>NW_027491338.1:0-420000 GCF_021521415.1 Bidens hawaiensis | reverse complement strand
ATTTTTCTAAAAGAAGTTAAAAATAGTTTCTATTAGTTCTCTAGTTCTCTCTTTAAGAGGAGTTCTCTCTAGATCTCATCCCTATATATATATATATATATATATAGGGATGAGATAGGGGAGGGTTAATATAACACAATTACATTATACAACACAATTGCGTTATATGATACACACTAATTGTACTCAAAACAAACAATCCCACATATAGGTAATACAATACTAATGCACACATACACTATATTGTTTTTTTTTGGTATTTTTGTATATAATATAATACTATTGCGCTAATACAATACAAAAAATTACATATATGCTATTCAACATTATTGCTCTGACATTTGAGACAAAACCAGGTACACCTCAGTATGTATTTACCGATTAAGCGAATAAACGCTTATTACGTAACGAACGAACGTTTAAACCGAACGGGTCTGGTTATGACCCAAATATCTCGGGGGCTATCTATAAGTGATATATGCTTAATATAAGCTAGCATGCTAGTATTGTGGCCTTAGTTCGATAGCAAACAAGTTAAACGAAAACAAGCTCGTTTAATTACCCGATATAGATTTAAACGCGAAAGTTGGTTACAAACCAAGCATTGTATCATCCGTTGAGCCGAAAAAGACTTACCAAACACTTAGTGGGAATGTTTTAAGCAATCCATGAAAATATTTCGATTTTTACAAACGTATAGTATGTTTTTATAAATTTAAACAAAAATAGCCGAAAAACACTCGTTTTCGCACTGTTTCACGCACCCGATATGATATTCGCCCCAAAAACCGAACCCGAAATAAATTTGGACTCGGCATTTCACGTTCGGACACGTAAATCGATAAAAGTGGGTCAAATGGGCCCAAAAGGGGGCCCAACAAGCGCAGCCCGCCAAAGCTGACTAAAAACCCTTTATAATATTATTAAACTACTAAAATATATAACATTATAAGAGATATTTTTGAGCAGCAAAAACCACCAAGTTTCTGGAAAATTTCCTTCTTCTTCATCAAGACTCAAGAACCCTAGGTAATTTCGACTAAATTCTTCATGTTTAACTAGTTTTAATCATGTTTAATATCATAAAAATATGGTTAATTGTCAAAAATCATTCCTCACCATGTAAAAATCATAAAAATGGTCCAAAAACATTTTTTGATCATAAACATGGTTAGGAATTAGAATCAAACTCTTTTTTTGTCATAAACACGGATTAGAGGGTTTAAACGGCGTTTTTACAGTTCAAAAGTTCTGTTTTATACCCTAACCGAAACCCTAAGTTAAGGGGTTGTTTTGTTGATGAAACCTGCTTGGTTTGTGATATAGGACCTGTATCTAGCTTGCATAAGAGCACAAGAACCCAAAAACTTGATTAGAAGGGCAAAAACGAACCAAAACCGCAAAAGTAATACCGAGTCACTCGTTTACGGGCTGTTTAGGTTAAGTATGTGATGTGCATATTTTTAGATCATGAAATTTTTCAGGAATATCAGGGGCCATATTATTGAGTCCCTGTTCAAATTTGGTAATTTTTCGACGACCATCTGAGAATATTTGGCGAATTTATTACTGAATTGGAACGTTTAGTTGGGAAAAATAGTTAAAATGCTTCAAAAATTATGAAATTTTTTCAAACACTCATATTTTGTATATTTTGATCACATATGAAATTTGGGAGCATTTGGAAAAGTTTAAGTAGGTTTTGTGCATTCGTGTTTAATAGAATTTTCATAGTCGTTTTTGGCTCATAACTGTTTTCTGAACACATAAACGAACAACTTGGCCCAGCTGGGAAAATTGGAAAACTGAGCCTAGTTCGGTTTTAAGTATTAGACACAGATCAACATCACAAGCTAAGCCTATTGACACTTTCTGAGCGTTCCAGCTATACCCAGATTATATATACAGCCTAGTTTAGTATTGAGATTATAATAATATTTAAGTATTAATATTATTATAATATTGATTATTGGAACTAGTGATAGCAAGTTCAAACCGCTACGAATTGACACTGTACCAGACCTCTATTAAGTAGTGAGTTTCATAACCCCACTTTTAAACGGTTTTTATGATCTTTCGGGGTGAAAAGCATGTTGATGCATATTTATATATAATCTGAATTGTTTGATGATGGAAATTATCTAAGTGCTAACACATGAAAGTCCCCACGAACACAGTGATTAATTTCAAGCCGGTGGCTTGTGAATAGTACTATTGATTTGACAAACCCAAACGGAGCACATGACCATAAATATACAAACACGCTATGTAGTGTTAGACAAAGTTACTCGGGGCATGTTGTGGGCGGAAGGGGGCCACAGTGGTTGATTGAGCGTGGGAAATAGATGCACGCAACACATACAGTCAAAGCTTCACTGTAGCTTAGTATAATTACATCATAAACATACAAACAAACATACTTGTGAACGTACATACATACATACTTGCGTATTTACAAACTTTGATTGTTGTACGCATAAATGATTTCTTGAAACTCGTGAAACTCACCAACTATTTGTAGTTGACCATCTTTGACATGTTTTTCAGGTACTAGATTGGATTAGAAAGTCAATATGCTACGCGTTTGACTTGCGATCAATGCTAGGTGAATTGATGCAAGTGTGCTAATAGGAAGTAAAGCCACTTAACGGGATAGATTTAGTTTGTATCACCTAGTTGTAAATGAAGTTAGATCAATGTAAAATATTGTAAAGTAGTTCGTATTGTTCTTTATAAACAATGTGGTTGATATCAGAGGTGTCTGTTACATTTCCGTTTTACGTTTCCACAAACCGCTTAACGGGGTTTGACAGAAGTTGGTATCAGAGCCATTGGTTATAAAGGATTAGGTTTTCCCTTAGGATACCTAAAATATAACCGTAGGCTCGATTAACACTTGGAAAATAAATAATAATTTAATATTATATACTGATGGATGCCGGGATGAACTTGTAGGTTAAGTGGGTTATTGTGTTCCGGAACATAATGACAGACTTGCTTGTACGAGGGAATTCAGGGAGAATTCGCGGAATGTACGGGTAGGTAAAAATGGCGACATATGTGTATAAAAGGTAATGCTGAGTATGTATACATATATAACACGCATACGTGCTTATCAAGAACAAGGTGTACGAATACGTGTACGTACTGTACTGTCAATAATACTAAGCCTCCGTGTAACGAATATATATTCGATTATGATCAATATTAATTTAAAATTATATTTTATTAAAAATAATATTATATTTTATCATAATTAATATTGTACTTGACCATAACAAATAAAATATTTTATTTGGCCTTAAGTTATTCTCTACTCTGATTCCTACTATTGAAAAATATTATTTTTATGACAAATTGTTGAACCGAAAGCTGTCGAGATCGGTAGCCTCTTATCGGATGAAGAACTGATGTTGCCTGTAAACGAGAATGCAAGGACGTTCTAGTGAGTCCAAACTAAACCGTGTTGTATGATTGAATCATAGACCGAGCGTAAATTCTAGGCCTAGAAAGGAACTGTGGAAGGTATGATATACGTACGTCCATCTCAAAGGAACATGACACTTCTTGATTCGGGCCTAATCTTTATCTCACATAACAGTTTCTAACAGCAAATCGAACTGTTTCCTAGCTATCTCTCCACTCCCATTATTTAAAAATAAACACTACTCCCAAGAAAATACGTAGGAAAGAGTATGGTTTATCAAATTATAAATATAATAGCTATCCTATTAAATTTTTAATAATATAACAAACCGTGACCACCTACATATATCATACACCAGTTATGAAAATAATAATTCCTCTATACCTCACCAGTACCACCGACCTTGATGAATCTTCTTAACTAATAAATTATCAAATTATCTGGGTATGAGTATCTCCAACCACTCATATTTTGTTGCCAGTCCGATCAGTTTATCATAAAAGAAAACCCTCACGCTCGTAGACCAATGATGTGTTTTGGATTATAGAGATCATGCTTACTCCTAATTAATAAATTATCACTTTTAGTAAACCCAGCACGCTTGCGTATACCAAACGACCTAATGAAAGAATATTGTGTAGTTTTATTTAATAACATCCAAAGGTCAAGAGAAGTATACTAATGCCTCCGACTACAACCTACTATTTAAACTCATAACGAACAAATGTCTGTTTACGGGGGAGGCAGCCAGTGGTAGGATTACATCTGAATGATTTTTGTACAAGTTGTGAACTATTCGTGATTATTATAATGTGTGCTCGAATAGACAAGAATAGTATGACAAAGTTGTGTATAGTTTCGATACTCCATGCAAGCATTTGGTAGTGTGCTATGCTGATATGGGAAACGATTTGGATCTAATAGTACAAACATTGACCCTTACCGGGTTAAAATTACTTGTCACGGGATGACAATTTTCGATGTATATATGCAAACAATGGCCTTGTTAGGCTAAATCTATGTACTATCCTGAGTATATGGATACGTGATTTGGTATGTCTAATACGTGTCTGCTATTTGAATTACCTGCCTGTTAGTTAATGTGATTCCCTGCGCAATGAGTTATAGGGAAAATTCTATTATGTGAAGTTTGTTTATCATTATAGAATGGCCCCGAAGAAAGCAAACACGTGATTTGAGGCAGTTGTGGCCGAAATGATTGCTCGGCAACTGCAGATAGTAACTCTGACAATCGTAGCGCGATTCGCTGCCGGCATTAATACGACAATGAATACAAATTAAATGCCAAACACTAATATGGTCGCGAATATTATTTCGCCGCCCAATACTAATACAGTTACAAATGTTATTTTCTTGATAATTACGAACATTGTCACGAATAATACTCCCCCATTGGGCAATAATGCTACTACAGATAATGATAAATTCCTCCACTAAATGCCATTGGCAACAAAAAATTATTTACCGAACATGAATACTAGTCGTAACAACAGTGATCCTTCACAATGGAAATACTCATTTTAACAAATTATGTTGTTCAAACCAATAAATTCTAGTGGCACTACAAGAGTGAATGAGTAAAATGAATCGAAGAAATAAAATCTGTTATCAATACCAGAAATTGATCATCACATGTATGACAGATAACGATTGTATAAATTCGGAAACAAGAGACAACCAACTGTATGATTTGGACAAAACTTAAAACACTTTATTTAAAATATTTTCGTCCAAGGAATGAAATCTAGAATTTAGAATACAAACCCGGGAAACTGAAGACGAAAGGTGCGAACTAATTAGGATACACGAGCTGTTTTAACGACTGGCTCGACTGATACCATAGTTAATAACCCTAGAAGTAAGAACTTTAATTAATTCAGTTTACCGCTAACTAAAAAAAATAAAAAATCCCGTGACACAAGCCGGTGTGGTAGCCTTTGATTTGGTCAGAAATAGTGTGTTGAGAATGCCCGTGGAAATCATCTAGTACCAAAATGAATTAATCATGAAACAGGGCTACAAGAGATACAACAATTTAAACTTCCACACCCTACAACTCAAAATAATATGAAAATCAACTTTAATTCAGAATTAAACATATACAATGAACCTTTGCAAAAGTGTACGTCGAATAAAGGCATGCCATAAAAGCGGAAAGATTGGATACTATGCCTGTAGCCGTGAAACCATTATGACCACTATAAACCGACCGTTCTGACCTCACCACTTACAGTTGTGCCAATCGCAACCAATTCGATCACAAACTACGACAAAACCTCATGTTTACTATACAAGTGTCAAAGTACGAAACGCTTCAAAAGAAACTGTCCCAAGTTAAACTAAGAAGGAACATCGACGTCTAACTCGGCTAGAGGCTGCGATTAGTGATCGGACCCGATAAAACACAAAAAGACTTAATTGTGATGAGAGAATACATTTGTAATTTCTGACCAATATGCTTCAATTCGTTTGATATAGATAACGATAGAAGAGTTATTCTCCATTGAATTCGTACCCCTACGAAATATACTGGTTAGTGAACTAGAAAGACCCCTATGCTATAAAATTCGCTAATAGAAAAATTGATAACTGTTAACCAAATACTCCAAAACTTTCCTATTATCCTAAACAATTAACCATTTTTATTGACCTACTCCCGGTATAGTTAGGAAGCATCGATGTAATTGTCAGTATGGACTGGTTAGCTAAATACAAGGCGGAACTCGTGAGTGATGACTAAATAGTTGAAATTCCTCTCTTGAATGATGAAGCAATTATGGTACAAGGAGAGAAGTTTGGTGCAATATCACCTTTCTTGCCTCATCTTAAAGTATTAAAGCACTTACGCCAAAGGTGTATAGCATTTCTGAAAATGTAACCATAAAAACCCTAATGAAACATATAGGAGACATTCCTGTAGTACTCGAATACTCCAATGTCATTTCTGATGAACTACCCAGAATACTACTATTCGACAAGTTGAATATCGAACTGACTTAATCCTAGGAACAACTTTTATTACCCAGGACACCTTATCATCTGACAATCTCCGAAATGTAAGAATTATTTGGCCAGCTACAAGAATTATTAGATAAAGATTTCATAGAACCTAGCTATCCTCATTGGGGAGCACCGGTGTTTTTTGTAAAGAATAAGGATTGAAGCTTTAGGATGTGCGTTGATTACCGGGAAATACACAAAATTGCCATCAAAAACCAATGTCCCCTCCCACAATTAGATGAATTATTCGATCAACTTCAAGGAGCGAATTACTTCTCGAAAATCGACCTCCGATCCGGTTATCTTCAAGTTAAAATCCAAAAGGAAGATGTTTCTAAAACGGCGTTTCGAACTCAATAAAGTAGCTATGAATTTTCAAGTATGCCTTCTGAGCTAACTAATACACCCGCGGTCTTCTAGAACTTCCCTAACCGAGTTTGTAAACTGCACCTTAATAAATTCGTTACAGTGTTTAGCAATGACATCTCGATACATTTGAAAACCAAGGTGGAACTCAAACAACGTATACGAACAATCTCGGAGTTGTTAGGGTAGAAGAAACTCTGTATGCCAAGTTGTCCAAGTATGAATATTGGTTACAAGAAGTGCAATTTTTAGGACGCATTGTTAATGGACGCGGAATTCACATAAACCTGAGCGAGATAGAATTCAATAAAAGTTGGCAAGTACCAAGGGCACCAAAAGGAATTCGCCGAATTTTAGAATAGCTGGATACTACCAGCGTCATTAAAACAATTTAAGTATAACTCGAGCACTAGCTCTCGTAACTCAGAGAGACCAAAATCATGATCGGGAAGCAGAACAAGAAATGCCCTTCCAGCTACTAACATAAAAACTTTATTCGGATCCAATATTAAAATTTTCAGTAGGAACTATACCATCTATGACCCGGAGTATGGAACGATTGATTTTGTTGGGGAAACTACTGATATGTCACCTAATGCATAAATTAAATAAATCACAAAAGCCCGTGACCTGCAATTGATCTGACAAAACTGAATGTGGGATATGGAAAACGAGTAGAGTTGTGAAACAAGTGTAATTGTGAAAACCGATGCCTCAAGAGGAAGGGATGAAATTAAACACTAGAAAGTACGGGCATTTGAAACGATTGTTTAGACAAACTTATTGGGCAAATTCATATCGCCCAAAAGAAAACCCCAAGAACCTAACATTTAGAAAACAAAATCTTGCACGAGGACGAGCAAAACTTCGGGAAAAAAAACCGATGAACAACTATATATCAAACAAACCGAGTCTAGAATCAACTAAAACAGAGTATCAAGAATCCTCGGAATGTTACAACAACCGGAAATACCCGGTGAAAGTGGGAACAGATTACTATGAGCCTCGTAACACCCTTTCATAAATCATCCCTAGGACGCAGTATAGTCCAGGTACTAGTTGACCCACTAACTTAATTTGCATACTCTCCCCCGATTCATAACACCTACACGACCGAATGGCACGCCTACAATTATGTCAAAAAAATCATACCTCGACATGGTATGTCTATTTCGATTACTTCGGATTGAGATTATCATTCCGTCTCTTATGTTCTGACAGACTTAAGAAACCGAATCGGTTTAACCACGACCTGTTGTCCCCAAACAAACGATCGATTTGAACAAACTATACAAACACTGAAAGAATTACCAAACCTTAGAGAAATTTAGGACCAACATTTCCACTGGTCTAATTCTCGAATACTAATATTTATCATAATATTATACGACCTGCACGGTAACCAGTACAATACGAACAATAACATGAATTAATACTTTATTAGACTGAAAGTTGACAACACTCAAAATGCGAAATCCAATTTGATTCCGGAAACCACAGATAAAACTATATCGATGTACATAACGAATTTTTGACCTTTAGTGTTATTCGAGTTGAGAAACTGATAAGTATGGAACCATACGAAGTTATCCTGAAATTTAAACTCATAGCAAATTGACTAAAACCATATTTAGTGTCGAGTTTTAGTCCTACTAGTAATTTCTGATGTACCGAAACAAACAAGTGCCTTATTGACGAGGCGGCGATAGTATCGCTTGGAAACTCATACATAACTAAACTTTGTAAAGAGCTCATATAAATATCAGGCAGGAAAGTCAAACAGTTACGACTCAACAGAATTTCAATGGTCAAAGTTCGGTAAAATGCCCTATAACGGGGAACTATATACATTTGAAAACGAAATCAAATATTCTTGTTTGTTCCTAAGAAGCTTTTAACTGGCACATTGAATTTAGGGGACGAAATTTCTTTATGGGGGGGGGATGTGACATTTGAGACAAAACCAGGTACACCTCAGTACGTATTTATCGATTAAGCGAATAAACGCGTATTATGTAACGAACGAACGCTTAACCGAACGGGTCTGGTTATGACCCAGATATCTCGGGGGGCCATCTATAAGTGATATATGTTTAATATAAGCTACCATGCTAGTATTATGGCCTTAGTTCGATAGCAAACAAGTTAAATGAAAACATGCTCGTTTAATTACCCGCTATAGATTTAAACGCGAAAGTTAGTTACAAACCAAGCATTGTATCATCAGTTGAGCCGAAAAAGACTTACCAAACACTTAGTGGGAATGTTTTAAGCAATCCGTGAAAATATATTCGATTTTTACAAAGGTATAGTATGTTTTTATAAATTTACACAAAAATAGGCGAAAAACACTCGTTTTCGCACTGTTTGACACACCCGATATGTTTTTTGCGCCAAAAATCGAACCCGAAATAAATTTGGACTCGGCATTTCACGTTCGGGCATTTAAATCGAGAAAAGTGGGCCAAATGGGTCGAAAAGAGGGCCCAACAAGCCCAGCACGTCAAAGTTGACTAAAAACCCTTTATATTATTATTAAACTACTAAAATATTTAACATTATAAGAGATATTTTTTAGCAGCAAAAACCACAAAGTTTCTGGAAAATTTCCTTCTTCTTCATCAACACTCAAGAACCCTAGTTAATTTCTACTAATTTCATCATGTTTAACTAGTTTTAATCATGTTTAATATCATAAAAACATGGTTTAATTGTCAAAAATCATTCCTCACCATGTAAAAATCATAAAAATGGTCCAAAAATATGTTTTGATAATACACAAGGTTAGGAATTAGAATTAAACTCTTTTTGGCCATAGACACGGATTAAAGGGTTTAAACGGCGTTTTTACGGTTCAAAAGTTCAGTTTTATACCCTAACCGAAACCCTAAGTTAAGGGGTTGTTTTGTTGATGAAACTTACTTGATTTATGATATAGGACCTGTATCTAGCTTGCATAGGAGCACAAGAACCCTAAAACTTGATTAGAAGGGCAAAAACGAACCAAAACCGCAAAGGTAATACCGAATCACTCGTTTACGGGCTGTTTAGGTTAGGGTTGTGATGTGCATATTTTTAGGTCATGCAAATATTCAGGAACATCAGGGGCAATATTATTGAGTCCCTATTCAAATTTGGTATTTTTTTTGACCATTTGAGAATATTTGGCGAATTTATTACCGAATTGGGACGTTTAGTTGGGAAAAATAGTTAAAATGCTTCAAAATTATGAAATTTTGTCGGGAACTCATATTTTGTATATTTTGATCACATATGAAATTTGGAAGCATTTGGAAGAGTTTATGTGGGTTTTGTGCATTCGCGTTTAATTGAATTTTCATAGTCGTTTTTGGCTCGGAAATGATATTTGGCAAGATTGTTAGAGTTTGGGATTTTTCCAGGTTGTTTTGGGACATATTTTTATCACTCATAAATTTTGGTGGAATTTTTGGAGATCATTTGGTATAAACGGACGATTTTCGGGCTAAATATAGCAGATAAAATGAATTTTTATAAGTTAATAAATCAGTAAATAATTCCAGAAATATTTTTATAAAAATCTACATATTTTAATTGATAAGTGGCTAAATTCTCATTATTTAAGGATTAACGGATAATTAATTATGCTAATTTACAGATTAAACAAATTCAAAATTATTAAAAACCGATGAGTTCGTGTTTAATGAACCTGTTGGAATACCAAAACACCAAGAGTGATCAAAAATCATATTTTTGGATTAATTAAGTAAAAAAGAAACTTTTTATGAGAAACCCAGACAATTTGGATAAATTGTGCGCATTTTTCTCCAAATCAGACTAAATAAACAGAAACGGGCCCCGTAGTGAGTCCAGAACTCCAATATGTGATATTTGTTTATAACTTAAAATTTTGATCGACCAACATATTTACCCTAGCTTACGTCCCCATAACTGTTTTCTGAACACTTAAGCGAACAACTTGGCCCAACTGGGAAAACGGGGAAACTGAGCCAAGTTCGGTTTTAAGTATTAGACACAGATTAACATCACAACCTAAGCCTATTGACACTTTCTAGGCGTTCCAGCTATACCCAGGTTAGATATACAGCCTAGTTTAGTATTGAAATTATAATAATATTAAAATATTAATATTATTATAATATTGATTATTAGAACTAGTGATAGCAAGTTGAAACCGCTACGAACTGACACTGTACCAAAACTCTATTAAATAGTGAGTTTCATGACCTCACTTTTAAACGGTTTTTATGATCTTTCGGGGTGAAAAACATGTTGATGCATATTTATATATACTCTGAATTGTTTGATGATGAGGATTATCTAAGTGCTAACACACGAAAGTCCCCACAAACAAAGTGATTAACTTCGAGTCGGTGGCTTGTGAATAGTACTATTGATTTGACAAACCCAAACGGAGTCGGCACGGTTTGCCGAGACATAAAATCGTTTGCACATGACCATAATTATACAAACACGCTATGTAGTGTTAGACATAGTTACTCGGGGCATGTTGTGGACGGAAATAAGGCCACAGTGATTGATTGAGCGTGGGAAATGGATGCACGCAGCACAAACAGTCAAGGCTTCACTGTAGCTTAGCATAATTACATCATAAACATACAAAAAACGTACTTGTTAACCTACATGCATACATACTTGCGTATTTACAAACTGTGATTGTTGTACGCATAAATGATTTCGTGAAACTCACCCACTATTTGTAGCTGACCCTCTTTAACATGTTTTTCAGGTACTGGATGTAACACCCCGACCAAAGGCGGATTATACATCGGGGCGCCACATATTGTTTCATTACTCGTGACACTATTGGGTGTCAATATTTAATAAATATATTCATTCGCGCACGCGCAACGTAAACACAAGATAACATAAATCAACATGAATCAATATATTATAAGACAAAATATTCGAGCAATAATAACTTGTCTTGATACATTTTAAATCTAGGTCCAAAAGTAAAAACGTCCTACGTGTCCACAAGCTCCAAATGTAGCTACAGCAAACCTGAACATGTGTTAAAATAAAACGTCAAACACTTGCGTGTTGGTGAGAAATCAAGTTTAATACAATATATAGATAACAATAAATCTGCGCGCAACATGTGTATGTCTGGTTTTCAACAAGGGTGTAATCTGATCGGGACCAACTCTAAGATTCATAGACTGCCAGTGCTCACAATTGAGCTCACAAACAAGAAAGACTGTGCAAGTGTAAACAAAAGAGAAAATCATAAACGATTGTTCTCCCGTGTTCATCTAATGGTACCATGAGAACTGCGGAATAGACCGACAAGACGGTTAATGATCCACACATACAAATAAACAGCCAAGTCTACGTCCTCAACACATGGGATACTGCGCGACTAAAGTTCATAAACAAGTTTAAGACTCTAAGTTTGTACGAACACATGAACATCCCAAAACATTAAAATAAAAAGGGATTAGGTACGAGATTACTCACTTGATAAACGATGCGGTGTAAGATAAAGCAAGAACCAACTTTAAACAAGCACAAGTTAACCTATAAATAAGATTATTGTTTTAATGATTGTTTTTAAGTCTAGATTATAAGTTAGCATAATTAATAAGTAAATTATTATATATAATATATATATTACCGGAAAAGCAGGGCAGAACAGGGAGGAAGACGGAGGCAGAGAGGGAGGCGGCAGAGAGAGCAAGGAGAAGGTTAAATTAAGTGTTTGTGTGTGATGTGTTAGAAAGAAAATAAGATTATTATTTATAGGGAAACCCTAGGGAACACAATCCCTAGAAAAGGGGAAAAGATCTCCAAAAAGCAAAAGAATCCAAAAGCAAAAGATATCAAAAGATATGGCAGCTGCAGGGGGAAAAGCTGACAGGTAACAGTAAACAGGCATGAGCGGATCAGATAAAGGTACTGGTCAAGCATGGAAAAGCAGATCTCAAAAGATAATGTCAGTCACTTTTTCTGTCAACCAATGGGGTTGGTGCGCATGCTGCGCCGAAAGTAACTTTTCAGACATAAGATAGGTCAGGTCAACAACACAGGAGATAAGACATCACAAAAGTAAACGGCTAGATTAAACAGAAGAAAAGACTCAAGACATAGCGCGAGAAAGCATCGAGCGCACGCGCGAGGGCGAAGGCAGACAGAGAACAGTCCACAGCGCGCCGCGGGAAGAACTAAAATCCTTAGCGCGTCGCGGGAAGAACTACCATTCTTAGCGCGCTGCGAGAAGAACCACAATTCTTAGCGCGTCGCGGGAAGAACTTCCGTTCTTAGCGCGCTGCGAGAAGAACTACAATTCTTAGCGCGTCGCGGGAAGAACTACCGTTCTTAGCGCGCTGCGAGAAGAACTACAATTCTTAGCGCGCTGCGAGAACAGTTCGCCTCGCGTATCGCAAGAACAACTGGTCTTCGCGCAGGCTTCCTTGTAAGGAGTCTGGCGCGTGGAGCTGCGCAGACAACCTTAGGCTGGAAGAAACAAAGGACAAGCAAAGAGTTAAGAGAAAAGGAGGTTCAAGGCTTAAGGGCGGTACGACGACAAGAGAGAGAAAGAGGCGGGACGGCAACAAGAGGGAAAAGAAGAGGGAGAGAAGAAGAGGGACGGGACGGCGGAAAGGAAAAGAGAGGAAGAGGCGGGAAGGAGAATATTATTATTATTAAAAATAAAGTATAAGTATAAATAAATATTAAATCATAAAAGAAAGAGATCGGATCGGAGAAAAGGGTACCTGGGTCGGGTCGGATCGGGTCAGATGTCACAGTCTCCCCTACTTTAAGAAATTTCGTCCCGAAATTTTTCTCGAAGTAGGTTGCGCAGAGAACAGGTGCGGGTACTTGATCTTCATTTGATCTTCCCTTTCCCATGTAAACTCGGCTCCACGCTTGGACTCCCAGCGAACTTTCACGATAGGGATACGACTGCGCTTGGTTTGCTTAACCTCGCGATCCATAATCTCAACAGGCTTCTCAACGAAATGCATGGATTCGTCAACTTGAACTTCATCAAGTGGGATGTGAAGGTTCTCGTCGGCTAAACACTTCTTGAGATTGGAAACATGGAACGTTGGATGCACATTACTGAGCGCGGGCGGCAGGTCAAGTCTGTAGGCAACTTTTCCCACACACGCGAGAATCTTGAATGGACCAACATATCGAGGAGCAAGCTTACCTTTCTTCCCAAAGCGGACAACACCTTTCCAAGGCGACACTTTGAGGAGAACAAGATCACCAACTTGAAATTCGAGAGGCTTTCGCCTGCGATCTGCGTAACTCTTCTGTCGGCTTCTGGCAGTCAGCAGATGATCACGGATCTTGACGATTTTATCGGTTGTCTCTTGAACAAGTTCGGGTCCTGTGATTTGAGCTTCACCCACTTCGCTCCAACAAATCGGGGAGCGGCACTTACGACCGTAAAGTGCTTCAAATGGGGCCATACCAATACTGGAATGATAGCTGTTATTATAAGAGAACTCGATCAAAGGCAGGTGTGAATCCCAATTACCTCCAAAATCAAGAACACAAGATCGGAGCATATCCTCAAGAGTTTGAATAGTTCGCTCAGACTGTCCGTCAGTCTGAGGATGATATGCCGTACTCATGTCCAAGCGAGTTCCTAGCGCAGATTGGAGAGATTTCCAAAAGCGAGATATAAAACGGCCATCGCGATCGGATATGATGCTCAAAGGAGTACCATGGCGGCAGACAATTTCCTTGACATAAAGCTGCGCGAGTTGCTCAACACGATAGTTTTCACGAATGGGCAGAAAGTGAGCAGACTTAGTCAAACGATCCACTATTACCCAAATGCTATCATGTTTGCTTGCTGTCAAAGGTAACTTGGTAATAAAGTCCATCGCTACACATTCCCATTTTCACGTAGGAATTTCTGGTTGTTCGAGCAAACCAGATGGGCGTTGGTGTTCAGCTTTTACCTTGGAACAAGTCAGGCATTTAGCTACGAACACAGCAATATCCTTTTTCATACCGGGCCACCAATAAGTAATGCGCAAATCTTTGTACATCTTATCAGCGCCGGGATGAATAGAATACCGAGATTTATGCGCCTCACTCAGGATATCAGCGCGAAGATTCTCATCAAAGGGAATCCAGATGCGATTGAGATAGCAGAGAATTCCATTCAGATTAGGGACAAAGTGCGCTTCCGCGCCACACGCTAACTCGGCGCGAAGGTTACCATTACTGATGGATGCGCGCTGCGCGTCACGAATGCGCGATTCAAGGTTGCTTTGGATCGGCGCGAAGTGAAGCTGCGTGCGCGGCAAGATACAGTTAAGCTGGCAGGGTTTACGGCTGAGCGCATCAGCTACCACATTAGCCTTACCAGGATGATACCGGATCTCACAATCGTAATCGCTGATGAGTTCGTTCCATCGGCGTCGCCTCATGTTGAGTTCCTTTTGATCAAAAATATGCTGAAGGCTTTTATGGTCAGTGTAGAGGATACACTTAGTACCATAAAGGTAGTGTCTCCAGATCTTCAAGGCAAAAACAACTGCGCCTAGTTCGAGGTCGTGAGTTGTATAATTCTTCTCGTGAACCTTGAGTTGCCTTGATGCGTAAGCGATAACCTTGCCTCGTTGCATAAGAACACAACCGAGACCTTGGTTGGATGCATCGCAATACACGACAAAATCATCATTACCCTCAGGTAGCGCAAGAACAGGAGCTTCACACAACAAACGCTTGAGCGTTAGAAAGGCTTCTTCTTGCTTCGAGCCCCAAATATACGGTTTACCTTTGTGCGTTAGAGCTGTTAAAGGCAAAGCGATCTTTGAAAAGTTCGAAATGAAGCGCCGGTAATAACCAGCTAAGCCCAGAAAGGAACGGATCTCGGTAGGAGTGGTCGGCGTAATCCAGTTCTTGATTGCTTCAATCTTGGATGGGTCGACATGAATACCCATCTTGTTTACAACATGACCAAGAAACTGTACTTCATCAAACCAGAATTCACACTTGGAGAGCTTGGCAAAGAGCTGCTCGGCTCTAAGCTTTTGCAATACCAATCGAAGATGTTGCTCATGCTCGGCCTTGGTCTTAGAATAAATCAGAACGTCATCGATAAACACAATCACGAATTTATCCAAGAAAGGCCTACACACCCGATTCATAAGATCCATGAAAACGGCGGGTGCGTTAGTTAAACCGAAGGACATGACCAAGAATTCAAAATGGCCATAACGAGTTCGAAAAGCAGTCTTCGGAACATCTTCATCGCGGATGCGCAACTGGTGATAGCCAGAGCGGAGATCAATCTTGGAGAAACAAGAGGCACCTTGGAGTTGATCAAAGAGGTCGTCAATACGCGGTAAGGGATACCGGTTCTTAATGGTGAGTTTGTTCAACTCGCGGTAATCGATACACATGCGAAACGAACCATCTTTCTTTTTAACGAACAACACCGGAGCACCCCAGGGCGAAGAGCTAGGGCGAATGAATCCTTTAGCGGTCAACTCTTGAAGTTGACTTGCCAATTCTTGCATCTCAGCGGGTGCAAGACGGTAAGGAGATTTGGCTACGGGGGAAGCAGGGACAAGATCAATACGGAACTCGACTTCACGAGCGGGAGGGATTCCAGGAAGATCATCAGGAAAAACTTCAGGGAAATCACGCACAACAGGGATATCGCGAAGCTTCTTCTTTTCTTCAGCAGGTTTGACCACATGGGCTAAGAATGCAATACACCTTTTCCGCATGAGCCTTCGAGCTTCGGCGCAAGACATAAGCTTAAGACCACTGGAGGGTTTCTCGCCATAGATATGAAGATCACCATTATCTCGAGGAATGCGAATCAACTTCTTGGCGCAAATAACTTCGGCGCGATTCTTCGAGAGCCAGTCCATACCAATAATAACATCGAAACTTCCAAGAGGCATGGGGATGAGGTCGATCAGAAAATCGTTTTCGTTAAGGTTAAGCGTGCAATTTTTAATCACGGAGTTAATTAAAACAGTTTCACCATTAGCCAATTCAACTGAAAAATTTTCTTTTAAATCGCTGCGCGGTCGCGCAAGCTTCTGCTCAAACGCGCGAGAAATAAAACTTCGATCGGCGCCAGTATCAAAAAGTACATAAGCATAAAATCCGTTAAGCAAAAATGTACCATTAACTACGTCATTATTCGCTTGCGCTTGGTGCGCGGTTATGTTAAAAGCTCGGCCACGTGTCACTTGGTTCGAAATCTGGTTCACCGGATTCGCTTGCGTAATCTGAACTTGTAACCTCGGGCACGCGTTTCGGAAATGACTGGGATCACCGCAGTTAAAGCACGATCTGGGTCGTGGGTTTAGGTAGGTTGGTTGTGGGTTCTGCGGGTAGACTGGTGGTGTTGGCGCAATTGGATTGGCGGGAAGAACTCTACAGTTTTCCGCCATGTGACCAGCGCGGCCACATCGGTGTCACACCCTCAAAATCCACTAACGGAGTTTTACCGTCAGAGGGTGTGAACTGGCAGGATCGGAATCATTAGTTATAACCAAACCAAAGAAAAACGTTTAAATGAAAGTAAATGCGGAAGCGTAAAACCTTAATTCAAAAGTTGCGTCACGCAGGACGACTTAAAAACCAAAAGTAACTGTTAAAGTTTAAATTTGCGGAATAAAAATGTTTTCAATAATGCATGCTCCTAAACCGCGCGCCCGCCTCGGCTACCTGAGAATAACATACTAAAAGTGTCAACACAAGGTTGGTGAGTTCACAAGTAAAATAAGATAGATTGTTTAGCGTTTTGCGTAACCTCGTTACGACGTTTAAATGTTGCGTAACCTCGTTACGACGTTTGAGCGTGTAACCACGTTACAACGTTTAAGTATTGCGTAACCTCGTTACGACGTTTGAGCGTGTAACCATGTTACAACGTTTAAGTGTTGCATCACCAGATAGTGTTATGTTAAATTATATATCGATAGGTAGCTAATCTATACAACAAGTATTGCTAAGTGGTTCGCGACCGAAGCTGACTGTTTATCAAGTGCCCGTCACCAGGTCCTCCAGACCATGGTATGTGTTAGCCCAAATTTACACCCACTCAACCTCCAGTTGAGCTATAACGTCGGGTGGGGTTTGTCAAACCCAGTAGTACTACCCAAAAGTGACTCGCTATTCCAAATATTAACCGGTCCGATGTGTGGGACTTCAAGTTGTTACAAATGCCGCTTAGCCTTTACAAGTGATATATAATTTATAACAAAATCTTTCATATGCGTTTATCTCAGAAAATATGTTTATCGGAGTATGTTATCTCCCCCAAGTGAAAAACGTTTGAAAGCAGTTTAAGAGTGGGGTAAAGTGAACTCACTGTTTGCGAAGAATATCCGATCTAGATCACCGAGTGATGCGCGTCGTAGAAAACTCTCTAGCGTTCTAAAACAACAAAGAGATTTTCTAAGTGTCGGAACGTTTAACGAGTCTCTAGACTCGGCACATAATACCTATGCAAGTAACATGTTTCGTGTTTCGTTTGTGTATTGTGTGTGACTCTACAAGTACAATCGTGATACGACATATGAGTGAGCAATTACTTCCGTGTCATGTGTTAATAACCTACTTACTAGCAATAATTCCCGTAAGGGCAATTTGGTCAACAAACAAAGACTAACTAACCAATATTTCCCGCAAGGGTAATTTGGTCAATTCATGGCAATCAACTAGCAACTATTTCCCCGCAAGGGTATTTTGGTCAAAATTACAACAATTATATAGAAACTACCATATTTCATGCATTCCTATACAACTCAGCAGCTAGTTTCGTTATGACAGAATTTCTACTTGAAAGATTGTACTAGTTCACCGATTATAACGTCTCAATTAATTCACCAAAAATTACCACAGAAGCATACATATCTTAGGTTTCCAGAACATCTTTTATCTTATTTTTATTCCATATAGATTGTTCATAATGATCAAAACATTACAGCTAACTTATATCAGTCAGATTCATGCACAACAGAATATTATTTGCAATTCCCGTTAAACGAAAAATCCAATAAATGCAAGACCACTTGGGTTTGGTTCCTGACTCAATGAGTCAACTTCCAAAAGTGGAACCAACCCAATTGGCCTCGTAGTTCATGAGATATAGTATTTACAATATAACCTAACAGCAGGTCTAACAGCTCAGCTTTGCATCACGTTTTTGTAAAATCATAAAAGTATACTTCTACTTATCCAAAAATTACGAATTTATACTTTATAGAAACTAGACTCAACCTAGTTTACTGCAGTACCCACAATCTCAATCAATTTTCACGTTTACACTTCGTTACAGTCAGTTAAACATCGTATATACATTCTGTCCAGAATCTGTTCACATCAAAACTCAACATAACCATAACCTATGAACTATCATGCATCCATATAACCTTCTAGATACTATAACTACTATCCATGCATATCAATCATACCATACATACAAGATTAGGGTTTGTGTTCTAATTCAAATCAAAGACAATCAATGAATCATGTAACAACATCAAGAATCATATTAATCTATCATCCAACTATCAAGAATCATATTAATCATATAACACCTAGAATCGGCTGAGTTAGGGTTTGCATACAACTCATTAAACATCAAAATTACACAACAAGGAGGTAAGGGATGATCAAGTATACCTTCCTAGCACCTAGTTCTTGGATTAAACTCTTGATTTGATGTGTGTGTGTGGAAGATTGTGGACGGCAGCCGTGAGTAGGGAGGAAGGGATTTCCGATCGGAGGTTATTAATAATAATAATAATAGTTAGGGTTTAGAGTTTATGTTATATTTATAAGCCAACAAGTTACATTCTAGTCCCTAAACTTCCAATTGTTGTTTTTCTCTAGAACATTCCATCATACTTGAACAATAAGTTAACATGACCATACTATTATCACATAGCACATAATCCTAACACATAATAATCATATAATTAGTGTCTTGACGTTTGTCGTTTATTTGTCAATCGTTTGCGTTAACTCGTTTGCGTTTCGGTGCAAATCCCGAAAGACTACACATGTAGTAAGTGTTAAGCGTCATTTAAACCCTAGTTTAAATGTAATGAAGTGTGCGTTAAAGATTCAACGATCTTAAAGTTTGAATTGACGGAGTTGAGTTAACGAGGTTAACCTGAAATTGACGATTGTCACATCATTCCCATGTTAAAGAATTTTCGTCCCGAAAATTGAGTCAAGTCGTGATGAGAGCCTGAAAAAGTAAGAAAAATTTTCAGTTTGTCATATCATCCCCTAGTAGAAAGAAATTTCGTCCCGAAATTTAGTTCATACCTCCGGTGATGTTTGACGGTTTGCCGGGTTTCGCGGTTTCCGGTGTTTGGTTAGCCCTTCAAAAAGGTGAGGATACTTTTTCATCATTTGATCCTCGCGTTCCCACGTGAACTCCGGTCCACGTCTCGAGTTCCAACGAACCTTAACGATTGGAATTTTGCTGTGTTTGAGCGTTTTGGTTTCCCAATCCAAAACCTCGACTGGTTCCTCAATGAACCGTAACTGTTCATCAACTTGTAGTTCCTCCAAAGGGACTACTTGGGTTTCATCAGATAGGCATTTCTTCAAATTTGATACGTGGAATACATCGTGTACGCCACCGAGTTCTGTTGGTAGATCCAGTCGGTACGCCACCGGACCAATGCGCTCAGTTATCCGGTACGGACCAACATATCGCGGGTTAAGTTTGTTTCGCTTACCAAAGCGAACCACACCTTTCCAAGGTGAGACTTTGAGTAACACTCGATCGTTTACTTGAAATTCGAGAGGTTTTCGGCGCTTGTCGGCGTAACTCTTTTGTCGATCTCGTGCTGCTGCCATGCGATTTCGGATTTGAACAATCTTTTCCGAAGTTTCGAGTACCAGTTCCGGACCAGTGATTTGGCTATCACCCACCTCTGCCCAGCAGAGTGGTGATCGACACTTCCGTCCGTACAGCGCTTCAAACGGCGCTGCCTTAATGCTTGCGTGGTAGCTGTTATTATACGAAAACTCTACCAAGGGTAAATGGGGTTCCCAACTTTTTCCGAAATCTAAGACGCATGCACGCAACATATCCTCCAGGGTCTGGATAGTCCGTTCACTCTGCCCATCTGTCTGAGGATGGTATGCGGTACTCATATCGAGACGTGTGCCCAGTGCGCTTTGCAGCGACTTCCAAAAGTGTGAGGTAAAACGAGAATCTCGGTCGGAAATGATGGAGACAGGCACTCCGTGTCTCGACACTACTTCCTTCATGTAGACACGAGTCAGTCTTTCCATTTTGTCTGTTTCCTTAATCGCTAGAAAATGTGCCGATTTAGTCAACCGGTCAACGATCACCCAGATGGTATCGCATCCCGTCGGTGTCTTAGGCAAACCCGTAATAAAGTCCATTGAGATTTGTTCCCATTTCCACATTGGGAGTTCCGGCTGTTGCAGTAGACCAGATGGTTTCTGGTATTCTATCTTGACTCTGGCACAAGTCAAACATTTGCTCACGTAGGTTGCAATGTCGGCTTTCATGTTCGGCCACCAGTAAAGTTCCTTTAAATCATGATACATTTTATCTGAGCCGGGGTGGATAGAATATCGGGACTTGTGAGCTTCGTCCATCACTAGAGTTCTCAACTCTCCGTATCGTGGAACCCAAATCCGGTTCTCAAAATATCGGACCCCGTCCGACCTGGTTTCAAGTTGCTTGCTCATGCCCCGCATGAGTTCCGATGGGAGATTATCATCTTTCAAAGCTTCCAGTTGCGCATCGCGAATCTGATCGGGTAAGCTGGCATGAATCGTGAGTTGCAATGCTCTCACCCGTCTGGGTTTATCTGTTTCTTTTCTGCTAAGGGCGTCGGCCACCACATTGGCCTTGCCAGGGTGGTACTTGATGGCACAATCATAGTCTTTAAGCAGCTCGACCCAACGACGCTGTCTCATGTTCAGCTCTTTCTGATCGTAGATATGTTGGAGACTCTTGTGGTCGGTGTAAATGGTAAACTTGGTACCGTACAAGTAATGCCTCCATATCGTAAGAGCAAACACTACAGCTCCGAGTTCCAAATCATGGGTCGTGTAGTTCTTCTCGTGAACCCGTAGTTGTCTAGAGGCGTAGGCTATAACTTTCTCAAGTTGCATCAGCACACAACCGAGACCTTGTATAGATGCGTCACAGTGTACCTCAAAATTTTCCGTTCCCTCGGGGAGGGCTAAAATAGGGGCGCTACAAAGCTTGGTTTTCAACAGTTGAAAAGCGGATTCTTGCGCGTCACCCCAGTTGTACTTAGTGCCCTTGTGAGTCAAAGCGGTTAGGGGTTGAGCAATCTTTGAAAATCCCTCGATGAAACGCCGGTAGTAGCCGGCCAGTCCTAGGAATTGTCGCACCTCAGTCGGAGTCTTAGGTGCTTCCCAGTTTTTGATAGCCTCTACCTTACCGGGATCGACATGGATACCATTCTCGTTTATCACATGTCCTAAAAAGTGAACCTCTCGAAGCCAAAATTCACATTTCGAGAGTTTAGCATACAGTTGTTCCTTCTTCAGCAGTTCCAGAATTATCCTTAAGTGTTCGTCGTGGTCAGTCTCGTTCTTGGAGTAGACGAGAATATCATCGATGAAAACAATCACGAACTTGTCGAGGTACGCCTTGCATACTCGATTCATGAGATCCATAAATACGGCTGGTGCGTTGGTTAGGCCAAAAGGCATAACCGAAAACTCGTAGTGACCATACCGTGTTCTGAAAGCCGTCTTTGAAATATCTTCTTCGCGCACTCTCAGCTGGTGATAACCGGATCGTAAATCGATCTTCGAGTAGTAACTCGATCCCTGAAGCTGGTCGAACAAATCATCAATTCGGGGTAAAGGATAACGGTTCTTGACCGTCACCTTGTTCAATTCCCGGTAGTCGATGCACATCCGGAAAGTCCCGTCTTTCTTTCGGACAAACAAGACAGGGGCTCCCCATGGCGATGAGCTAGGTCGGATAAAACCCTTATCCAACAAATCTTGCAACTGAGTGGACAACTCCTGAAGTTCCGCCGGTGCGAGCCGATACGGGGCTCGTGCTATGGGTGCTGCACCGGGTGTCAACTCGATTTGAAATTCGACTTGACGAATAGGAGGGAGTCCGGGCAAATCCTCCGGGAAGACTTCTGGAAAATCTCGCACAACCGGAATGTCTTCAATTCGTTTCTCCTCCACAGGTTTCTCAACAATCTGCGCCAGAATTGCCGGATGACCCTTTCTTAAATACTTCTGTGCCTTCATAATGGTAATGATGCTGGTGGTCATGCCGCTTCTCTCGCCTCGGACCGAAATGATCTCGCCTGAAGGGGTGGTAATATGGACGATCTTATCATGACATATAATCTCCGCTCGGTTCTCAGATAACCAGTCCATGCCGACAACGACATCGAAACTACTAAGCGTAAAAGGAATAAGGTCGATGTCAAAGACATGACCTGACAATTTCAACTTACATCCCGCAAGTATATGAGTTGTTATTACAGTCTTACCGTTAGCTAATTCAACAGGAAACTTAGCGTCTAACGGGGTTGGAGTAAGGTTTAAAAGTTGGCTAAAGGCCTTTGACACAAAACTCCTATCAGCTCCAGTGTCAAACAAAACAGAAGCAAAACAATCGTTTACAGGGAACTTACCAGACACCACATGCGGATCTCTGCGGGCTTGACCTGATCCAATCACAAACGCTCTTCCTTTGCCATTTCCTCCACCGTTACTGCCACTCCCATTACCCCCGTTATTGTCGTTCTGTTTCAGCTTGGGGCAGTCCTTCCGGAAATGACCTTCCTGTCCACATTCATAACATCCCTTAGTCATCATCGGTGGCTTAGGAGCACCCTTCGCCACAAGGTCAACTCTACAATCCTTCGCTTGGTGACCTATCTTTCCGCATCTTTGACACTTGACACGGTCACACTGCCCAACATGGTGAAAGTTGCACCTATTGCACTTTGGATGTTTCCCAGCATACCCGCTCGAAACCTGCCCGTTACCGTTGTTGTTGTTGTTGTTGTTGTGATTCTGAGTGTTGAAACTCCGAGTAAATTCGGGCTTCCGGTAGTGTTGCGGTGGGAGGTTTGAGGATGAAGATCTGGTGTTGTCAAACTTTCTTTTCCCGCTGCTCGGGTTGCTGTTGTTGCTGTTGCTGGCATGGTCATTATTCGGGTTGTCACGGGCTTTTACAGTCGAACCCCTTGGTGGTAACGCACCCTGGGTCACAGCCTGATCCGTTAGTTTGTGAGCCAAACGGATCGCTTGTTGGATCGTGGCTGGTCTGGAAGACGTCACCATACCCTGAATCTGTGGTGCCAACCCATCAATGTACATCTCTATTCTTTTGCTCGGCGGATCCACCATCCGCGGACACATCACTGCCAACTCGTGCGAACGAGTGGTGTAGGCTTCAATCTCTGAACCCACCATTTTCAATGACCAAAACTCCGACTCTAACTTCGAAATTTCTTCCCTCGGACAGTATTCCTCTCGCATCATGTTTTTGAACTCCTCCCAGTTCATCGCGTTTGCCAGTTCCAAGCCAAGGATCTGGACGTTCGAATTCCACCAAGTGAGGGCGGAATCCTCGAGTGTCCCAGCAGCAAACTTGACCCTATTGGCATGGGGACAGTTACACATCTCAAAGGCCGACTCGGCCTTCTCAGCCCAACGCAGGAAGCCTATAGCTCCCTCAGTGCCCTTAAACGTACTGGGCTTGCAGTCTAAGTAGTTCTTGAAGGTACACGTTCCATTTGGACCTCCTGTTTGATTCTGATTGTGTGCAGCCAAAGCGGCAGCAACATGGTCATTCAGCAAGGTTTGGAGTTCAGCTGCAGTCATGCTGATGTTACCTCGTCCTCGTCCAGCGTTTCTTCCGGCCATTTCCTAGAATCACAGTATAAAATGTTAAACATGAATTTTTCTTTCATATACAACACACCATACATGTAATAAAAGGTAGGTAAGAAAAAAAAAAAAAATCACATCACAACCACATATTAGTCTAAATAAAAATTTTTGATTAAAACCATTGTATTCGCTACAAAGTATTTCCAATCAATCCTTAAAATCGTAGAAAAATAATAGTTTGGATGGAGACAACCCCTCCATCTAAGTGTCATCATCACTAGATGTCGTCATCTGAGGACACCTCTGAATGTGCCTCCTCCTCAGCCGGTTCCTCCTCCGGTTCTTCTTCGGGTTCCTCCTCGGGATCTTCCTCGGGATCTTCCTCAGGCTCCTCTTCGGGATCTTCTTCAGGTTCTACTTCGGGTTCTACTTCAGGCTCTGCCTCGGGCTCGGCCTCAGGTTCTGCTGCGTTCTGATCGAGTTGCGTTTGTAGGATATCGCAACGTTCTAACGCTATTTCCGTTCGGGTCCTTGCTTCTTGGAGTTGTTCTTGCAAGTCTATCATCTCGGCTTGCATCTTCATCATAACCTTGGTTCGTTGTTCACTAGTCTCTTGCATTTCTTTCATTGCCGTTGTCATGCGGGCAATCTCCTCTTGAGTCTCGGTTCCATCTTTAAACAGTCTAGCAACATTTTCTCTAGTGTAGCGCATGTAACCCACATCACGCTCCAAACAAGAAACGACAGCTGCGAGGACTCGTTCCACAGGTTCGGTTATGGGTGGTAAAGTGTTAGGGTAACCAGGGTGGTTCGGGTGAGGCAATGGGGGAACTTGTTCACGGTAGACCATACGTCTGATCATGTTGGGATACCATTCCCAGCTAACGTCGTTATCATACAGGCCTCCGGATGGGCGGTACCTCTTTGGTGCGGGAGCTTCGAGTTCCGGGACTACACGGGGTGGCGAGGCAGTAGGTAACTGCGGTTCCTTCCCGTGAGCATGCGTCATCGAATCGGATGATGATGAGGGTGGCGTCGACATTCCTACAGGTAAGCCGTGTATGCGCGCGCGTATGAGCGAAAGAGGTAAAGAGATAAGATTTCAAGACTACACAAACCTATGCAGTGCGTATTATTATAACTAATGGGTCGTCGCGGTTATAGTCTAGTATGCATGCGGCTTCTAGTTCGCTATAACCAATGGCTCTGATACCAATCTGTCACACCCTCAAAATCCACTAACGGAGTTTTACCGTCAGAGGGTGTGAACTGGCAGGATCGGAATCATTAGTTATAACCAAACCAAAGAAAAACGTTTAAATGAAAGTAAATGCGGAAGCGTAAAACCTTAATTCAAAAGTTGCGTCACGCAGGACGACTTAAAAACCAAAAGTAACTGTTAAAGTTTAAATTTGCGGAATAAAAATGTTTTCAATAATGCATGCTCCTAAACCGCGCGCCCGCCTCGGCTACCTGAGAATAACATACTAAAAGTGTCAACACAAGGTTGGTGAGTTCACAAGTAAAATAAGATAGATTGTTTAGCGTTTTGCGTAACCTCGTTACGACGTTTAAATGTTGCGTAACCTCGTTACGACGTTTGAGCGTGTAACCACGTTACAACGTTTAAGTATTGCGTAACCTCGTTACGACGTTTGAGCGTGTAACCATGTTACAACGTTTAAGTGTTGCATCACCAGATAGTGTTATGTTAAATTATATATCGATAGGTAGCTAATCTATACAACAAGTATTGCTAAGTGGTTCGCGACCGAAGCTGACTGTTTATCAAGTGCCCGTCACCAGGTCCTCCAGACCATGGTATGTGTTAGCCCAAATTTACACCCACTCAACCTCCAGTTGAGCTATAACGTCGGGTGGGGTTTGTCAAACCCAGTAGTACTACCCAAAAGTGACTCGCTATTCCAAATATTAACCGGTCCGATGTGTGGGACTTCAAGTTGTTACAAATGCCGCTTAGCCTTTACAAGTGATATATAATTTATAACAAAATCTTTCATATGCGTTTATCTCAGAAAATATGTTTATCGGAGTATGTTATCTCCCCCAAGTGAAAAACGTTTGAAAGCAGTTTAAGAGTGGGGTAAAGTGAACTCACTGTTTGCGAAGAATATCCGATCTAGATCACCGAGTGATGCGCGTCGTAGAAAACTCTCTAGCGTTCTAAAACAACAAAGAGATTTTCTAAGTGTCGGAACGTTTAACGAGTCTCTAGACTCGGCACATAATACCTATGCAAGTAACATGTTTCGTGTTTCGTTTGTGTATTGTGTGTGACTCTACAAGTACAATCGTGATACGACATATGAGTGAGCAATTACTTCCGTGTCATGTGTTAATAACCTACTTACTAGCAATAATTCCCGTAAGGGCAATTTGGTCAACAAACAAAGACTAACTAACCAATATTTCCCGCAAGGGTAATTTGGTCAATTCATGGCAATCAACTAGCAACTATTTCCCCGCAAGGGTATTTTGGTCAAAATTACAACAATTATATAGAAACTACCATATTTCATGCATTCCTATACAACTCAGCAGCTAGTTTCGTTATGACAGAATTTCTACTTGAAAGATTGTACTAGTTCACCGATTATAACGTCTCAATTAATTCACCAAAAATTACCACAGAAGCATACATATCTTAGGTTTCCAGAACATCTTTTATCTTATTTTTATTCCATATAGATTGTTCATAATGATCAAAACATTACAGCTAACTTATATCAGTCAGATTCATGCACAACAGAATATTATTTGCAATTCCCGTTAAACGAAAAATCCAATAAATGCAAGACCACTTGGGTTTGGTTCCTGACTCAATGAGTCAACTTCCAAAAGTGGAACCAACCCAATTGGCCTCGTAGTTCATGAGATATAGTATTTACAATATAACCTAACAGCAGGTCTAACAGCTCAGCTTTGCATCACGTTTTTGTAAAATCATAAAAGTATACTTCTACTTATCCAAAAATTACGAATTTATACTTTATAGAAACTAGACTCAACCTAGTTTACTGCAGTACCCACAATCTCAATCAATTTTCACGTTTACACTTCGTTACAGTCAGTTAAACATCGTATATACATTCTGTCCAGAATCTGTTCACATCAAAACTCAACATAACCATAACCTATGAACTATCATGCATCCATATAACCTTCTAGATACTATAACTACTATCCATGCATATCAATCATACCATACATACAAGATTAGGGTTTGTGTTCTAATTCAAATCAAAGACAATCAATGAATCATGTAACAACATCAAGAATCATATTAATCTATCATCCAACTATCAAGAATCATATTAATCATATAACACCTAGAATCGGCTGAGTTAGGGTTTGCATACAACTCATTAAACATCAAAATTACACAACAAGGAGGTAAGGGATGATCAAGTATACCTTCCTAGCACCTAGTTCTTGGATTAAACTCTTGATTTGATGTGTGTGTGTGGAAGATTGTGGACGGCAGCCGTGAGTAGGGAGGAAGGGATTTCCGATCGGAGGTTATTAATAATAATAATAATAGTTAGGGTTTAGAGTTTATGTTATATTTATAAGCCAACAAGTTACATTCTAGTCCCTAAACTTCCAATTGTTGTTTTTCTCTAGAACATTCCATCATACTTGAACAATAAGTTAACATGACCATACTATTATCACATAGCACATAATCCTAACACATAATAATCATATAATTAGTGTCTTGACGTTTGTCGTTTATTTGTCAATCGTTTGCGTTAACTCGTTTGCGTTTCGGTGCAAATCCCGAAAGACTACACATGTAGTAAGTGTTAAGCGTCATTTAAACCCTAGTTTAAATGTAATGAAGTGTGCGTTAAAGATTCAACGATCTTAAAGTTTGAATTGACGGAGTTGAGTTAACGAGGTTAACCTGAAATTGACGATTGTCACAATCGGTGACAAAGTCGACACGGGGTTTGGGTTGGGTGGTGAAATCTACAGGTTGGGCAAAAGGGGTGGTTTCCTGTGTAAGGTTTCTTAGTTGGCGGGGCAGGGAGTGCCGGATTGGTTAGGGCATAGTTATGGACTACAGGAGGTGTTGGGTAGGTTGACAGTGGGTTAGGCGCGTAAACTGGAGGTTGGTAGATGGGTTGCTGGACAATGGGCGGGCTGGTAAGCGCATAAGCTTGTCGGCGCCTACGTTTCTGGTTATGGTTTGAGGGTTCTGGTTTGGTTTCTGCGGGTTCAGGGACAGTTTTGGTGGGTTTGGTCTTCTCAGCTCCTCGCAGGAACAGGGTTCCTGCTCTGACATGGTTGTCGCTGAGCACAGCGGCCAACTCGATGGCGTCAGATAGGGTTGCTGGGTTTCTGGCCCATACAGAATCTTGAAATTCCATGGGGAGACCCCCAAGGAATTTCTCTATGGCTCGGCGGGAAGGGGTAACAAGGTGAGGGACAAGCAGGCTTAGTTCATGGAAGCGCGTCGCGTATTCGCGCGCTTCACCACTGTATTGCTTAAGGTTCCAAAATTCCTCCTCCAGGCGCTTAACTTCGTTGGGAGGGCAGAATTCTCGCGTCAGAATTTCCTTGAATTCCTCCCATGTCATGCTAGAAGCAGCTTCTGCGCCACACGCATGAGCTACTCCATTCCACCATGTAAGCGCTCTGGATTCCAGGACACTGGAAGCATATAGGGTTCGTCTGTCTGAGGGGCATTGGGTGTGGAGGAAAGTGTTTTCTATTTTCTCAAGCCACTGGAGCATCACGGTGGCTCCTTCAAGACCTGTGAACTTTGGAGGGTTACCCGCGTTAAAGGACTTAATGTTATAACCGGAGGTATTGTTTTGGCTCAAAGCTTGGGCTATTGCGGCGGCCATTTCCTGGGAACGTTGCTGTCTACGCCTGCGCGAGGCTTCTCTTCTCTGAAATCGGCGAGATAGCGGAGGCATTCTATAAAAGTTTTAATTTTTGTTAATATCTTAGCGCAAAGTTTAATCTTATAAAGCTTGGTTTTGCGGAGTCAGTTACTGTCAAAAGTTAAAGTAAAATAAATGACCCTAAATGCAGACTTAATAAAGGTAACAAATTCGAATCAAGAATCGACAATTCATGTATCACCATGACTTTCCGAATTCTCAATTTAAAATGACGAGTAAACGAGTATTGGAGATTGACGATTCATGTATCACCATGACTTTTCAATCCTCAATATAAAATATACAAGAAAATGAGTATTGGAGGTTGACAATTCATGTATCACCATGACTTTTCAAGTCTCCAACCTCAGAACATAATCGTAAATGGAATTTGAAAATCAACTATTCATGTATCACCATGACTTTTCGGATTTTCAAATCCAACAAACGAATATGTAAGTAAAATCAATAAAAATCGAAATTCAGCAAAAATCGAAATATCGCGAAATAAAACATAAAACCATACGCTGCGTCTGCGCAAGCATATTTATAAATAACGAGTAATTAACAATAAGCGCGCAAACATGAGATTTCTCTCATGCGCGAGAAGGGACTCTTAGGTATTCTAGGCCGTTACGTCTAACCACCTATCCTAAAGTCAACCTGGCTCTGATACCAATCTGTAACACCCCGACCAAAGGCGGATTATACATCGGGGCGCCACATATTGTTTCATTACTCGTGACACTATTGGGTGTCAATATTTAATAAATATATTCATTCGCGCACGCGCAACGTAAACACAAGATAACATAAATCAACATGAATCAATATATTATAAGACAAAATATTCGAGCAATAATAACTTGTCTTGATACATTTTAAATCTAGGTCCAAAAGTAAAAACGTCCTACGTGTCCACAAGCTCCAAATGTAGCTACAGCAAACCTGAACATGTGTTAAAATAAAACGTCAAACACTTGCGTGTTGGTGAGAAATCAAGTTTAATACAATATATAGATAACAATAAATCTGCGCGCAACATGTGTATGTCTGGTTTTCAACAAGGGTGTAATCTGATCGGGACCAACTCTAAGATTCATAGACTGCCAGTGCTCACAATTGAGCTCACAAACAAGAAAGACTGTGCAAGTGTAAACAAAAGAGAAAATCATAAACGATTGTTCTCCCGTGTTCATCTAATGGTACCATGAGAACTGCGGAATAGACCGACAAGACGGTTAATGATCCACACATACAAATAAACAGCCAAGTCTACGTCCTCAACACATGGGATACTGCGCGACTAAAGTTCATAAACAAGTTTAAGACTCTAAGTTTGTACGAACACATGAACATCCCAAAACATTAAAATAAAAAGGGATTAGGTACGAGATTACTCACTTGATAAACGATGCGGTGTAAGATAAAGCAAGAACCAACTTTAAACAAGCACAAGTTAACCTATAAATAAGATTATTGTTTTAATGATTGTTTTTAAGTCTAGATTATAAGTTAGCATAATTAATAAGTAAATTATTATATATAATATATATATTACCGGAAAAGCAGGGCAGAACAGGGAGGAAGACGGAGGCAGAGAGGGAGGCGGCAGAGAGAGCAAGGAGAAGGTTAAATTAAGTGTTTGTGTGTGATGTGTTAGAAAGAAAATAAGATTATTATTTATAGGGAAACCCTAGGGAACACAATCCCTAGAAAAGGGGAAAAGATCTCCAAAAAGCAAAAGAATCCAAAAGCAAAAGATATCAAAAGATATGGCAGCTGCAGGGGGAAAAGCTGACAGGTAACAGTAAACAGGCATGAGCGGGTCAGATAAAGGTACTGGTCAAGCATGGAAAAGCAGATCTCAAAAGATAATGTCAGTCATTTTTTCTGTCAACCAATGGGGTTGGTGCGCATGCTGCGCCGAAAGTAACTTTTCAGACATAAGATAGGTCAGGTCAACAACACAGGAGATAAGACATCACAAAAGTAAACGGCTAGATTAAACAGAAGAAAAGACTCAAGACATAGCGCGAGAAAGCATCGAGCGCACGCGCGAGGGCGAAGGCAGACAGAGAACAGTCCACAGCGCGCCGCGGGAAGAACTAAAATCCTTAGCGCGTCGCGGGAAGAACTACCATTCTTAGCGCGCTGCGAGAAGAACCACAATTCTTAGCGCGTCGCGGGAAGAACTTCCGTTCTTAGCGCGCTGCGAGAAGAACTACAATTCTTAGCGCGTCGCGGGAAGAACTACCGTTCTTAGCGCGCTGCGAGAAGAACTACAATTCTTAGCGCGCTGCGAGAACAGTTCGCCTCGCGTATCGCAAGAACAACTGGTCTTCGCGCAGGCTTCCTTGTAAGGAGTCTGGCGCGTGGAGCTGCGCAGACAACCTTAGGCGGGAAGAAACAAAGGACAAGCAAAGAGTTAAGAGAAAAGGAGGTTCAAGGCTTAAGGGCGGTACGACGACAAGAGAGAGAAAGAGGCGGGACGGCAACAAGAGGGAAAAGAAGAGGGAGAGAAGAAGAGGGACGGGACGGCGGAAAGGAAAAGAGAGGAAGAGGCGGGAAGGAGAATATTATTATTATTAAAAATAAAGTATAAGTATAAATAAATATTAAATCATAAAAGAAAGAGATCGGATCGGAGAAACGGGTACCTGGGTCGGGTCGGATCGGGTCAGATGTCACACTGGATTGGATTAAAAAGTCAATGTGCTACGTGTTTGACTTGCGATCAACACTGGGCGAATTGATGCAAATGTGCTAATAGGAAGTAAAGCCGCTTAACGGGCTGGATTTAGTTTGTATCACCTAGTTGTAAATGAAATTAGATCAATGTAAAATATTGTAAAGTAGTTCATATTGTTCTTTATAAACAATGTGGTTGATATTAGAAGTGTCTGTTACATTTCCGTTTTACGCTTCCGCAAACCACTTAACGGGGTGTGACAATTGCACATATCAAAATACACACTAGTGCACATATGCAATAAAAAAAATCGATGTATTGCATATGTGCACTACAACGAGTTTATTATTATTATTATTATTTTCGAGTGAATGGTAACAATATATAAGAATAATGGCAAAAACGAAAATTTAAAAATATTTTTTTAATTAAATTAAAAATATTTCTTTATTAGTTTTCTAGTTCTCTCTTGATCCTCTCCATATATATATATATATATATATATATATATATATATATATATATATATATATATATATATATATATATATATATATATATATATATATATATATATATATATATATATATATATATATATATATATATATATATATATATATATATATATATATATATATATATATATATATATATATATATATATAAACGAAACTCCTAAAATCCTACGTGTCGCGTTATGGTCGCTCAACCCTTTTATGGAAGCCACCAGATTGCTTAATTTTTAAATGGAGGTCTTTCATTAATTTAATCCAAATTCATGGATATGAGTCTTACAAAAACCAGATAGCTCTTAAACGGGCTTTAACATCTCACTAAGTTAAAAATTAATTTTACCAATTATTTTATATGAAAATCCTATAAAATAGGGATATACTAAAATTTAATATCCAATGTAAAAAGAAAAAGTTATTATTTATAATTAATAAACAATTTTATAGTAAAAAACATAAGTGAGTCATGGGTCACCAAATCCAGATAGCTTTTAAACGGGTTATAACATATCATTTATTTATGAAACCCTTTAATCATCAAAGCTTAAGTATATTATTAACTTTCTTACAATAAAGAAAATTAAAATCCAAAAAATAAATATTAAAAAACAAAAAATGTAAAATAACCATTCTATCGAGCCATCAGATCGCTTTATTTGTAAATAAAGGTTTCTCACGCATTTGACCCGGATTCACAGGTAAAGGTCTCACCACACCTACATAGCTCTTAAATGGGTTATAACATCTCATTATATTAAAAATTAATCTTATAAAATATTTATGAAAATCCTATAAAATAAGGACATACTAAAAATTAATATCCTATTTTATTTAAAAAAAAGTATATTATTTATAATTAAGAAACAATTTTATAATAAATAAAATAAACGGTTAATGGGTATCACCAAACTCAAATAGCTTTTAAACCAGATTATAAGATATCAGTTATTTGTGAAACAATTTTATCATCAAACATCAAGTATATTAATTATTAACTTTCTTACAATAAATAAAATTAAAATCCAAATATACGTATATAAATATTAAAAACGAATAATGTAATATATATGGGAGAGATATTTTGAGAATCTTGAGTTTTAATAACTTAATAACTCTATTTTTGACCAAATATTTATTTAAATGAATTAAATTATATGATTAACATTAAATCTGATTAAAAATTAAAGTAATGTACACTAGAAGGACATTGCGGTTTGCGAGAATATAAGTTGGCGGACATTTTGTTAAAGCTGACGATAGAAATTTCAAACACAATATAATATTTGTATTGTTTAGAAAAAAATATATCAATGTGTATGAAAAATAATATATTTCACATTGGATTCTATAATTTTATAAATATTGTGTAAGAATATAAACCAGCCTACAAAATGATAGCATGTGAGTTAATGAGATTGGATAACATCTCACCCAATCTTACAAGAACCATAATCACATGCCCTTCACTAGAATTCATATCGTTGATTACTTTATCCATTACATCTTAATGACCTAATTGGTGTTCATTACTTTTTGCTAGTAAAGGTAAACTCTTTTTGACTATTTCGCCAAGTAGTTTGACCAAAAGTTGTCAAAGATTTTGTTAATTAGGAATATAGAGTTAATAATACCTTAGAGTTAATAATTAAACAATAACTTAAACTATTTGTGTTCATATTGTGTTAGTCAAATCCATTAGGATTATCATGCGGCATCCACATGGCTCTGAAGACCCCTCTCATCCACTTTCTTTAGACGTAAACCAATATAATTTTCCTTAATACCTTTTTAAAGGTTCATATATATAAAGTAAGTATATTAGAAATTAGAGTATCACACATTTACATAAAAAAATATTTAATAGTTGGTATGGAAGTTTTAAAAACTATAAAACGATACTTAAAAGATAAAATATGATTGAAATTACATATAGATAAGTATAGTTTACTTGAATAGGTTATTTGATTTAATATATTATATATTAGGTTAGTATCTCGTGTGATACACGGATTGGATAAATAATATTTTGATTTTAATAAATGAATATAAAAATTTATAAAATCAAATAAATTACAAATTATAAAAGAAAAAAAGAACCATGATAAAATTATCAAAAAACTAAAAAAATTATTTATATATGATTGTGCATGTTTAGATGGTAACACCTGAATTATATAAGAAAATAATATCATTAATTAAATATTTTGATCCATAAATAGTATAAAAAAACAAATGTACCAACATGTTTTCCATATAAAGTCTTTCGTGATACATCACAACCCTAAAAAACTTGGTCTTATTGAAAAAATTTGTAGAGGTGTATCTGCTTATGCTAGTAACATTAAATTATATATGTTTGATTTACAAACAAAATATGATAAACTACAAAAAAGATGATAAGATGATTATGATACATGGACAACCCAATATAATCTTAACAAAAAAAGTTACTCATGCTAAATTATGAAATACCTATGATTATTTATAAACGAATACATCTATTTATTTTACTTATATATCTTTAAAAGAAATAATGTACTTTAACTTTTCAGATAAGTTAGTTACACAAATAAGAAATAATACATAGATCTGTAACATCATTTCATTTATGATACAAAAAAGACAAATTATTACACAGTTCATCAGTTATATCAACAAAGTAAACATGTTCTACAAATGCATCATTATTGGTTCTCAATATTAGTCATAAGCATAACATTTACATTAAATTTATTAAGTTTGTAAAGTCTCATCAACTTTTTCACAAAGTTGAAAATTACATGGGAACCCTGTGGGGTCAAAGATCTATTAGTATGAGAAGATGTAATATAATCATCAATAAAAACACATATATAGTGATAGAAATTAGAAAACACTATTTAACAAATTCAATAGTATTGTAAAAAATTTAAGACATTAACCTAGATTATCATAAATTCAACCAAAATCAAACAGGTAAGTAAATCGTAAATCTTAGAGATTTATTATCAAGTTTTGGAGAAATCATGAAAGTATTTATAGATAAATCGACATAACTGAGATTTGATAAAATGAATAGCTTGAGATTATGTGATTGATTTCTTATTCTCTAGATAAGATTTCAAACTGTAATTTTTTGTTTATGATATCATTTAGGGAGAAAGTCAATTACGTCAGATATGATTTAGGGAGACACGAAAAGTTAGCATGTGTGTTATAAATGATATTGGAAATTAATATAAATTTTTTTATAACAAAGGGTTGGTTACGAGATACCCATTCCCAATTTTGATTATTTTTTTTAAATAAAAAGAGTTTTAATGATTGAAAATAAAAACTTGCAAAATGCTAGAAATATAGACATATATACTCTCTTTCACCACATGTGATTATATTTTTAACGCATGATGTATAAGTGTTATGCGATTCCTACAATTTTCTATTTCAAATTAGTTTTAAATTGGACGCTTGTATATATAATATGATTCATTATAAATATTATTGTAATATCGAAATGATAAAAACCGAGCACTGATTCTTTAAGCTAAGTCCTTTAATCTTGTTTTTTTAATTAATAATGATGATCCATGGAAGAAAATGCGCATTCATGTGAGTCATGTCCGGTGAAGATACTTTCATTTTCTGAGTCTCAAAAGTTACAATAATATTACCTTACAATTCTACACTATTATTATTAGTTGTTAATTACTAAATAATTAATTCATAATAGGAGAGGGATATTTAAAGAAAAATTCAGTTACGAAACCATTTACTATTTTGATTATCCTTTTATTTAAGTAAAAGAAAAAGGTTTTAATTATTGAACAAAAACTTGTCAAGTGACATAAATATAGTTCAATTAAGTGCCATGTGACACAAATAGGTTTTTGTTTATTATAATAATAGATTATAATGGTAAATTTAAAGTCATATCTCATATAAGTTATTAACTATAGAGTGATAATTTCTGGAATGATTCAAACCAGACCAGACAAAAGTAGGTTTTATGTCTAGCTTATGTGATCTGTTTTTTAAACAAGTTAATCCAAACATGGCTCTCTTAAAAATGCGTTAACGATTAACCCGAACACTGCCATGAAAAATGTGGGTTGACCTACTCACCTGGTTAAAACTTTTAAATAACTAAGGATTTTGCTTTTAAAGATTAGAAGTGTTAAATTTTAAAATAAAATATTTTGTTCTTTAACTTTTCACATGACTATTAATTTTTAAAAGAAATTAATTTTCTTTAAAACCTTTTTATTATGCTCTTCACATCAAATTTTAATTTTATTATTCTGACTATATTTTCTCGTATTATTCATAGTCACATATTCTAATTACGAACTAAAATATGTAAACTCAAGTTCGGTAATCATGAGAGAATGAGAGATAAATATACAAAAACAATTTAAAATATCACAAATTTCAAAAGAATTTCATACATATTAGAGTAATTAATTGTATAAATGGTTACTAAGTCACTAGATATTCTTCATATTCGTAATATGCATGCATAATGGGTCAACCCAAGCAAAACACAATTGTGAGTGAGTTTGACACAAATAAGTAAATGGATCGAGTTAGGGTTAAAGAATTCAACCCAGAACCAGCCAGCCCGTTATCTTGTCACCCGACACGATTTGTACCAAATCTAGCTAATGATTGTTGTTTTCTATTTAACATTTTTTGATAAAAAATAAAATACGAGAAGTGGAATAATATAAACGAGAAAAAAATGTTGGCTCAAGTGATTATAACATGTGAAAATAATTATAACTACTTTTTAGATCCGCCGTTGTCTAAAAGGGCACGTGCAAAGCCATAACAAAAGGAAAAGAAATGAACACGTAGGTGTAAACGGCCACGCGTAAAGCCGTAAACAAAAGGAAAAATCACAACACATCATCCATAATGTACTACAAAAATCAGCACAGATAAAGAAATAGTAAATCTGAATGTGAAAGCCAAGTTGATATATATATATATATATATATATATACACATTAGTTTTAGAGCCCGTGTCACACATGAGGTAATCAAATATAAAATTATAAGTAAAACAAATAATTATATAGGATATATGAAAAAAAAATGTATTACATGTATGTTTGTATCTATACAATGTGTACATAAATTGATTTTATTTATATCACAAAATGATTTTTTTAAATAAACTTAATAAAAAAAATGTCCTTGCAAAATCGTACCCGATAATGCTTCTTTCTATTGAAAAATTCATTCTCGGTGTTATATATGTATAATTGAAAGAATTTTGGTTATGAAACAATTTCGAAAATAAGACGTCTCATACGATAGTAGTTCTAACCACTCAGCTTAAATACAAAAGAGGCGTTACCTTTATTGATATATTTATCAATTTACCACCTATCAAAGGAAAGTATGATATTAAATTGTAGCAATGGATGTTCTTCAAGAACTATGTTTTTCTGAGCTACACCGTAAAAAAGATTTTGATAAGTTTTAGAGAGTTTCTCGACTTTGTCATAATGACAACATAAAAAATAACATGTTAACTCATTCAATTTTGTGAATATTTTGTTTCATTTCAACATAGTTTTTGCATAGCATGCTTCCCATACAACGTTCTGATCACCATTGAAGGAAAAAATTATTGTTGACGTAAATATTTCAAATTTGATAAAAGTTAGAAGCATTGATAGACATGGGGTGGCATGTCGAAAGTGTTCGCAATCTTTTCTTAAATTTTAATAGTTGAGGGAAAAATAGTCAATTTGCCAAATCCCGAACCTTTTGTTTATTTCAAAAAATGCCCTTAAAAATAAACTTGAAACCTGAATCATGTTTAAAATTCTAACTTTCATACTTTTGACATTTTAAAGTTAACACTTTGAACCCATAACAAATTTGACGATAAATCTATTTTGCATTATTAAACTTTTAAAAATACTCAAAATTTTCATTTTTGATCCATAACAAATTTTGACATAAATGTAGTTAACTTGTACCAAACAATCTATTTACCAAATTTTGACCCATAAAATAAAATTTAACTTCCACAAAAAACCCGAAACAAATTTCATTTAAGAAACATGATTTGTTGTTGATTTTTGGAATTCATCAAGTATTTTGAAATATATAGTAAAATAATATGTTAATATTTATATTTATATTTATAAAAATATATAGATATTATATAAATATAGTGTAAAAGAAAAGTGAATAATTATTGATTTATTAATTATATTAGGGTATTAGAATTGGAGGGAAAAAATTATGAGAATTAACTAAAACATGACAAGTGTACCAATTTATTTTACTTTATTAGAATAGGTAGATGGGAGAAGTATAGTTTGAAAAACCTTCTTGAGTTGAGAAAACCCGTGAAAACCCTATGTAACATCGTTTTTTTTTGTAACACATAATATAAGTTGTTACATTTAATACAAAACATCGAAAACATAAAAAAATGTTTTGCTATTTTTTACATTTTTTTATTAATTTATATATATGTTTTCAGAAGAGAGAAAGTGTAAGAAAACTTTATGTTTTATTAACTTTAATTGTAAAGCATAAGATTTAATCTTTAATTAAAAATATGTGGTTGAGAATGAGTTTTTAGAGTTTTCACAACTTAAGTGGGTTTTTATTTAACCTAACCATACATACATACATACATACATACATATATATATATATATATATATATATATATATATATATATATATATATATATATATAAAAGACATAAGCAGTTACCTAGGTATTGTATATAAATATTATGATCCAGTAATTGGCATTTTATAATCAACAACCAAAATACAAATATTTTTACATATATACGTAAATAACCGAGAAGCGTAAAATAAATAAGGTAATAATTTACCAAGTTTTATTGGGAAAATTAAAATAAGGTATTAATTTACGAAGTTTTATCTTTTAAAATTGTAAAATTGGATTTTAATAATTCAAACTATTATCTATTGGTCAATATTAATCCTAATTTATATTCTAACTACTAATTATCCTAACTTTTAATTTTATTACCAATAACGGTCCTAGCCTAACAAACTGATAAGACACAAGCAGTTACCTAGGTATTGCATATACATATATCCGATAATTTGAAAAGACGTTGGAGGTTGACGTAGGCTATACGTAAGGATCTAAAATGCTATCGCTCAAACCTTGAGGTGTGGAAAACAACAAGGGCGTAAGAACACAAGAAACATTACGTCCATTTCATTAATATAACAGAAGAATACAAATATATGACTTGATCAGACACTTTCTCTATCTTCTTTCTCTCTCTAGGATCTAACACTAATGACCAAAAGTTACTGTTCACGAATAAGTCAACTTATTTATAAGTTTGACATGAAAATCTTATAGGGCGGATAAGATATCCGGTGAATAACTTATGCGCCGCTTATCATATGAGTTCCTATGACTTATGCGCTACTCATATACATTAACAAATACATTTGACTTTTAAGCTATACAAACAAAAATAAGACCCTAGAAATAGAGATTATGCTCTAACAAACTCCCCTTTGGATGTTGCTAGGTCTTGAATCTTCCATCAGCTTCAATCTTTCTTCCAAACACCTTTTCTCTGTACTCTTGCCTCATGTTTACTGATGTACGTCGGACGATGTATCTATAAATGACCCTCACAACTAATCTTTAAATTTAAAAACGAAAATCCTAACACCACACACAACCGACAAGTGTACCGATCGTAAGTAGCATAGACCTAGGAAGTCCAAGTATCGAACACAAGAACACGTAAGGATGCTACTGATCACAAACCCTAGACAAGACCTACCAAAGAATAATATTAAACTGATTTTAATTTTTAATTTTTCTTTTTATAAAATAATTTAACTAGACTAATTGGACTGACAGACAAAAGTTACCAAAAATAGAAAACTTAACGAAAACTTGACTGTGTTGACTTTGGATGGAGAAAAACATCCACCTAGGTCTGAATCAAACTGTAGGTCTGACAAGCTAATGGATTGAATGATATTAAGACACCGGTTCCTAAAAATGACACAACTAAGGAGAGCTCAGGCTCAATGGATCACCTCTCGGTCTCACTCAACAAACCCTAACTACTCTTAAACGGCTAAAACAACCAAACCGGAAAACAATTGTTAACGTGTTCTAACGTTGACTCACCTCTCGGTCTCAGCAACACTCGAACCTAATGGTAATGAATACTGCACAACCAAGGATAGATGAACAATTTAATTTAAACCAAATAGATCAACTAGTCGCTCAAAACACCTAAACCGGACAAGAAACGAACTCGCTCTCGCGCAATTCTAATTCTAGCATGTAAAGGCAATGAGACAACCCTAATTTCTTATCACCTCTTGGTCTCTAAGAAGGCGTCTAACCGCTGTACTTTAACCAATAAATCATGCAACAAAACACTACGGTTGTACCTACCGCAAACAAACCCTAAACACAAAGTCTAGAATCAAACAAGCACCGATCAATAATAAAAAACTAATTAAACAACGCAAGGTGTTTAATCAATAAATTGATATAATTTCCAGCCATCAAACACAACCTATTTCATGTCTAAATCAAACTTTACAATAACAATTCAACTCTATCAATCAAACAATCCATAAAACTCATCAAACACTAACAATAATCATCATTCCTAGGTAGAACCGACAAGTTTAGTCTAAAAGCATTTCTGGACAGCAGCTATTACTCAATAAAAGCATCGAGTAACTCATCCCAATCATCATTTCAATCGTTCAATGATCAACAATAATCATAAACAAGTCAATCTTTCAAGCAATTTCAAAACTACTTAGCAATTGAACAAGAAAATTAAAGTTGATGAACAATGTTGTAAAAGAAAGGATATGGATGATTTGTGCTCGCGAAACTTCTCCTGGGTCTCTTTATGACGGGTATCCTCTCGTGTCATGAGCTGTGACAACATCTGCATCTGCTACGCCATAATCTCCACTAAAGTGGGCTTCTTCTCCCCACTGCTCGCTCCTTCACCCGCATCCTGGAATAGACTCTGTCGTTGCTGAAAACTGGACTGATTCCCGCTTCTCCAGTTAGAAATCTGATTGCCTCTCCATCTCGAATTATAAGAATTGAAAGAATTTTGATTTTGGTTTGGATTGCCTATAAAGTTTACCGCCTCCTCCTGTGAACTGACTGGGCACTGAACGGTATCATGCCCTCCTATGCATATCGCGCACAACTTGCTCTTCGTCTGCAAGTCCTTCACAATCTTCGCCAACGCCTCAACCTGTGCCGTAAGTGCGGTGTTCGTGTCCAACGAATGCATGCCACGTGATATGGAATCGACGGTCTTACCACCTCCGGTAGGTGGTCGCTGGTATCCACTCATAGATAACCCATTAAACAAAGCTATGCACTCATCTGGGTCCTTCGTCGTCAACAGATTTCCTCCCGCCACTATGTCAAGCATGTTCTGCGTCGCGTACGTCTCTCCATTATAAAACTTCTCGAAAACCGCCCGATAATGCAAGCCGTGGTTCGGGCACAATGCTAACAGATTTTTAAAATTCTCCCATGCCTCGTAGAAACTCTCGGTGTCCTCAATCTGAAAAGAATGAATATGGTTATGCAAACGAGCGGCCTTAGCCGAAGGATCGTATTTCTCAAGATATTGGGTCTGCATGGCAGCCCAAGTAGCTATAGAGCCTTGTGGGAGGGACTCGAGCCACAGACTCGCCTGATCAGCGAGTGAAAATGGAAAGACGCGGAGTTTAACGGCGTCTTCGGATACGCCGACAAGATGGAATGTGTCGCAGATACGCACGATGCGAGTGAGATGAGAATGTGGGTTCTCGTGAAGTAACCCGTGAAACTGAGCAGAATGAGAAATGGTATTCAGAATGTTCGACGGAATATGCCAGTATGTATTAACTCCAATAGCGGGTGGTGCGATGCAGGATCTCGCGCCAGCATTGGCCGGACGGGCCCGGTCTGCAACTGTCCTCCTCGGTGGTGGATTGTCGGCCATAATCCTATCCCTATCTTTGACGTCAGAAAACATAGGAGAAGAGGATAGACTACAAATGGATGAAGAGGTGGACGATGGTGAAACGGTGCGACATCTCTCACAAAACTCTCTCTCTGGCTCGGGAAATTCTTCAATGTTAGGTGGTCCACGAGATCGAGTATGTCGCATACAACTATAAAAATCAAAAAAAGTAGCCAAACTATTCTAACAAATAAGCAAAGCAAACCAAAAATAATTACAAGTAGTAAACAAGGTAAATCCTAACTAGAGTCGCTCTCAAAACGCCTAAAACCGTGTCCCCGGCAACGGTGCCAAAAAGTTGATGTGCGTCGGACAATGTATCTATAAATGATCCTCACAATTAAGCTTTAAATTTAAAAACGAAAATCCTAACACCACACACAACCGGCAAGTGTACTGATCATAAGTAGTATAGACCTAGGAAGTCCGAGTATCGAACACAAGGACACGTAAGGAAGCTACTGATCACGAAACCTAGACAAGACCTACCAAAGAATAATATTTAATTGATTTTAATTTTTAGTTTTTCTTTTTATAAAATAATTTAACTAGACTAACTGGACTGACGGAAAAAAGTTACCAACAATAGAAAACTTAACGAAAACTTGACCGTGTTGACTTTGATGGAGAAAAACATCTACCTGGGTCTGAATCAAACTGTAGGTCTGACAAGCTAATGGATTGAATGATATTAAGACATTGGTTCCTAAAAACGACACAACTAAGGATAGCTCGGGTTCAATGGATCACCTCTCGGTCTCACTCAACAAACCCTAACCACTCTTAAACGGCTAAAACAACCAAACCGGAAAACAATTATTAACGTGTTCTAATGTTTACTCACCTCTCGGTCACAGAAACACTCGACCCTGATGGTAATGAATACTACACAACCAAGGATAGAGGAACAATTTCATTTAAACCAAATAGATCAACTAGTCGCTCAAAACACCGAAACCAGACAAGAAACGAACTCGCTCTCGCGCAATTCTAATTCTAGCATGCAAAGGCAATGAGACAACCCTAACTTCTTATCACCTCTCGGTCTCTAAGAAGGCGTCTAACCGCTGTACTTTAACCAATAAATCATGCAACAAAACACTACGGTTGTACCTACCGCAAACAAACCCTAAACACAAAGTCTAGAATCAAACAAGCACCAATCAATCAATACGAAACTAATTAACAAACGCAAGGTGTTTAAGCAATAAATTGATATAATATCCAGCCATCAAACACAACCTATTTCATGTTTAAATCAAACTTTACAATAACAATTCAAGTCTATCAATCAAACAATCCATAAAACTCATCAAACACTAACAATAATCATCATTCCTAGGTAGAACCGACAAGTTTAGTCTAAAAGCATTTCTGGACAGCAGCTATTACTCAATAAAAGCATCGAGTAACTCATCCCAATCATCATTTCAATCGTTCAATGATAAACAATAATCATAAACAAGTCAATCTTTCAAGCAATTTCAAAACTACTTAGCAATTGAACAAGAAAATTAAAGTTGATGAACAATGTTGTAAAAGAAAGGATATGGATGATTTGGGGCTGCTCTTGGGTGATATAAACTGATGGAAAACTGTTCCTGAGCCTTGTTTTTGTCTCCTTCTTCTTCCCTAGCCGCCACAAGCTCCAAACCCTAGTCTTTTTCTTTTCTTTTCTTGCTGTTGAATTCTGATCGGACCAGGTGGGAGGCTTTAAGGTTTAATTTTTTTATATTATTATTAGTGTAAGACTTGGGCTTTTCCATGATGTAAATGGGCCGGGATTTGAGCTTTGTCTTGAAATCGTATGCGTACAATGCCTTTAAGCTCCTCACGAAGTCCGGTTTTTCTTCCTTTAACCCATAACCTACAAGATAAATAAAACTATGTAAAACCTAGATAAAATAAGTTAAAATACATTAACTATAATATAAAAACTTAGATAAAAGGTGCGGAAAATAAGTGTGTTCTACAACACATCATTTTCCCACGATCTTTTGTTATACGGTTTCTAGTTGGTAGGAATTGAAATACCAACCCCTTTATACTAAAACTTTGACCATGAAGCTCTTGTCAAATTCAATTTGATTTGACGTTCTCGTTACTTTTCCTTTCTTTCTTCCTCTTCACCCAGCTTTAACCATTTACTCTTCTAGATTTGTCCAGCATGAATCTTATATTTGTGACACACTCTTACCACCTTGTGATACTGCGTCGCTAAATCATACTGCTTCTTGCTTGCAACCTGAATCTTGCACTTGTACAATGCTTCAATGTCTTTCTCTAAACTATTGATCAACCACATTAGATCCCTGACATCGATAACATCCCAAACTCCATTACGATTTAGTACAATCACTGCTTCTCCCTTATTCTCATCATAATACCACCATCTGAAGTAAGCATGAATGCCCTGCTCCATAGGGTGCCTAGGAATAACTTTCAATGTCTGCGGTTGCTTGTATCTCCAGGTCTTCACAAACTCATTTATTTCTGGATCTTTCTTCACTCGGGAAACATGTAAAAATGGCGTTTGTGGTGTCCAACTTCGAAATCTACATTTTGCCTACCGTTTGATAAACTCTCATAATTCTTTCACAGGCCCACGTTTAGGACAAAATAGTAACTATATCTCAACTATATCCACAACGTTCATCAAGTGTAAAGATTTTAACTCTCATAAGCTTTCAAAGTATTGTACCCCATACGTCCTCCAAACTGCAATCTTCTGTATCTTGGACAAATAAGCAATACTAAACACTTTTCCAAGATTTACTTCTTTCTCCTGTTGGGTCAGATTTTTGATAAGGAAGATTGGAATCTTCTCAACCTCCTCAGAAAACGGCTAAGTATGGACGTCGAGCAAGCCTAGACGATCGAGCATGGTTTTACTACTTCGAGCAAGGTCTTCAGAACCTTAAATGGTTGATTCTTCTAGGTGTTAAGACTTCGAGCAAGAGTATTCTTCTATCGAGTATGGATTGCCAATCGAGCAAACAGCTAGATCATACAAGTTTTAACAAAGTGTTACGAGCACAGGATGATCGAGCACATGGGGACAAGCATGGATGCAATAAGAAGATGTCACGTGATCAAAGCAAGGACTTCGAGCACAGTTCAGTTCCCTGAGTAAGATTTACATCCGAACATGTTAAAGGTTGCTTAATAAGTCTAAGGACAAGACTGAAGACATCAAGAAGAATGAGCTTGCTCGATGGACTAGTTCGAGCAAAGCAAGGATTGGTCAAGAGGAATGAAGCTTGCTGGAGGAGAATATCTTCACTGAAGATATTCTAACTAAAGTATGCTCGAAGACATTCATCGAGCATACCTAGCGTAGTGAGTCTGCTCGAGCAAGATTGTTATCTTGCTCGAGGACTCAACACTTGTATTATTTTGTCTTTCATTATGTAATAATTAGGAACTTCTAGAAGGAATGTCAGGGTCTATAAATAGGGTCCTAGGTTTCCATTTAGGGCACGGATAACGACGCACAGAATAGGAGAAACATTCTAAAAGAATATTCTATTTGTTTCCTCATACAGCCATCGCCGCCGTCATACACGAAACCCTAGACCTTTCACTGTTGTATTAAATGATATATTAAATGCTGTGAATCTTTGTCTTTGATTGTGTTCTTATTGATTATTTATTCTCGTTTCGTGTCCGATATATCACACCTTCGTTCCCACTCATTGGATATCCTGATTCCGCAGGGATATCCAATAGGCCTTTGGGTTACAGAGTCGTCGTGTTCTTGTCAACCTCTTCTCGAGGTTTCACCCGACTCACGGTCCTGACAAGTGGTATCAGAGCTTTGAAAGCTTGCTGAAGGCCACGAGACTGAAGGTTTGTGAAAAATCTTGAAGTTTTACTCTGTTTCTCTGCTGAAAATCCCAGGTTTGCTGAAATGGAAGATCTGGAAGTCTCTACCAACAAAATACCCAGGTTTCTTGGACAAGAAAATTTCATCAAATGGAAGGTGCTCTTCGAAGCAGCTGTAAACTACAATGACCTAGAGCCATCAAATTTCTGTCATGTTTATCTGGTGAGCAAATTCATCAAGGAAAAAGTAATTTTCCCCAATTTTAAATTGGATGATGTAATTGCATTTTTAAAGGCCGCAGAACATGAAATGATTGAAAACCACATGATAAAGGAAGATAAGCCCAGTTTTCAACTAAATAATGCTCTTGTAGCTCCCATGGGAAATCTTTCATTCAAGAATCAGCAGCCAATCATTGAAGAGCCATCTGAGACAAATTCAACTTGTGGTGGTCAGCCAAGATTTAATGTTCAGCTAATAGAAGATGATGTGGCCTCAACAGCAAGCGGTTAGTCAACATTTGTGCAGAACAACACAAATCAAGGAACAGACTACCAAGCCCTGTTCTCCATGTTTACTGAGTCATATCATGCCTTTGTGGCCAAGAATCTAATAAACACAAGCATTGTGCAGGAAGATCTCGAACAAATAGATGCTGATGATTTAGAGGATATGGACATAAAGTGGCAGGAAGCCATGTTGGCTGTAAGAAGCAAGAGATTATACAACCAAACTGGAAGATCAAGCTTCAATGGACCAAACGAGTGAATAGGTTTTGACCAATCTAAAGCAATCTGCTACAACTGTCAACAACTAGGACACTTTGCAAGAGAATGCAACATGCCAAAGCAAACTGATAATCAAGTGAATCAGAAACAATTTTATCAAAATCAGAATCAGAACTTCCAACATCAAAGAAATCAGATGACCAACAAAAACCCCTATCAAAACCAAAACAGAACCCAGCAACAACCCTTTCAGCCTCAAAGGAACAACCAACTGCAGATTCACACTAATCAGAACAGAGTCAATCAGAACAATGTGAATCAGGTTAGGGATCAAGGGAACGTTGCAGTGACAAGGGTGTCTTAGGATGGGGAGTTTGATTGGAGAAACCATGTAGCTGAGATTGAGAAGGTGAATGTTGCCTTTATAGCCAAAGTGCAGGACAAGCCTGAATCATCTAATGCGTAGGTACATTCTGATATTTCAATTTCTGATCTTCTTAATACAATTCATGAACTAAATCAGGGAGTTGGAAAATGAAAAACTGAGTGTGGAAGAAAGAAAGCGTTCTTGAATATGTATGAAGCCAGTGAAGCAACTTATGAAAATAAAATCAAGGGGCTTGAAGAAGATTGCATGCAGACATACAGAACCCAATAAAAAATGACAGTGGAAATTGAGGGTTTGAAAAGGATGTATGCTGAAGAGAAGTTGAAAAATGCAGATTTGTTGATTCAAATGGAATTCTTGAAGAACCTTGTGTCTACAGGAAATATAGTGGGTTTTGTAGATAAAATGACAGAGGAAGAAAAGTACAAAAAGGTGCCACCACCTTTCTGTGACAGATACCCACTGAAAGTAGACAAGGAGAGCAGGAGTGAATATCTGAAACAATTCAAGAATGTGTTTGATGATAAAGTTGATTTTCTAAAATAGTATGATGATGTTTTTGTGAATGAGAATGGAGAATTTTCAGTGAAACAGAATGAGGAGCCAGAGATGAAGAAGAATGCAAAGAAGTAAAGTGAGAAAAAGAAATGGAGTGAATACTCCAGTGAAGAAAGTAACTGCAGTTGTGGCAGCACAAAATCATCTAAGGGGAAGAAGAAAAAATGATCCAGCAAGAAGAAAAGTGAAAAGATTCCTCTTTTGCCAAAGATGACTCCAAGTTGAAAAAGAACTATGAAAAGATAAGAAAAGAACATGTTGTTTGACACTTGTGCAAGACCACAGCAAGAAATCAAAAGAAGAAATGAAGAGACAATGAAATCTTCTTATGATCAGTCCCATCCTCCAATCTATCCAGTCTTCTCAAACCATGAGCTATTTGACATTGGAGATGTGGAATATGTACCAATGAGAAGATTTGTTGAAGAATAAGGTGGAAGCTGTTCAAAAACCCGTTGAAGCCAATAGTGTTTGTTAAAGAGAAATATCATTTAGAGCCTGATCTGAACAAACCAATCAAAATGGACTTCAGCAACTCTCTATGTCCAAAAACATCACTAGGCTTTGATTTTCCCAAACCTAGTGATAGAATTAAAGAACAAAATTACTTAAAGGCATGGGGAGCTATGGAAAGGTTTGGTGCTAGAAATGTGATGCCTATAGCCATCATACTGATTATTGCTGGTTTGAAGAGGAAGAGTTTGTGGTTCCGGATGTGGTTTGCGGTTTTGACATGAAAGGATACAAGGGGATGTATCAGAAATATCTGAATGAAGAGAAGAAAAGTTCAAGTGATGAAGAGAATAGCTCAGTGCTGGAAAGGAGACTGAAACAAGTGCTGAAAATCAAGGATGATGCAAAGAAATCAAACAAACCTGCAAAAAACAATAGGTCAACTGATAAAGGAAAGGCATGTAAGTCCGGATGGCATGTAAGTCCAGCGTTCAACCTTATAGTCTGTTATCTAAACCAATATATGTATACATATATAAACTGCTCATTAATACTAAAAAAAATCTTGACCAAGGCATCAGGGGGTTGAAGTCAATTCGGGGTGATTTGGAGAAATCTAAATAAGCTTTGAGAAGAGATTAGAAGCATCCTGAAAATATAGTGATAACCATTCCTAACTTATGCTTTAATTGAACCTTAAATGTATCACATAAAGCAATGACCATTATGCTAGGTTTACCTGCTGTCAACCTGGCTTAAGTCATAATAACACTGACCATGAAGTGGTGTGACCTTGCCTTAAACAGTCTGATCCCATGTTGAGATCTTTCTATGAAATTGTTTTCAAAAGAAAATTAAACTGAAATTTGATCTCTTATTTCACCTTAAACAAATTGCTTAGTTTAGCTCACTGTTCTGAAATGTTTATCTTTTATGCTTTGCAATTTGAGCAAAGTATATGTTTGAACATGTCCAAACTGATAGGCATAAGATCTGTTGATTTCAAAATCTGAATTGAAAAATCATTCTAGTGTTTCGAGCAAAGAAACTTTGCCTGGTTGTGTGAACATTGTTTCGAGTATACGATGTGACTGGTATGATTCATCTATGTGTTTCGAGCATAAATGTTACTTTTGAGCATACTGATGATTTAAAAATTTTGTTGGTAAGAGATTCAAGCATGCATCTTACTTCCGAGCACCTGCTATGATGTGAAAATTGTTGTTATGTGTTTCGAGCATGATTGGTTGGTAAATTGTCTAACCTAAGTCTTTGAGCACAAAGAAATAACTTATAGGAAACTTTTTAAGTGTTTCGAGCATAGACTTGTGCTGGACACTTAGGTATGAGGGTTCGAGCTTAATAACTTACTGGATCAATTTGTTATGTAGCTCGAGCAAACTTGTATGCTAGACACTTAGGTTTTGTGTTCGAGTACAGGCATAGGAAGGATTCAATCTGCTAAGGCTTTCGAGCATAATGGTACATCGAGAACATTGGCCTGTAGTAATCTAAGTGGGTCGAGCAAAGGGTACAACACTGCTAAGAATGCATCCCGAGCATAGGTTATTGTCATGATAGATTTCTAAGTGTCTCGAGCATGATGCAGTGTCAAGTAGGGTTAGATTACATGTGTCTCAGGCATATATATTTTGAGTAAAGTTTAAGTACATCTGAGCACACTACCCCTCAAGTATAACAAAATAATCGAACAAGTAATCTGATCATTAAACATTTGGCTAAGGCATCGAGCACAAGTCTATTCGAGCACACTGTCTCGAGTACGCTAGTGCTCGAGCATTATATTCCAAGTACTTCGAGCAAGGGTTGTACTATGTACTTGAGTACAGTGGGAGACAGCTGTTCATTTGGCTGTATGCTCGAGCAAGGGAGGTACATTAAATTTGATTTAAATGACAACTGTCGCGCACTAGACGACAAAAGGAGGTACTGTACCACCCAAACGTTAGGTATAAAAGGGGGACTTAGAAACTTTTTCACATATTTCTTATTCTTTCTCTTAAACCTAGACCCAAACCCCTCTTGCTCATGCTTTTCCCTGCTTGCTCGCATACTCTTTTACTTACTCGATTATACTTCGAATACAACCATTAGCTCTGTTTCCACTTCGGTAAGACCTCATTGTTCGTTAATCGTTACACCGATTTCGAAATTAGGGTTTCTAATTGATTTACGAACTAATTGTTTACTTGTTTTTGCAGGTACGCATATTACTACAGAACATGTTTTCAATCATTTCATGTTTGGCAGCCTTTAAAAATGCAATTACATCATCCAATTTAAAATTGGGGAAATTTACTTTTTCCTTGATGAATTTGCTGGCTGTGTACCACTCACCAGACAAAGACGACAGAAGCTTTTTGTTCAGATCAAAATCAGATATCTGTAGGTCTGTTGTTCTTATATCGTTCACAATCATCATGAACCTGTTCCGTAGACTTTCCTTTATCAGTTGGTATAGGATTACCCTGACCATCAAACTCCTAACTTATCATCTCTATTTCTTCATCAAACTCGGGAATAGCGTGATCTGCATTAACATAAGTCGCAGGTTCTTTGTCTAACTCCTCCTCTTGTATAGGCTCATTCACAAGAACGGCATCAATACCATCAATCGATCCTAAATCCTTTTCAAAATCAAAGACAAACTCATCTTCTGTTACTTCAAGCATTCTGGCAATGTTAGCACGTGTTAACTCGATTTCTCCTTCCTCTATGTCCTCATCAGTAGATGAAAATCTAACCGGAGGTTTAAACGATAATGGCTTAATATCTAGAAATTACAATTCATCCACATTTCCACTAGTATGAGTTTCTTCATGAGTAGGTTTAGCAGTAACCACTGGTTCTGAAGCAGATTCAATATAGCACTAGAACTTGAACCTACTAATACACCAACACCTCCACCCGCACTCGGATCATCATGATCATCATCATCAAAGTCATCGTGAATAGAGGAGTCACCATAGTCAACCTTTTCCTCGTCATCTTCCTGCTCTTCCTCAACAGGTTGATCGACAATAAGTTCAACAACATCTGGTGCTTCTGGTGCTATAACAGGTTTTACAATTATAGGTTCAACCACTTCAACATCACCAACTACTGGTTCAATAACAAGATCAACAAACACAGACGAGGAACCTCCAACTTCAGGAATATCAAACTAAATCACTGGTTTATCAAATTTTCCCTTGCCCTTGGCATCTATACGATCCTGATCATACTACATCCTGAATTCCATTTCTTCTAAACATGCATCACCACCATATACTCTTGTGAAAATCTTATCATCAACAGTTGAATTCTCTAACTCGTGCTTCTGATTCATCCCTAGTTTATCTTCAATTACAGCAAAATATCTCATATGAAGATATAACAAATCATCTTGCTGTTTTCTTCTTAATTCACCATCTTCAATCACTTTTCTTTGCTCAGCGTTCTCCTTTCTCAATCTTTCGTTCTCTGCCACCAAACTATCAGTCTTGATTCCTTTTTCAGTTACAATCCATTTCAACGCATCATGCTCTCGGAATGTAGGAAAATCACCAAAGCAACTAACATCCAACAATGGTAAGCTAGCAAACTCAGTAGCTTTATTAGATTTTTTCATAGGAGAAGCATGCTGTTCTTGAGCCTCTAGTGTTTGCTGAACTACTAGAGTCTTCAGTTTGTTGTCATCACCACCCAAGTCTTTAATAGGCTCTTCAACAATGAACTCTTGATTAACTGGAGTCTCAAAAATCTCAGGTTGCTCAATGTTAGGCTCATCTATCAGATTCAACTTTGGAGACACAACCCACTTAGACTTCTTCTTAATCCTTACAACCTTATTCTTGATCGGCTTATCAACTACGACATCAGGAACATACGACTTGTCTTTATCATCGGTCATTTTCCTCTTTTTTGACACAACAACTTTCTTTTCAAAAAGAGCACGTGGATTAGCCAAAGCAACACGTCTACTCTCTGAATCTAAATTTGTTTCTTCTGTGTCTTTATCATATGTGCCCGAGTATACTTCCTCCTGATTAACTGGTGTAACCACTTCTTTCTTCATAATATTCCTCGTTTCTTCTTTGGAGCAACAGGTTCATCATCCGATTCAGACTCTATCTTGATAAAACGTTTAACTCCTCCAACAGGTTTATAATCAAGCATTAATCTATTCTCAGTCTCCCTGCTTGAATCACTCCCATCATTTCTCCACTTGTTATCAGTCGGTGCAACATATTTAGGGTTAGACAAATGTCCAAACATCCCCCTGAACTTCGATACATCGCTCTCCTTAACGTTCTTGTAGGACACATGCTTCGCCAAGTTTTTCCCGGTCATATGATCTAGAAAATAGTCAGACCCTCCTTTTTGATGATAGGAAATACATCTTCAAGAAACATTTGCATGAATCGAGGGTATTGCTACCATTGCTCGTTTAGAAAGTTCATCTTCATATTATCAAGTATCATGTGAGAAAACTTGTACTTCAAGTTCGGACACAATGCAGTCATCGTACTCATCTGGTAATCAAGAATTTCATCATAATCACCCTTTCGATGACCCAAATAGTGTACCACCACGTGAACAAGAAACCTATATGGTCGTGACAAAGCAGTCTTCCTTAGAGACAACTTATTCAAAGTTTCTCTATATCCCATCCATAGCATACATCCTTTAACTAAATGCTCATAAAGATCAACTGGATTCATCGGATCATCTCCAAACTCTAAGACTTTTCTGATTAAAGCCTCATTCACCACAATCTTCTTTCCTTGTACCTCTGAATGAATATCAGTTCCAATCACCACTGCTTTCTTCCAGAACTCTGAGACTATACTCTCATAAGGAACTGTAATGAGGTCATCGCCTTGTAGATCCTCGATCTCTTCAAGTAAGGCATCATAATAGCAAACTTTTCGGCTTTATGATCTTCCTCATTCAGATATGCACAGAAATTATGCTTAATATCAGTAAGCTTAACCTCCTTTACCATCTGCAAAGAATAAAACGTGTTAGAACCAGTTTTCAATTTTATTTGCAAATCATTACCGGATATGTCGATAACACCGCATAAATGATGCTAACAAGAGTTGACTTGTGTTGACCAGCGTATAAGTATTTTGACTTGTTGATCAAAAGCATAAGTCTACAAACATATACGTCGCATATGTCCAGACATATGTGCCGTATATTTCTATATTACGACCAAAACCAAACAAGTTCAAACAATCCAATATTGATCAAAATAAGCCCATATATGAAAACATTACACCCCGAACAACAACAATCTAGATTTTTTTAATGTTTTGAAAGGTCAATTTTTAGTTTTAGTGTCTGGATATGTGTATTTTAGATCTGACAATTTTTATCATCATTATAATCCAATTAATCTTTATCGTCAAGTTCATTTGTCATTTATACATTCAATTCTGTGTTTTAAAATCACAAACCCTTTGTATATTGATCGATTTCAATGTATACGATCATCAAGATACTGTTCATAACAAGATCTGAAAACATAAATCTTTGATCCTCACCTTTGTTCTTTGAGTTGGTGTGTAAATCACCAAAACAAAGTAATTTGGACAGAGTGACAGTAAGATATTGAGTAAATCAAGAATCACACTTGAGAGAATTTTTAGACTAGGAGCATAAGTAAAATACTTGTGCACCGGATAAGTCTCAATATATATACATTCTATACATATGCGGCGCATAAGTTATAAAACTTATGCGGCGCATAACTTATGCACCGCATAATTTTTCTGACTTATGCGCTGCATAAGAATGTCCTGTAATTTTGAACTGTTTTTGCAATTCACACCCATGTAATGTTACAAGTACAACCTAATGTCCTTGCACATCAATATGATAACTTAAACAAGCTCAATTTGATAATGTATTGTATATTATGTCCAAATTAACGACCTTGAATATAACAGATAAACGTTTTGAATTCTTTTTGAAATGATTTGAGAAACACAACTTGATTAATTGTTCTTGAAAACCATTCAAGCCCCAGAGATAGTTCACTCGTACATCGAGAGTCGAAAACTAAATCAGAAATAAAATCTTTATGGTTTTTCAAATGAAAATCAAGTAAATCAAACACATGAACTTCAAGCTATTTACATGCATAAAATCACATATTTTTGTGAGTTTGAGCAGGGAATCATATTTACCAAATTGCCCTTACATCTCAGTTTTATTTTCAGCAATTATTCTGACTGGTGTTAAGTCAGTCATTGGTATTGTTATCCACCTCAACCTTCCAAACAAATTGTTCAGAAATTTCTAAGATATGATTAATTGGTTCAATTAAGCACAGAATATCAGGAACTATCAGTTCTAATCTTAATTTAGGCATAATTTGATTTTTACACAATCACCACAACTTGACATAAACCTTAGAATCAGAAGATCAAAATCTTTTTATATTGTTTTAAGCTGACTAGAAAATAATCCCCACTACAAGATATACCTCCGTTATCAAGCAATACCCTAAGGTCCTTTCCCATTGATGAGTATGCACGATTTCATCTGTTGGCTTGCAAACACTGTGTCCCTTGTGGTCCATTTTTTAATGGTAATAAGACGCGAGCAAGGGGACAATGTATGACTAAAAGTGTGTGTTGATCAAGTCAGTAATGAATTTTAGTACAAAAGTACTCATTGGATCAAGTTTAATGACTTATTGAGCAGTTAAATTGCGAGTTTGCTCTTTAAAGCAATTTTAATATTCATCGAAATGAATACCCAAATGATAAACCGCATAAAGACCCGATGGAGTCCGGAACCTTAAAGCATCCCATCAATATAGGATTTAAGGCCATAAGACCATACATTGTTAAAGCGTTAACCATTAACCAGTAGCTACGATTTTTTAAATTTATAACCAAATCATTCTAATTAAAAGGCTTGAGAATGACCGGCTATTATATTTCTGCCATCATTATCAAGACTTTTGCTACAAACTAACACGCCTTTCAATTTGGCATTTTAGGTTTGTATCACATATTTTTCCCTACTTGTTTGTTTTAAAGGCCTACCAACGTGTTAATATAATTAAGCACACAACCTTTTATGCCTACTTTTTACTAGATTTGGGACTAGATGGTCAATGCCCTATCATCTTCCCTTTTTGCTACATAAACTCATTTTCTAAGGAGCAACATTTTTCAATGTTTTTGTCACTTTGAAATTTTTAATGCTTTTGACTTTTCACGTTTTTCATTGTTTTTGGTTTTTCTGAAATTTTCTCCCCCTAAAACCAAAAACCATATGAAAAATATTTAGAAAAACAAATTTAACTCCGATGCTTAGGTTCACGGGATATCTGACTCATCCAGTATCTCGGTAACACTCTTATCCCCACTGCCCAAAAGTCTTATACTGTTAAGCTTTAATAAGTATGAAAAACGTGATTTATCAAAAGCTTTGGTAATAATATCTGCTTTTTGTTCTTCGGTGTGAATTTTGACTACGGTGATCAACTTCTTTTCGTAGCAGTCTCGAATGAAGTGATACCGTATTTCTATGTGTTTAGTTTTAGAGTGATTTACTGGATTCTTAGTTATAGATATTGCTGCAGAATTATCTACAAAGATAGCGGTAGTTAGAAAATTCAAACTGTAGTCCGGCATCTGTTGTTGGATCCATAGAACCTGAGAACAGCAACTTGAAGCAGCTACGTACTCAACCTCATAGGTAGATAGAGACACCGTGGTTTGCTTTTTGCACTGCCAAGTGACAAGTCGTTTGTCGAAGAAATGGCACCCCGTTGTTGTAGATTTGGCGTTTAGGTTGCAGCTTCCGTAATCCGAATCTGAGTATGCCCTCAGCACAAACTCATCGTCCTTTGGATACTAGAGACCGACCCCCGAACATCCCTTTAGATATCTTAATATGCACTTCACGATCATGATATGTGACACTTTCGGATTTGACTGATATCGGGCGCACAAACATGTGACGCATTGAGGTACATAAGCGAGCCTATCATAGATCGATAAAGCGTTTGGGCAACCTTTTTCCCTGTTGGGATCAGGACCGATACCATGATTCAGAGGTAGAGGAGTATTGATAGCTGATTCATCAGTCATGTTGAATTTCGTCGGGACATCATTGACGTATTTCGTCTGGTGAATGAAGATACTGTTTGGTAATTGCTCCACTTGAACTCCTAAGAAAAACTTCATCTCCCCCATGGCACTCATCTAGAACTTTAGCTTCATCACCTCCTCAAACTGCTTGCATAGATCATCGTTTGTCTACCCAAATATGATATCGTCTACATAAATTTGCACAATCAGTAGATGTCCTTCCACCCCTGCATTGTGAAGAGTGTACAATCGATACTTCCTCCAATAAAGCCATTGTCCAAAAGATGTTGGGACAATGTCTCATACCAGGCTCTCGGGGCCTGATGGAGACCGTATAAGGCTTTATCAAGGAGGTACACCTTGTCTTTGTGGATTGGATCGACAAACCCCGGTGGTTGTCCCACGTAGACTTCCTCACTTATCTTCCCATTAAGAAATGCAGACTTGACATCTAACTGATAAACCTAAAAACCCTTCCAAGAAGCAAAAGCCAGAAAGATCTGAATAGCCTCTAGCCTTGCAACTGGTGCATAAACCTCATTGTAGTCAATACCCACTTTCTAATTGAAACCAAGAACAACCAATCGAGCCTTGTTTCTCACAATAATCTCATTCTCATTTCTCTTGCACTTAAAAACCCACTTCGTGTTGATTTGTTTCTTATTTTCTGGCAAGTCAACGAGCTTCTAAACCCTGAGCTTTTCAAATTGCATTAATTCTTCTTGCATTGCATTTTTCCAGCTCTCTTTGGTCAAGGCTTCTGTGTATGTCTTCGGTTTTGTTTGAAAGATAAAACATTTGAATGAGAACCGGCTTTTTAACGGTGATACGCTTGTGTAAAAACACCAAAGGCTCTGATCTATTTGACGTCGAGTTTGGACCCCCGTGTTTAAATCACCGATTATATTATCTTCTGGATGATAAGACAACGTTCTTGGAGATTTTTGACATTCTCATCCACAGCCACTTCAGTTGACGAAGGAGAAATAGCGTCAATTAACTCCTCATCTGTTTCACCATCATCTTCAAAAACGGGTGTTGTCTCAGGTACATTATCGGCTTGGATGGGATCTGGGACATTTTGAGGAACTGAAATAGTAGGAGCTTTTGGTGTTGATACACTGACTGAATCTTCAGATAATTGTTGTTGATAAAACATGGTGACAATATCTTCAGAAAAAGTCTCCTCGGGGAGTCTGAACTTCTCCCAAAGGCTCTCGTAATCAAACAGCCGAGAATCTCCAGGTCGTTAGGTTGGTGGAATATAATGCTGACAATCCGCATTTTGTACTTGCACCATTCTATGGAGACTTGGAAAGTAGATACGTCTTAATGGACTAGCATACCCCACAAAGAATCCTTCTATAGACTTGGGACCAAATTTGCCACTCGGTTCGAGAATTGTACATGTAGATCCAAACGATTCAATCCACTTGAGATTAGGTTTACGTCGATTAAATAGCTCAAAACACGTTTTCCTGAACTTCTTCACAGTAAGAACACGGTTGAGAGAATAACAAGCCGACGCCACTGCTTCGGTCCCAAAATTCACTCGTAAATTTGAATAAGCAAGCATGGTTTGGGCTGTCTCAATTAAAGTCTGACTCTTTCGTTTAGCGACCCTGTTCTGTTATGGAGTATAAGGTGCGCAGAATTCATGAAGAATTCCCTGGTTGTTACAATACTCCAGCATCCGATTGTTCTTGAACTCAGTCCCCTTTTCACTTCAAATTCGGCAAATCAGCAAATTGTACAACATCTCGAGCTTCTTGAACAAAATCATCAGGGAATCAAACATCTCATCTTTAGAATCCAAGAACATAACCCAAGAATATCTGAAATGATCATCGGTGACCACGAGGAAATAGAGTTCGCCCGAGATACTCTTGACATTCACAGAAGCTCCTACTATACAGGACCGAAAAGATCCATGTATAGACACTCAAAGGTAAGTTGATGGAATTTACAAGTTTCTTCGGGTGAGATTTCTTCGTTTGCTTCCCCTTTTTGCAATCTAAGCACTCTTCGTTCAAATAGAAACTCCTCAAGTTAACCCCCTCGACTAGATTATTATGAACCAAGTGGTTCATCTTCCTTACATTTATGTGTCCATCTGACAATGCCATAAGATAGACTCCCTCTCTGACGTGGTGTAGAGAACATAGAGATCGTTCTTGCGAGGTGCTCACATCAATATCCAATCATCAGGAATTTTGACACCCGGTATCAAAATAAGGAATTCTTTTTTTGGTAAAAGGGTTTATACCCAGGCTATAAATTAAAAATAAAAACTGGCGTAATGACAGAGTATCAAAACGGCAACAAAAAACACAACCACAAACTAGCCGAGAGGCATACCACTCGCTAGCTAAAAAACCCACTAAACACAGCCCATAAAACTACAAGAAAACAAAAAAAACATTAGACTTCTAAAGTAGCATTAGGCAGCTTCCAAACTTCCATCCACTTCCTTGAGCTTGAACGAAACCGACTCGAGAGAAGTTTTAATCTGACAATGCCCACTACCGCATCAATGATCTGACTGCAATCCCTCCTTTGATTTTTGAATAGTCTTAAATTCCTTTCCTGCCAAATCAGGTAGCAACTCGCTGCTAAAACAAGTTTAGCAGTAACCACATCCGCCGATTTACTAGAAGCAAAAGACTCGTATTTCACCAAGATATCCCCCCACACATCAGAATAGGATTCAATCTTAGCAAACTCACATACACCTTTCCAGACTTTGAGCGAAAACGAGCAACGAAAGAATAAATGACCATGAGAATCAGGTTGAACATCACACAACGGACATACCTGGCTGACATCAGTTCGGTTCTCCCAATATCTTACCTTATCCTGAGTTTTTAAACGATTCTTAATGATCAGCCACAATAAAAAAGCGTGCTTAGGAATACAGTTAGGATACCATACAACATTAACCCAAGTGACCTTACGATCCTTAGATCGAATAGCATGCCAAATATCCTTAACAGAAAACTGAACAAGCTTTCCATTCAAATCTTTAATCCAAACTTCATCATCTTTTTGATTTTGAATTGAAGGAAACTGCACAGAATGAAGAAAAGAATTCCATTCAACCGGCCACCTCCAAATACCCTCCTCAACTAGATTTGAAACTCTGTCAGATAACGAAAAACCCTCCCGATGAATTGATCTAGTAGAAACCATATCAATAAGAGGACGTATAGTACACCAATTATCATACCAGACAGAAGTAGAGTCACCGTTCCCTATACGAAACCAGAAAAATTGTCTCACCATTTGCCGAATCTGTAAGAGGTTTCTCCAAGTGCAAGACATATTACCCCGCTTTTGTACAGCCCAGAAGCTAACACCCCGCAGTTTATATGTATGAATCCATCTGACCCAAAGAGATTCCTTATTACTAAGCAATTTCCATATATGAACAGACAAAAGCGCAACATTAAACTCGGACAACCTTCGAATACCAAGACCACCTTCAGATTTAGGAAGGCACACAGCCTCCCAAGCCACTTTAGCTTTTCCCCGGCAACAATCCCCATTAGACCAAAGGAATCTTCTCATGAGTTTTTCAATTTCAGTAATTAATTTTGCCGGAAGTAAAAACATCATACCCCAGTAAATATGCATAGAAGAAATAACTGATTTAATTAATTGAAGCCTACCCGCAAAAGACAAACTTTTATTTTTCCAATCAGCTAACCTTCCTCGAACACGATCCACCAAAATCCGGCAATCCTTGTAATAAAGACTTTTTGAAACCAACGGAACACCAAGATATTTAACGGGTAAATTACCTTCAGCAAAAGGAGAAATATTAAGAATATCTAGTTTGACATGGTTCAGAGTATTACAGAAAAAAGCAGTACTCTTTGGTAAACTAGGAGCCAAACCCGACACTTCCTTAAATTCCTCCAAGCCTCCCATAATAACTTGAACTGACACTGGATCTGCATGGAGAAAGATGAAGAGATCATCTGCAAAACATAAGTTAACAATATCCAAGTCTTCACATTTCGGGTGATAAATAAAACCCTCCGAATCTCGAACCCTACGCTTCAAAATAAGAGTGAGAACCTCCATAACTAGAGTAAATAAGTAAGGGGATAACGGGTCCCCTTGCCGCAACCCACGTTTTCCCACGAAGAAGCCATGAGGAATGCCATTCACCGAAACTGAGAAAGAGGACGAGGTTACACATGTCATGATCCAATTTATCATTATAGGATGAAACCCAAACCCACTCAAAATCCTCTTCAAGAACGACCAATCAACAGTGTCATAGGCTCTCTGAATATCCACTTTGAAAGCACACCGGGCTGTACCACGATCAAGGTGGTAGCTATGCATCAACTCCTGGGCCAGTAAAATGTTATCAGAAATACTCCTACCAGGAATAAAGGCCGATTGATTAATATCAACTAAATCCTCCAAAGAACCTTTAATACGATCTGCAATAATTTTAGTAATACATTTATACACCACATTGCAAAGAGATATAGGCCTATAATCTTTCGGAAGACGAGCATTTCCCACCTTAGGTAATAAGGAGAGAATAGTATGATTAACCTCTTTAAGCAATCTCCCCGAAATAAAGAAATCCTGCACCGCCAAAATCACTAACGGACCAACAATATCCCAAGAATTCTTAAAAAAACCAGCTGAATAACCATCCGGACCAGGGGCTTTATCATCTCCAATATCAAACATAGCACAACGAACCTCCTCAGACGAAACGGGCCCAACCATACTGTTAGCTTGAGTCGTCGAAAGTTTTGTACGAAAAAGATGTTGATCATCTAACGCAGAAACTGTTCCCATATTGCCAAGAAAGCCTTTAAAATAATTCACTAAAACTTTAGCAACATCCTCCCCATGGAAAACATTTCCCGCCTCATCTTCAATACAATCGATCCGATTACGAGACTGATTAGCTTTGACAGCTTTATGAAAATAAGCTGTATTCGACTCACCCAACTCAAGCCACTCCACCTTTGCCTTCTGTTTAAGAAATCGTTCCTCATCCAAAATAGCATCATTCAACGCACTAACTAACGCAGCTTGATCCTCGCGCAGAATCTGATTAAACGGATCCGCATCAACACTCCTTTGAACAGAATCCACTTCCATCCGCAACTTATTAACTCTTAAATGGAGATTACCCTTGTCATATAACAGTTTACGGAGAGGTTTCTTCAAATGTTTCAGTTTCTTAGTCAAAGAGAACATATAATAACCCTCTACCTCTATGTTCCAACCATCCTTAACCACCTGTTTAAAATCTGCATGTGAAGTCAGAACATTTGAAAACTTAAAAGGCTTCGGACAGAACTTCCTGGACAATGGAATAGAAAGAATAGCTGGTGTGTGGTCCGAAATTCTATATGGCAGAAACTCAACATAAGACCCCGGGAAAATATCATTGAAAACCTGGTTCCCCATTATTCTATCCAGCTTCTTCATTAGACCCGATTCACCCTTTGGTTTTTGGTTCCAAGTGTATTGAAGACCAGTAAATTTTAAATCTACAATTTCCAGCTCTTGAATACAATCCTTAAACTCAACCATCGAGATATCCCTCGAAGAGGAACTAGAAGTAGACTCATCAAGACTCATAATCGTATTAAAGTCTCCCATCACAATCCACGGCTGATTATTAACAAAATTGTTATGAATCATAAGATTTTGCCATAAATGACGCCTCAAAAGATACGAATTATGAGCATAAATAAAAGAAAAGAAAATTACTTTCCGATCAGATTTAAGGCTAATTTGCGTGTGCACCACTTGATCCGATTGAGAGAGAATCATCAAATCCATCACATTCGTATCCCATCCAACAATAACCCGAGAGTACTTTTCACAAACATTTCCATTAGAACTCCAGCTCCAATTACGAAACATCCTACTACATATCCCATTCAAATTTGAAGGTTGAACATGCGATTCTAAAATAGCACATAACGAAATCTTATTTTCAGCTATAACCTGCCGAACCTCACTTTGTTTAGGGGAGCGGTTCACACCCCTCACATTCCAAGACATTGCATTAAACATTAGGAACCATTGAAACGGGAGTGCTTGCCCCCTCAGAATTTACCTTAATATTGATCTCATTGAAAACTTCCTCAATATCATCATCCAAATCTTCATTGGAACCATCCACATTACCTATGATTTCTGACAAAGGTGCAAACGAATTTTCAGTCCCTTTCTTTTTATCACTACTTTGAGAATTCTGAATCTGTTTAACACGGTAAACGAATTTTGGCTTAGGTTTAGAGAGATGAACACCCTCAATACCCTTATACTCACTACCACCAGCTTTTGATTTATGCTTTCGTTTAACTTGTTGGTATCCCTCCTCATCATCCACTTTCTTCTCTTTCACAATCTCTTTAACTTGTTTTGGACACTTCCTATCAGCATGGCCAAATGATTTACAAGTACTACAATGAGGAGGTTTCCATTCATACTCAATCTCCACTGTTTGTTTGATGACACCCTCCCCAATCAACGCTGGAATTCCAACCACTAAAGAGTCTTTAAACTCATGATCCGCTTTCACTTCAATCAAAGCTCTAGCATAGCTACTACGACCCCAAGAATCCACACACATAGATGAAGTATAAGAATCCAGCATAATTGGATCACCAACCTTAGTAGCTAACATACTTAACCCATCCTCCGTATAAGCAGCTAACGGAACATGATGCATTTTAACCCAAACCGGGACACGAGTAACTTCAGATTTGCACAAAACAGTAAACGGGGTCCAAATATTTAAGATAAGGGGCATCGACCGAATTAACCAAGGACCATGTTCCATAACTCTATCCATTCCCTCCTTAGAATCAAATTTAAAAAAGAAAAATCCATCCGCATTCATCATGCTTCGTTGAATACCAAACTTAGCCCAAGTATTTTTAACATATGAATCTACTACCGGAAAAGGGAGTCTTTTTTCCAAAAAATAACCATACAATGTATGTTCATACCTTTCATTGACCTCCTTTATTGATGATTTTGGCAGAATTACATCCACCCCTTCAATATTAGAATCTGCCTCCAAACACCTAAAATTTATCTTCTTTTTTCCAGAATTTCCTGTTTTGAGAGCCCCGGCATATGAAGCTTTTGAACCACCATTTTCCACACCATCTTTCTTACCGGAATCACCATGAGGATCTGCAATCTTATTATCCTCCAAATCACCATTCAGATCCATAATAATTCGGGAATCAGCAACAAACTTGTTAACAGAATCTTTATTCATGGAAACAAAATCATGATTCTTGGAAACAAAATCATGAGCATAAGATGGAACCCTAGCCACCTTCGTTTCAGCCGCAATGTAACCTTCATGATTATGTTTCTTAAGAATACCACGGATCGGTGCACCATCAATGTTCTTGATTTTAGTAGCAATAATGTTCCCCTCAATAGACTCCATACTCGCATAACAAAGAAAGGAAAAACAAAGAAAAACCCAGCCACAAAGAACCAAAACGATCCTCACAAGGTAAAACGGAATTGTAAAGTAAACAACTAATCAAACACAGCCCATGCACAAGAAAAATACGAAAACACCCAAGGAACCCTAATCTAGAATGAACGGCAGCAAAAGAAGAACGAGCATAGTTTAGGATTGAAGGTTATATTCAAGGATTACTACCAATAAGAAATCCGAATGAACCCCAAACCCTAAACAAGATCGATCACAAGAAAGAGTTTATGCAAAATCGCCATTCTAGAGAGAGAGAGTATCCGTTTTTTTCCCAAAAAAAAAAAAATAAGGAATTCTTTGTCAATGATGTGTGCCAAGAAACTCTTATCACAGATTTGTGATATGCTACGTTGTTCTCCAATTTCGATATGTAGTTCACTTTGTCGAACATGACTTTTCCATTAGTCAACGTGCCTCCACCCACGCTCTTACCTCTTTGGTTACCAGCAAAACCAGCATACCCTCCTTGAATAGATTTGACGTTTTCGAGTAAATTATGGACCCGTTATGTGCCTCGGGGCTCCCCTATCCATTATCCAATGTGAGTCGTGGGATCTTAGAAGCCCCTGCACAAATAACTAATAGTTTAGTGAAAGAAAAAAACCCAAGCCTTCTTGGTCTTGGGTTGTTTAAACTTCTTATACAACATTTTAACTTCTTCTATATCTGATTCACTAGACAGTAAATCACAACTAGGTAATTGTGAATCAGATATAGATTTCTTGTTCTCTTCAAAACTTGGTGGCATTTCATGAGACACAGCTCTGGCCACCCAATTTTGACCAACATTTTGTTTCTTGATATAAAAAGTGGATGGTTTAGAATATTCGGTTTTATCACACCCACTTTTTATAATCTCTTCTCATTATAAAATCCTAACTGGCTTGGATTTCAAAACAGTTGATGGTTTCACAACATGCCCTAGTCCCGGTTTCTTAGAAACAACTTTCTGAGAATGAACGTGGTCATGCTTTAACCTATTTGGACAAGCATAGAATACATGCCCAACCTCTTTGCGGTTGAAGCACCGCCTCCTATCAACAAATTTATTGACCAGAGGTGCTGTCTCAGCACGTTCGGCTTTTAAACGATAAAATTCATGATTAGATTGGTTTGAAAAATTGCTTCCTTTTCGGACTCAGAAGTTTTTCCTTTAGCAAACATGATCTTGTTAACCTTTTTTTTTGCAAATCTCTTAGAGTTAGCAACATTATCATTCTCCGACAGATAAACCTTAACAGGTTGTTCAGTTAACACGGACTTAGCAACTTTTATTCCAGTTGAACCATCACAACCAGAACTATCATAATCAATTTTCTCAGAAACATTGATACCTTCATCAACAGACACGGTGGAATCATGGAGTAGAGTTTTAACTTCCACGTTCAACGCCTTCTTGAAACCCTTAGGTTTCTTAGGAATGTAAGCATTCCACATTGGTGGCGGAACAGCGTGATAATCCAAAGACGAGTTATTGTTCTCGGTCACATAATCTTCAATTTTTGAAGACTTTTTGGCACGATGTGATCGAGGACATATGATGAAGCAGCATAACTGACTAATTTCAAATTGACTCTCTCAGTCTCAATCCGAGTGTTTGCAACTCAAGTTTGAGGGCTGTGTTCTCATCAATGTGTCTGTTAATAGCAATTTGCTTATCTTCAACTGTATGTTTAAGCATTGAGATGGTCTTTTCATCTTGTAGGATTTTCTCCCATAGCTTCTTTTCACACGATTGAAGTTTATCATGTGCTTCTTTCACATATTTTAAATATAGCAAGTCATTATCATAGTGTTTTCTAAGCTCTCTTATTTCTAATTCTTTGAAATCTGATGTGTTATAAAAAACACTTATTTTACGCATCTTTTATCTATCTTTCTATATTATATTTAATGTAATTAAACTTATTTTATCTAGGTTTTACTTAGTTTTAATTATCTTGTAGGTTATAAGTTAAAAGAATGAAGAAACCGGACTTTTCGAGGAGCTTAACGGCCTTTTATGCATACGATTTCAAGTAAAGCTCAAAGCCCGGCCCATTTACATCATGGACAAGCCCAAGCCCTATATTATATTATAATACAAAAAAGAAAAAAAAACCCTAGTCCGATCGCAATCAGCAGCAGGGAAAAAAGAAGAGATAAAGCTTTGTGTGCAAGGTTTCAAGAGTGGTGGCGGCTAGGGAAGAAGAAGAAGTCAAGAACAAAGGCTCGGGAATGATTCCCCATCAGTTTTCACAGCCAAGTGCAGCCCCAATTCATCATATATCCTTTCTTTTTTACCATTGTTCATCGATTCATTTTTCCTTGTTCAATCGTTACATAGTTTTGCAATTGCTTTAAGGATTGACCTGTTTATGATTACTGTTGATCATTTAATGGTTGTTAAGATGATTGGAATGAGTTAAATAATGTTTTTATTGATGAATAGCTGCTATCCAAAAATGATTGTAGGCTAAACTTGAGGGTTCTACCTAGGAATGATGATTTTTGTTAGAGTTTGATGAGTTTTATGGATTGTTTGATTGATAGACTTGAATTGTTATTGTAAATTTTGATTTTGACATGAATTTGGTTGTGTTTGATGGCTGGAAATTATATCAATTCATTGCTTAAACCCCTTGCATTGGTTAATTAGTTTTGTATTGATTGATCGGTGCTTGTTTGATTCTAGACTTTGTGTTTAGGTTTCGTTTGCGTAGGTACAACCGTAGGGTTTTGTTGCATGATTTATTTGTTAAAGTACAGTGGTTAGACACCTTCTTAGAGACCTAGAGGTGATAAGAAGTTAGGGTTGTCTCATTGCCGTTGCATGCTAGAATTAGAACTGTGCGAGAGCGAGTTCGTTTGTTGTCCAGTTTAGGTGTTTTGAGCGACTAGTTGATCTATTTGGTTTAAATTAATTTGTTCCCCTATCCTTGGTTGTGTAGTATTCATTACCATTAGGGTCGAGTGCTGGTAAGACCGAGAGGTGAGTCAACATTAGAACACGTTAACAATTGTTTTCTAGTTTGGTCGTTTTAGCCGATTAAGAGTAGGTAAGGTTTCTTGAGTGAGACGGAGAGGTAATCCAGTGAGCCTGAGCGAACCTTAGTCGTGTCATCTTTAGGAACCGGTGTCTTGATATCATCCAATCCATTTGCTTGTTAGACCTACAATTTGATTCAAACCTAGGTAGACGTTTTTCTCCATCTTAAGTCAACACAGTTAGTTTTCCGTTAAGTTTTCTATTTTTGGTAACTTTTGTCAGTTAGTCCAGTTAAATTATTTTATAAAAAGAAAAACCAAAATTAAAATCAATTAAATATCATTCTTGGGTAGGTATTGTCTAAGGTTAGAGATCATTGGCGTTCTTACGTGTCCTCGTGTTCGATAATCGGACTTCCTAGGTCTATACTACTTGCGACCAGTAGACTTGCCGGTTGTGTGTGGTGTTAGGATTTTTGTTTTAAATTTAAAACTTAGTTGTGAGGGTCATTCTTTTAGACATATCCGACGCACATCAAGTTTTTGGCGCCGTTTCTGGGGACACGGTTTTTAGGCGTTTTGAGAGCGACTCGAGTTAGGATTTACCTTGTTTGCTACTTGTAGTAATTTTTGTTTTGCTTTGTTTATTTGTTAGAATAGTTTGGCTAATTTTATTGATTTTTATAGTTGTATGCAACAAACTCGATCTCATGGACCGCCTAACACTGAAGGATTTCCTGAGCTAAAGAGATAGTTTCGTGAGAAGCGTCGCACTGTTTCACCATCTCCACTTCTTCATCCGTTGATAGTCGATCCTCTTCTCCTACGATTTCCGAATTCGACGATAGGGACAGGATTATGGCCCAACCGACGAGGACTGTTGCAGACCGGGCCCGTCCGGCCAATGCTGGCGCGAAATCCAGCATCGCACCACCCGCTTTTGGAATTACTACAAACTGGCAGATTCGTCGAACATTTTGAATACCATTTCTCATTCTGCTCAGTTTCACGGGTTGCTTCACGAAAACCCGCATTCTCATCTTACTCGCATCGTGTGTATCTACGACACTTTCAATCTTGCCGGCGTATTCGAAGACGCCGTTAAGCTCCGCGTCTTTCCGTTTTCACTCGTTGATCATGCGAGTCTGTGGCTCGAGTCCCTCCCTGATGTGTTGTAAAACACTCGTATTTTCCGCACGTTTTATCTACGTATTATATTATATTTTATATGTTTTAACTCGTTTTAGATTGGTTTTACATATATTTATTAATCTTGTAGGTTTTGGGTAAAAGAAAGGAAGAAACCGGGACTTTTCGAGCATTCTACGAGCATTTTACGCATACGTTTTCAAGTAAACAACTCAAGGACCGACCCGTATGCATCATGGACGCCCAAGACCATATTATATTATATTATATAAAAAAAAATAAAAACCCTAGGGCTGTGAACAGGTTCTGATCGGCAGCAGGAGGAAAGAAAGAAAAAGAGAAAAAGTTTTTTGGAGCTAGGGTTTGATCGTGTAGCGGCTAGGGAAGGAAGAAGACACAAGAACCAAGCCTCGGGAAGGTTTTTCATCAATTGTAGCAGCCAAGAACAGCCCGGAATTCATTCATATCGTTACATCTTTTTCATTGTTCATATACTTTGATTTACTTGTTCAATTGATTAGTAGTTTTGCAATTACTTGGGATATTGACTTGTTATTGATTAGTATTGGTTATTGAATGTTTGAATCGATGTTTAAGATGAGTTTAATGATGCTTTTATTTAATGTTCATGGCTATCCAAAGATGATTATTGGCTAAACTTGTTAGTTCTACCTAGGAATGATGATTCTTGTTAGTGTTTGATGAGCCTTTTGGATTGTTTGACTGATAGACTTGAATTGCTATTGTAAATTTTGATTTAGGAATGAAATAGGTTGTGTTTAATGGCTGGAAATTTTGGTGATTCATTGCATAAACCTCGTGTGTTGATTGATTAGTTTTGTATTGATTGATCGGTGCATTGTTTGATTCTAGACCAGTTTAGGGTTTGTTTGCGGTAGGAACAACCGTAGGGTTTTGTTGCGTGATTATTTGGATTAAGAACAGCGGTTAAACACCTTCCTTGAGACCGAGAGGTGATAGGAAGTTAGGGTTGTCTCATTGCCTTTGCATGCTAGAATAAGGATTGCGCGAGAGCGAGTTCGTTTCTTGTCAGGTTTAGGAATTTTGAGCGACTAGTTGATCTATTTTGGTTTAAGTTGAATTGTTCCTCTATCCTTGGTTGTGTAGTATTCATTACCATTAGGGTCGAGTGTTGGTGAGACAGAGAGGTGATCCTTCATTAGAACACGTTAGCAATTGTTTCCCGGTTTGGTCGTTTTAGCCGATTTTGTGTAGTTAGGGTTTGTTGTGTGAGACCGAGAGGTAAACCAGTGAGCCCGAGCGATCCTTAGTCGTGCCATCTTTAGGGACCGGTGTCTAGATATCATTCAATCCATTAGCTTGTTAGGCCTACAATTTGATTCAGACCTAGGTAGACGTTTTTCTCCATTCCTAAGTTAACACAGTTTGTTTCCCGTTAAGTTTTCTATTTTTGGTAAGTTTTCTTAGTCAGTCTAGTTAGTTCAGTTAAGTATTTAAAAATCAAAAATCAATATAATTATTATTTTAAGGTAGGTCTTGTCTAGGGTTAGTGATCTTTAGCAATCTGACGTGTCAACGTGTTCGATACTCGGACTTCCTAAGTCTATACTACTTTCGATCGGTACACTTGTCGGTTGTGTGTGGTTTTAGGATTTTCGTTTTAATATTAAAGCTTAGTGTGAGGGTCATATTTATAGGGTTATTAGACACACATCAAGTTTTTGGTGCCGTTGCCGGGGACACGGTTTTAGGCGTTTTGAGAGCAATCCAAGTTAGGACTTATCTTTTTTTTGGGTAAAGGGATTCACCCGGTTAAATGCATTCCACACAATCAAAAAGTACAAGTAATATGACAGAGTGCCATATTAGTTCTCATGTATGACATGCCATACAAGAGTAAACAAACCAAAACCACCAAACATTGGTAAACACAGCCAAAGCTTACACAAGAACAATGTAAATAAACAAAACTAAAACAAATCAACCATTATCATCAATCTGGTGGGAAACTCCCCGCGGAAAGTGCCAATCCTCGAGAACCCGATTAACCCGTTCAGAATTCTTGAACTTTAGAGTCATAAGCTTTAGGCGCGTCCCCCTAATGATTTCGTCCGCAACCATCTTCGGAGTCTTCAAAGAGTTCTTGAAAAGCCGGTTGTTTCGCTCCTTCCAGATAACGTAAACCGAAGCCCCAAATAGCAGCCGATTAACAACATTTTCAATAGAGTTGGACATTCCAAATTGAGACACATATTGAAGAATATTCGCCCAACCATTCCTACATCCCTGAAACTTCCCTTTCATTCTTACAATACTCCAAACCTCAGCAGAGAACTTACACTCAAAGAAGAGGTGGTTACGAGAATCCGGCTCTCCATTACAAAGAGGGCAGCAATACAAGTTATAATTTGGATACCCACCAATTTTCCATCCCATAATACGATTCTGCGTGCTCAACCTATCATGAAGCACAATCCACAACATAAAGGAGTGTTTTGGAACACATTGAGAGAACCAAACAACATGCACCCAAGACACCTTATCAGCCGGTCTCCGAATAAGATTCCAAATTCCAGACGCCGAGAAATTCATTGAAGTCCCATTCTCATCCATTACCACGATCTTGTCCCTCTCATCCGGACAAATGCTGACTTCTTTTAGGTTCAAAAGAATTGGATACCTCAAAATCCAATCAGGCGGCCAACCCCAGTTATTATGATGAACAACATCACTGACACAGGTCTCTAAAGACAAGCCAGCACGATGAATAGCTCTAGGGTTAATATATTCAATTAAAGGACAAATCTCATCCCACTTATCATACCAAACTGAAGTAGATCTCCCATTCCCAATTTCATGCCATATAAATTTTCTAATCTGAGGACGGAACTGAAGAATTTTCCTCCATCCCCACGTACACGAGTTAGGAATCTGCAAGCTCCAAAAATTTCGCCCCTTCATTTTATACTCATAAATCCATTTAACCCACAACGAGTTACGCACATTGATTAAGCTCCAAATATGATAAACCAGCAGAGAGTTATTGACATCCCGTATACGCCGGATACCCAAACCACCTTCACACTTCGGCCGACACACAATATCCCAAGAGACTTTATGCTTTCCCTTATTTTGACCATAATCCCAAAGAAAGTTTTTAATCCGTTTCTCAAGATCAGCAATAAGTCTAGAAGGGAGAGAAAACACAGCAGCCCAATAAATATATAAAGACGAAAGAACAGACCTGACCAGCTGCAATTTACCCGCAAAAGATAAAGTTTTATTCTTCCAATCTCCAATCCGACTATCCATACAGTCCAGCAACCTCTTACAATCCCGGTAATTTAACCTCGTGGATATAAGAGGAACCCCCAAGTATTTAACCGGGAGCCTTCCTTCAACAAAGGGCATAATATTCAAAATACCACCTTTAACACGGTCCGGGACATTACAGAAAAACGCGGTACTTTTCGGAACACTCGGAGTAAGCCCGGACATATCTTTGAAATCATTCAGAGCCCCCATAATAATTTTAGCAGAATTCACATCACCACGAGCAAACAGGAACAAATCATCCGCAAAGCAAATGTTGATAATATTTAACTTTTCACAACATCGATGAAAGCGGAACGATCCATCAATACGAACCTTTCGATGCAGAATCAACGTGAGAGCTTGCATAACCAGCGTGAAAATATAAGGGGACATCGGATCACCCTGTCTCAGACCTCTTTTACCACTAAAGAACCCGTGTAAATTCCCATTAACTGCTATCGAAAAAGAAGAAGTGGTTATGCACTCCATTATCCACTGAATCATCTTATCGTGGAAACCATACCCAAAAAGAATATCACGTATGAAGTCCCAACTGACCGTATCATAGGCTTTCTGGATATCAACTTTAAAAGCACATCTAGGCGGACCTGTATTAGTGTGGTAATTATGCATTAATTCTTGGGTCAAAAGGATATTATCAGAAATCCTACGCCCAGGCACAAACGCTGACTGATTAATATCAATTAACGACTCCAACCCCTTCATCATACGAACCGAGATAATCTTGGTAATTATTTGTAATTACCAAACTGCTATCATAAGTTAGGACTTATCTTTTGTGCTACTTGTAATTATTTTTTTTTTGTTTTATTTTCACTTATTTGTTAGAATAGTTTAGATAATCTTATTTCTAATTATAGTATTTATGCGACACACTCGATCTCGTGGACCACCCGACACTGAAGCATTTCTCGAGCCAGATAGAGAGTTTCGTGAGAGACATCGTCCCGTTTCACCCTCGTCCACTTCTTCATCCGTTGACCCCAACGATAGGGATAGGATCATGGGCGATATTCCACCACCGAGAAGGACAGTTGCGGACCGGGCCCGACCGGCCAATGATGGCGCGAGATCCAGCATCGCACCACCCGCCATTGGAGTTGCGACGAACTGGCAGATCCTGTCGAACATTCTGAATACCATTGCTCATTCTGCTCAGTTTCACGGGTTGCTTCATGAGAACCCGCACTCTCATCTCACCCGCATCGTGCGTATCTGTGACACTTTCCATCTTGCGGGCGTTTCCGAAGACGCCGTTAAGCTCCGAGTCTTTCCGTTTTCACTCGCTGATCAAGCGAGTCTGTGGCTCGAGTCCCTCCCACAGGGCTCTATAGCTACTTGGGCTGCCATGCAGACCCAATTTCTTGAGAAATATGATCCTCCGGCTAAGGCCGCTCGTTTGCGTAACCAGATACATTATTTCCAGATGGAGGACACATAGATTTTTTACGAGACTGGGAGCGGTTCAAGAATCTATTAGCGTTGTGCCCCAACCAAGGCTTGCAACATTGGGCGGTCGTCGAAAAGTTCTACATTGGAGTGACGTACGCGATGCAGAGTATGCTCGACACGGCGGCGGGAGGAAATCTGTTGCCAATAAAGGACTCCGATGAGTGTATCGCTTTATTCAATGGGTTAGCTATGAGTGGGTACCAGAGACCACCCGCCAGAGGAGGTAAGACCGTCGATTCCATCTCACGAGGCATGCATTCGGTGGACACAACCACCGCACTGACGGCACAGGTCGAGGCGTTGGCGAAGATGGTGAAGGATATGCAGACGAAGAACAAGTTGTGTGAGATCTACAGAGGGGGGCATGATACCATTCAGTGCCCAGTCAGTTCCCAAGAGGAGGCCGTAGACTTCGTAGGAAATCCAAACCGAAATCCAAATTCTTTCAATTCGTATAATTCGGGATGGAGGGGAAATCAGAACTCCAACTGGAGGAGCGGCAATCAGTCCGGTTTTCAGCAACGTCAGAGCCTATTTCAGGATGCTGGTGAGGGAGCGAGCAGTGGGGAGAAGAAGCCCACTTTGGAGGAGATGATGGCGCAACAAACACAGATGCTGTCACAGCTTATGTCAACGAGAGGATTCCCGACACAAGGAGACGCAGGAGAAGCTTCGAGAGCACGAGCAGTTCATGAGGAATCAGGGAGCGTCGATTCAAAGTCTTGAGCGGCAAATGGGAGAGATAGCGAGTAGGTTGAACGAGAGGCCGCAGGGTTCACTACCAAGTAACACCGAGCAGAACCCAAAGGGATTCGCTAAAGCTGTGACAACAAGGAGCGGTGCAGGGGCACGAGAGGAGCCCGGGATTCAGCAGAGAGGAGTAGTCGAGGAGCCTGCAGTAGTTGTAGAGGAGAAGGTGGATGAGGAGATTCAGATGGAGTCTCCACCGGCCCAAGTGCATCGGAGAAGCAGCCCAAGGAGTTCAGCACAGGCCGAGAGACAGCAGCTACCGAGTGAGCCGCCGAGAGTCTACAAGCCCAGAGTACCATACCCCGGAAGACTCCGCCGAGACAGAGATGAGGAGCAGAGTTCCAAATTTTTTGATCTTTTGAAGCAGCTTCACCTTAACATTCCTTTCCTTGAGGCACTGACTTAGATGCCTAAACACGCGAAATTCCTCAAGGATATTCTTTCGAATAAGGAGAAGCTTGCTGAGGTCGCTTCCATCCCATTGAGTGCTAGCTGTTCTGCATTCGGTGCCAGCATTAATCTCATGCCGTATTCTGTGTATCGCAAGCTGGGTCTAGGCGAACCGAGGCCTACCAGGATGAGTATCCAGCTTGCTGATCGTTCTTTGAAATACCCTCGATGGGTGGTCGAGAACATGCTGGTTCGACAAGTTCATCTTCACGGTGGACTTTGTCATTCTGGACATGAACGATGATGATAGCGTACCGCTTATTTTAGGCCGACCATTCCTTTCCACTGCACAGGCGTTGATCGACGTCTGCGAGGGTAAGTTGATTTTGAGAGTTGGGGATGAGAACGTCACCTTTGACGTTCGACAGTCACTGAAACACCCCAAGTCTGCTGATGACTCCCTGTACTTTATTGATACCATCATGGAGCATGTTGGTGAGTTTTTCAGCGAGATCCGTGGAGGATCTTCCTCCAACACTCAGATTCTCGATAGGGACATTCCGGAGATTGAGATATGACCGACCAGTCAACGGAAGATGACGCCGAGTCATATCACCCTGAGTCTGAAGTGTCTGCTGAGATCGTACGTGACGATCCGATGGACCGACCTTCTGTCGAGAGCCCCCCTCCTTCCTTAGAGCTTAAAGAGTTACCTGCCCATCTGGAGTACGCGTTTTTGGATGAAGAGAGGAAGTTACCGGTTATTGTCGCATCTGCTTTGACGGAGGTCGAGAGAGAGAGATTGTTGAGGGTGCTTTGAGAGCACAAGGAGGCCATTGCATGGAAGATTATCGACATCAAGGGTATCAACCCTTCGTTTTGCACGCATAAAATCCTCATGGAGGATAATTATAGGACTGTCGTTCAGCCGTAGCGGTGGCTTAATCCGAAGATGCAGGAGGTCGTGAAGAAGGAGATCATCAAACTCCTTGATGCGGGGATCATTTTCCCCATTTCCGATAGTTCGTGGGTTAGTCCAGTCCAAGTGGTTCCTAAAAAGGGTGGCATGACTGTCGTCACCAATGAAAGGAACGAGCTTATTCCCACTAGGACTGTGACCGGTTGGAGAGTCTGCATCGATTACCGCAGACTGAATGATGCCACGAGGAAAGACCATTTCCCTCTACCCTTCATTGATTAGATGTTGGAGCGTTTGGCAGGTCAGCAGTACTACTGCTTCTTAGATGGTTTCTCCGGGTACTTTCAGATTCCTATTACTCTCGATGACCAGGAGAAAACCACGTTCACCTGCCCGTACGGTACGTTTGCCTATCGACGTATGCCGTTTGGACTGTGTAACGCTCCAGCCACATTTCAGAGGTGCATGGTGGCTATCTTTCATGACACGATCGAAGACTCCATGGAGGTGTTCATGGACAATTTTTCTCTGTTTGGGAGTTCTTTCGATCAGTGTCTCTCCAACCTTGAGAGGATGTTGGCCCGATGCGTTGACACCAACCTAGTTCTTAACTGGGAGAAATGTCACTTCATGGTACGCGAGGGCATCGTTTTGGGGCATCGTATTTCGAGTGCGGGGATAGAGGTCGACCGAGCAAAGGTCGATACCATCTCTAATCTTCCCCCGCCCACTTCCGTGAGATCCATCCAGAGTTTTTTGGGTCATGCTGGGTTCTATCGCCGGTTCATTAAAGACTTTTCTAAGATTGCGAGACCCATGACCAAACTCTTGGAGAAGGATGCCCCATTCGTGTTTTCTGAGCAGTGTATCGAGGCGTTTGATCTTTTAAAAGACAAACTCGTTAACGCCCCGATCATGATTGCTCCCGAATGGTCGCTTCCCTATGAGTTGATGTGTGATGCCAGTGATTTCGCAGTCGGAGCGGTTCTTGGACAGCGGAAGGATAAACACTTCCATCCGATTTACTATGCGAGCCGGACCCTGAATGGTGCACAGGAGAGTTACACCACCACCAAGAAAGAGCTTTTTGCTGTGGTGTTTGCATTCGACAAATTCAGGTCCTATCTTGTTCTGTCCAAGACGATTGTGTACACGGATCATTCTGCCATTCGTTATCTCTTTAGCAAACAGGACGCTAAACCACGCCTTATACGATGGATCTTGTTGCTTCAAGAGTTTGATATTGAAATACGTGATAAGAAGGGGGCCGAGAATGTGCGGCCGATCATCTTTCGCGTCTTAAGGGAGCTGAGTTAGGAGAGCCGGGGGTCAGGATTAATGACCACTTTCCGACAGAGAGTCTTATGTTTGTTTCGGCTCAGGATGAGGGTTTCCCATGGTTCGCCGACTTTGCGAACTACCTTGCTGACGGGTACTACCCGAAGATGTCTTACCAGCAAAAGAAGAAATTCTTTGCTGATGTCAAGTTTTACCTGTGGGACGACCCGTATCTTTTTCGTATAGGTGCTGACCAGTTGATCAGGAGGTGTGTTGACGTTAAGGAGGGATGGCAGATTCTGAGCCATTGCCATGTTGGACCGACAGGAGGTCACCACGGTGCGAGTTTGACGGCAAAGAAGGTGTTTGATTGTGGATTCTATTGGCCTTCGATTTTTAAGGATGCGCACGCGTTTGTGAGGATTTGTGATCGTTGCCAGCGGGTCGGAAACATTTCTTCGCGAAATAAAATGCCCCAGAATGCTCTTCAGGTTTGTGAGGTTTTTGATGTGTGGGGAATTGATTTCATGGGACCGTTTCCATCTTCGCGTGGGAACAAGTATATACTCGTGGCGGTTGATTATGTCTCGAAGTGGGTTGAGGCCAAGGCCTTACCCACTAATGATGCCCGAGTTGTACTACGTTTTCTCAAGAGCCTTTTTGCTCGTTTTGGTGTCTCGAAGGCATTGATCAGTGATAGATGAACTCACTTCTGCAATGCGCAGATGGAGAAGGCGTTGCGTCGCTATGGGGTCACCCATCGGCTTGCAACCGCCTACCACCCACAGACTAGTGGGCAGGTAGAGGTGAGTAACCGGGGGATCAAACGTATTCTTGAGAAAACGGTTGGTTCGAATCGTCGGGATAGGTCCGATAAGTTGGATGACGCGTTGTGGGCCTTCCGTACAGCCTACAAGACTCCGACCGGTTCCACACCGTTTCGGATTATTTATGGGAAGGCCTGCCACTTGCCTGTCGAGTTAGAGCACCGTGCTTCTTGGGCCCTACAGAGGGTCAACTTTGATATGTCTGCCGTAGAGCCCTCGTGCACCAGTTGCACGAGTTAGAGGAGCTGAGAGATCACGCTTACGCGCAGTCATTTAGGTATAAGGAGCGGTCGAAGGAACTGCACGATAGAAAAGTTGAAGGGTAGCAAGCAGTTCAAGTGTGGGGATTTGGTTTTATTGTATAACTCCCGGTTGAGGTTATTCCCGGGAAAGTTGAGATCTGGTCACTGAGGTCTTCCCATACGGCACTGTTGAAATAGAGGATAAAGGTGGGAAGTTTAAGGTGAAGGGTCATAGATTGAAGCACTACATAGGAGAGCCGGTGACTGATCTGACGGTCGAGGTGTTCTACCTTGACGCGCTCTCCGTGACCTAGACACGATGGATGCACACTCGGGAGACTGCTCGAGTTGTAGGGTTTGTATTTATGTATTTGTGTGATGCTATCTGTTTTCTTTGATTTTTCTATTTCAGGTTATTCCAAGATGAAACCGCTCGTACTCAATCTCAATTCGAGTCGGTCGATTTAAGGAGTATCCTATTTATAAAAAAAAAAAACTATGTTTATTTCTTTATGTTTCTGTTTTCCGTATTGTACGCCGCTGCATGCGAGCGATTTTGAGTTTTGCAGGTTATATTATGCGCATGGTAGCTATGGTGGCGTTTTGGAACAGGTTCTCCCGAGGTTGCGGCCGCGAATGAAATGCTATACGGTCGTTTGGACACTACTTAGCTGTTGAAGATTCTTCACACAAACCAGGGGAGTAACCCGTTCTTTGTTTTAGTCTTGTATACTTTATCTTTATTTTCTGTTTTATTTTTATTTTATTTTATTTCTTTTCCTTATACTCATCGAGGACGATTTCGTTCTAAGTGTGGGGATGGGGGTTTATTTTACTTAGTTGAAGGAAAATTTTTGAAAAAAAAAAAATTTCAAAAAAAATAGTCCCTTGAAATTTGTTTTCTCTCCGTTAAACAGGAGATGATATTATTACCGAGTAGTGTTTGTTTCATAACTTCTTGGTGTTTTCATAATATATATATATATATATATATATATAATAAATAAGAATAGCACCCATTAAACCCGCACGTAATGTATGGTAACCGAACGGTTTAGACTCAGTAATCGTGTGTCGGTAGGCTCAGCCTTTAAGAATGAAAGGGCGGTTTGGTTGTTGACCTAATTGAACTCCTTAAATGGCCTGACTATAGTGGGAACATCTTAGGGGTTTTGTTTGTTTAACTAAGCTCGTGACAGGACTGGAATGAAAAGCCGGGTCATACTCAAGCCTCGAGTCGCATGATCGTCTGTATATTATAATCTTTTGTATATGTGTCTATTCCTGTGAAGCTCCGCACTTTGTTGCTCGGTGGCGCAGACCTGAACGTTGATGCTAGCAGAAGACAGTTTTGCTCGGCCCTCTGTTGCGCGGTGGCGCAGATCTGAGCCTTGATGCATTTCTGTAGTTTCGTCCAACATGGTATAAAAAAAAATGCAAAAAAGTTAAAGGCAGAAAAAAAAATATTTTAAATCAAAACCACCATGAAGGAAACTATTGTCGGTCGATCTTGACCAAGCTAGAGTTTATAGGATTGTATTTGAGTCGAAATGTTTTAATCATGTGGCAAAAGGTTTAAGTCAAGTTCGGGTGGCTCGGCCCGGTAAAACCATAATGGAATTGGTGAAGTGGCAGCAAGGCTTTTAGGTGTGGGTTCCACTTAGTTATACAAATTAATAGAATCGTCACACCTTATTTGCCTCGGTAAGTATTAGGGGCATGGGTTTAAAGTGGACAGCAATACCGGCAATCGACCTGATCTAGCTTATTAGGTGAAAGTTGGAAGAAATATTTGGGTAACGGGTCACTTGTTATAATATTTTTAAAAAAAGAAAAAAAAATATTAATAATAATAGTAAATAAATAAAACCAAGAGTTGTCGGTTGAACTCGGATATGATCCTGTGTAGTAATCTTTTTCAGGGACGAAAAAGTCTTAAGTGTGGGGATATTTGATGTGCTGCAAAACACTCGTATTTTCCGCACGTTTTATCTACGTATTATATTATATTTTATATGTTTTAACTCGTTTTAGATTGGTTTTACATACATTTATTAATCTTGTAGGTTTTGGGTAAAAGAAAGGAAGAAACCGGGACTTTTCGAGCATTCTACGAGCATTTTACGCATACGTTTTCAAGTAAACAACTCAAGGCCCGACCCATATGCATCATGGAGGCCCAAGACCATATTATATTATATTATATAAAAACAAATAAAAACCCTAGGGCTGTGAACAGGTTCCGATCGGCAGCAGGATGAAAGAAATAAAAAGAGAAAAAGTTTTTTGGAGCTAGGATTTGATCGTGTAGCGGCTAGGGAAGGAAGAAGACACAAGAACCAAGCCTCGGGAAGGTTTTTCATCAATTGTAGCAGTCAAGAACAGCCCGGAATTCATTCATATCCTTACATCTTTTTCATTGTTCATATACTTTGATTTACTTGTTCAATTGATTAGTAGTTTTGCAATTACTTGGGATATTGACTTGTTATTGATTAGTATTGGTTATTGAATGTTTGAATCGATGTTTAAGATGAGTTTAATGATGCTTTTATTTAATGTTCATGGCTATCCAAAGATGATTATTGGCTAAACTTGTTAGTTCTACCTAGGAATGATGATTCTTGTTAGTGTTTGATGAGCTTTTTGGATTGTTTGATTGATAGACTTGAATTGCTATTGTAAAGTTTGATTTAGACATGAAATAGGTTGTGTTTAAGGGCTGGAAATTTTGGTGATTCATTGCATAAACCTCGTGTGTTGATTGATTAGTTTTGTATTGATTGATCGGTGCATTGTTTGATTCTAGACTTTGTGTTTAGGGTTTGTTTGAGGTAGGAATAACCGTAGGGTTTTGTTGCGTGATTATTTGGATTAAGAACAGCGGTTAAACACCTTCCTTGAGACCGAGAGGTGATAGGAAGTTAGGGTTGTCTCATTGCCTTTGCATGCTAGAATAAGGATTGCGCGAGAGCGAGTTCGTTTCTTGTCAGGTTTAGGAATTTTGAGCGACTAGTTGATCTATTTTGGTTTAAGTTGAATTGTTCCTCTATCCTTGGTTGTGTAGTATTCATTACCATTAGGGTCGAGTGTTGGTGAGACCGAGAGGTGATCCTTCATTAGAACACATTAGCAATTGTTTCCCGGTTTGGTCGTTTTAGCCGATTTTGAGTAGTTAGGGTTTGTTGTGTGAGACCGAGAGGTAAACCAGTGAGCCCGAGCGATCCTTAGTCGTGCCATCTTTAGGGACCGGTGTCTAGATATCATTCAATCCATTAGCTTGTTAGGCCTACAATTTGATTCAGACCTAGGTAGACGTTTTTCTCCATTCCTAAGTTAACACAGTTTGATTCCCGTTAAGTTTTCTATTTTTGGTAAGTTTTGTTAGTCAGTCTAGTTAGTTCAGTTAAGTATTTAAAAATCAAAAATCAATATAATTATTATTCTAAGGTAGGTCTTGTCTAGGGTTAGTGATCTTTAGCTTTCTTACGTGTCCACGTGTTCGATACTCAGACTTCTTAAGTCTATACTACTTGCGATCGGTACACTTGCCGGTTGTGTGTGGTTTTAGGATTTTCGTTTTAATATTAAAGCTTAGTGTGAGGGTCATATTTATAGGGTTATTAGACACACATCACTCCCACAGGGCTCTATAGCTACTTGAGCTGCCATGCAGACCCAATTTCTTGAGAAATACGATCCTCCAGCTAAGGCCGCTCGTTTGCATAACTAGATTAATTCTTTTCAGATGGAGGACACCGAGAGTTTCTACGAGGCATGGGAGCGTTTCAAAAATCTGTTAGCGTTGTGCCCGAACTACGGCTTGCAAGATTGGGCGGTTGTCGAGAAGTTTTATAATGGAATGACATACGTGACGCAGAACATGCGTTGACACGGCGGCGGGAGGAAATCTGTTGACGACGAAGGACCCAGATGTGTGCATAGCTTTGTTTAATGGGTTAGCTACGAGTTTGATACCAGCGACCACCCGCCAAAGGTGGTAAGAACGTCAATTCCATATCACGCGGAATGCATTTGGTGGACACGAACATCACACTTACAGCACAAGTCGACGCGTTGGTGAAGATTGTGAAGGACTTGCAGACGAAGAGCAAGTTGTGCGAGATATGCAGAGGTGGGCTTGATACCGTTCAGTGCCCTGTCAGTTCTCAGGAGAAGGTGGTAGACTGTGTTGGCAATCCAAACCGAAATCAAAATTCTTTCAATTCTTATAATTCAGGATGGAGGGGCAATCAGAATTCCAACGGGAGAAGTGGGAATCAGTCCGGTTTTCAGCAGCGTCAGAGTCTATTACATGATGCAGGTGAAGGAGCAAGTAGTGGGGAGAAGAAGCCCACTTTAAAGGAGATGATGGCACGGCAGACGCAGATGGTGTCACAGCTTATGACATGAGAGGATTCCCGTCATAAAGAAACACATGAGAAGCTTCGTGAACACGAGTCATTCATGAGGAAGCAGGGAGCGTCGATTCAAAGTCTTGAGCGGCAGATGGAAGAGATAGCCAGTCGATTGAACGAGAGGCCGCGGGGTATGCTACCGAATAATACCGAGCAAAACCCGAAGGGATTCGCGAAATCTGTGACGACGAGGAGATGTGTTGGGGCACGAGATAAGCCCGTGATTTAGCAGAGGTCTAGAGGAGGAGTTGTCGAGGAGCCAACAGTTGTTGATAGAGAGGAGCAGGTGGATGAGGAGATTCAGATGGAGTCTCCGCCGGCTAAGGTGCATCAGAGGAGCAGCGCAGGGAGTACAGCACAGACCAGGGAGACTCCGCAGAGATAGAGATGAGGAGTAGAACACCAAATTCCTTGATCTTTTGAAGCAGCTTCACCTTAATATTCCATTCCTTGAGGCACTGACTTGGATGCCGAAACATGCGAAGTTCCTTAAGGATATTCTCTAGAATAAGGAGAAGTTAGCTGAGGTCGCTTCCATCCCATTGAGTGCTAGTTGTTCTGCTGTCTTACAGAGGAAGTTGTCGGAGAAGATGTCCGATCCAGGGAGTTTCACTATTCCCAGCATCTTGAGTGATAATATGGTGATTCATGCGCTGGCTGATCTTGGTGCCAGTATTAATCTTATGCCATATTCTGTGTACAGTAAGCTGGGTTTAGGCGAACCGAGGCCTACTAGGATGAGTATTCAGCTTGCTGATCGTTCTGTGAAATACCCTCGAGGGGTGGTCGAGAACATGCTTGTTCGTGTTGACAAGTTCATCTTCCCGGTGGACTTTGTCATTTTGGACATGAACGATGATGATAGTGTACCACTTATTTTGCCGACCATTCCTTGCCACTGTACAGGCGTTGATCGACTTCTGCGAGGGTAAGTTGATCTTGAGAGTTGGGGATGAAAACATCACCTTTGACGTTCGACAGTCACTTAAACACCCCAAGTCTGCTGAAGACTTCTTGTACTTCATCGATACCATCATGGAACTTGTTGGGGAGTTTTTCAGTGAGATATGTGGTGGATCTGCCTCCGACACTCAGATTCTCGATAGGGACATTCCGGAGGTTGAGATGGTTGCCATGACCAGTCGGTCAACGGATGATGACACCGAGTCACCTGCCCCTGAGTCTGAAGTGTTTTCTGGGATCGTACGAGACGATCCGATGGACCGACCTTCCGTTGTGAGCCCCCTTCCTTCCTTAGAGCTTAAGGATTTGCCCGCCCATTTGGAGTACGCGTTTTTGGACGAGGAGAGGAAGTTGCCGTTATTATTGCATCTGCATTGACGGAGGTTGAGAGAGAGAAGTTGTTGAGGGTGCTGAGAGAGCATAAGGAGGCCATTGCATGGAAGATTAACATTAATGGTATCAACCCTTCGTTCTTCACTCATAAAATCCTCATGGAGGATAATTTCAGGACTGCCGTTTAGCCGCAGCGGCGACTTAATCTGAAGATGCTGGAGGTGGTGAAGAAGGAGATTATCAAACTCCTTGATGCGGGGATCATTTTCCCCATTTCTGATAGTTCATGGGTTAGTCCAGTCTAAGTGGTTCCTAAAAAGGGTGGCATGACTGTCGTCACCAATGAGAGGAACGAGCTCATTCCAACTAGGACTGTGACCGGTCGGAGAGTGTGCATTGATTACCGCAGACTGAATGATGTCACGAGGAAAGACCACTTTCCTTTACCTTTCATTGATCAGATGCTAGAGCGTTTCGCGGGTCAGCAGTATTACTGCTTCTTGGATGGTTTCTCTGGGTATTTTCAGATTTCGATTGCTCCCGATGACCTGGAGAAAACCACGTTTACCTGTCCATACGGAACGTTTGCTTATAGACGTATGCCGTTCAGACTGTGTAACACTCCAGTCACATTTCAGAGGTGTATGGTCGCTATCTTTAATGACATGATCGATGTAAGACCCTGAATCCCGGGAATCCTACAGTTGGTAATCATATCCAAAATTTCATAAAAATTTAAAACCAAAGCAATTCGTTTTATTTAAAACAAGTTCAGAGTTAATAAACAGTGGAAATTCATAAGCATCTAAAATTCCCAAAACCGGGAAGAAGTACCAAACGATAAACAGTGGAAAAAGTTAAGTATTTAAAATCCCTAAACCAAATGTAAAGTGAAATGTGTGTTTTATTTTATAGTTCTCAACCAATATCAAAAACCCCAGAAAACGGGGACATATTCCCAAAGTTAAAATAAAATAAAATGTTTTGTTTTATTAGAAGTCCTCGACTAGAAATGCCACCAACTCCGAGTAGCATCCAGTACGTCCAAGCGGTAACATCAACTCCTTAACCTGAAAGTCAATCTAACATACACACAAAGTTTTTTTTGGGTAAAAGGGGGTTACCCAGGCTATAATAAAATTAAAAACTGGCGTAATGACAGAGTATCAAAACGGCAACAAAAAAACACAACCACAAACTAGACGAGAGGCATACCACTCGCTAGTCCAAAACACACTAAACACAGCCCATAAAACTACAAGAAAACCAAATAAACATTAGACTTCCAACGTAGCATTAGGCAGCTTCCAAACTTCCATCCACTTCCTTGAGCCCGAACGTAACCGACTCGAGAGAAGTTTCAATCTGACAATGCCCACTACCGCTTCAATGATCTGATTGCAATCCCTCTTTTGATTTTTGAATAGTCTTAAATTCCTTTCCTGCCAAATCAAGTAGCAACACGCAGCTAAAACAAGTTTAGCAGTAACCACATCCGCCGCTTTACAAGAAGTAAGAGACTCGTATTTCACCAAGATATCCCCCCAAAAATCAGAATAGGACTCAATCTTAGCAAAATCACAAACACCTTTCCAGACTTTAAGCGAAAACGAGCATCGAAAGAATAGATGATCATGAGAATCGGGTTGAGAATCACAAAACGGACATACCTGGCTGACATCAGTTCGGGTCTCCCAATACCTCACCTTATCCTGAGTTTTTAATCGATTCTTAATGATCAGCCACAATAAAAATGCATGCTTTGGAATACAGTTAGGATGCCATACAACATTACACCAAGTGACCTTGCGATCCTTAGTTCGAAAAGCATGCCAAATATCCTTAACAGAAAACTGAACAAACTTTCCATTCAAATCTTTGATCCAAACTTCATCATCTTTATGATTTTGAATTGAAGGAAACTGCACTGAATGAAAAATAGAATTCCATTCAACCGGCCACCTCCAAAAACCCTCTTCAACCAAATTTGAAACTTTGTCAGATAACGAAAAACCCTCCCGATGGATTGATCTAGTAGAAACCATATCAATCAGAGGACGCATAGCACACCAGTTATCATACCAGACATAAGTAGATTCACCGTTCCCTATTCGAAACCAGAAAAATTGTCTCACCATTTGCCGAATATGTAAGAGGTTTCTCCAAGTCCAAGACATATTACCCCGATTTTGGACAGCCCAGAAACTTACACCCCGCAGTTTATATGTATGAATCCATCTGACCCAAAGAGATTCCTTATTACTAAGCAACTTCCATATATGAGCAGACAAAAGCGCAACATTAAATTCGGAAAACCTTCGAATACCAAGACCACCTTCAGATTTAGGAAGGCATACAGCCTCCCAAGCCACTTTAGCTTTTCCCCGACAACTATCCCCATTAGACCATAAGAATCTTCTCATGAGTTTATCAATTTCAGTGATTAATTTAGCCGGAAGTAAGAACATCATACCCCAATAAATATGCATAGAAGAAATAACTGATTTAATTAATTGAAGCCTACCCGCAAAAGACAAACTCTTATTTTTCCAATCAGCTAACCTTCCTCGAACACGATCCACTAAAACCCGGCAATCCTTGTAAGAAAGACTTTTAGAAACCAGCGGTACACCAAGATACTTTACGGGCAAATTACCTTCAGCAAAAGGGGAGATATTTAGAATAGCTAGTTTGACATCGTTCAGAGTATTGCAGAAAAAAGCAGTACTCTTTGGTAAACTAGGAGCCAAACCCGACACATCCTTAAATTCCTCCAAACCTCCCATAATAACTTGAACTGACACCGGATCTGCGTGGAGAAAAATGAAGAGATCATCCGCAAAACATAAATTAACAATGTCCAAGTCTTCACAATTCGGGTGATAAATAAAACCCCCAGAATTTCGAACCCTACGCTTCAAAATAAGAGTGAGAACCTCCATAACAAGAGTAAATAAATAGGGGGATAACGGGTCCCCTTGACGCAATCCACGTTTACCCACGAAGAAACCATGCGGAATGCCGTTCACCGAAACTGAGAAAGAGGACGAGGTAACACAAGTCATGATCCAATTGATCATTTTAGGATGAAACCCAAAACCATTTAAAATCCTCTTCAAGAACGACCAATCAACAGTGTCATAGGCTTTCTGAATATCCACTTTGAAAGCACATCGAGGCGTTCCACGATCAAGGTGGTAGCTATGCATCAACTCCTGGGCGAGTAAAATGTTATCTGAAATACTCCTACCAGGAATAAAAGCCGATTGATTTATATCAACTATACCCTCCAACGAACCTTTAATACGATTTGCAATGATTTTAGTAATACATTTATACACCACATTGCAAAGAGATATAGGCCTATAATCTTTCGGATAACGAGCATTTCCCACCTTAGGTAATAAGGAGAGAATAGTATGATTAACTTCTTTAAGCAATCTCCCCGACATAAAGAAATCCTGCACCGCCAAAATCACTAAAGGACCGACAATATCCCACGAACTCTTAAAGAAAGCGGCTGAAAAACCATCCGGACCGGGGGCTTTATCATCTCCAATATCAAACATAGCACCTCTAACCTCCTCACACGAAACGGGACCTACCATACTGTTAGCTTGAGTCGTCGAAAGTTTTGTACGAAAAAGATCTTGATCATCCAACTCAGACACCGTACCCATATTACCAAGAAAACCTTTAAAATAATTTACTAAAACTCTAGCAACATCCTCCCCATGAAACACATTTCCCGCCTCATTTTCAATACAATCGATCCGATTACGAGACTGATTAGCTTTGACAACTTTATGAAAATAAGCTGTATTCGACTCACCCAACTTTAGCCATTCCACCTTTGCCTTTTGTTTAAGAAAACGTTCCTCATCCAAAATAGCATCATTCAGCGCAAAAACTAACGCAGCATGATCCTCGCGCAAGATCTGATTAAACGGATCCGCATCAATACTCCTTTGAACAGAATCCACTTCCATCCGCAATTTATTAACTCTAGTATGGAGATTACCCTTGTCATATAACAGTTTACGAAGAGGTTTCTTCAAATTTTTCAGCTTTTTAATCAAAGAGAACATATAATAGCCCTCTACCTCTATATTCCAACCAGCCGTAACCACCTGTTTAAAACCTGGATGCGAAATTAGAACATTTGAAAACTTAAACGGCTTCGGACAGAACTTCTTGGACAACGGAATAGAAATAATAGCCGGCGTGTGGTCCGATATTCTATAAGGCAGAAACTCAACATAAGACCCCGGGAAAACATCATTGAAAACCTGGTTCCCCATTACTCTATCCAGCTTCTTCATTAGACCCGAATCACCCTTAGGTTTTTGGTTCCAAGTGTATTGAAGACCAGAAAATTTTAAATCTAAAATTTCCAGCTCTAGAATACAATCCTTAAGCTCAACCATCGAGATATTCCTCGAAGAGGAACTAGAAGTAGACTCATCCAGACTCATAATAGTATTAAAGTCCCCCATCACAATCCAAGGCTGATTATTTACAAAATTGTTATGAATCAGAAGATTTTGCCACAATTGACGCCTCAAAAGATACGAATTATGAGCATAAATAAAAGAAAAGAAAATTACTTTCCGATCAGCCTTAAGGGTAATTTGCGTATGAACCACTTGATCCGATTGAGAGAGAATCATCAAATCCATCACATTCGTATCCCATCCAACAATAACCCGAGAATACTTATCACAAACATTTCCATTCGAACTCCAGCTCCAATTACGAAATATCCTACTACAAATCCCATTCAAATTAGAAGGTTGAACATGCGATTCTAAAATAGCACATAACGAAATCTTATTTTCAGCTATAACCTGCCGAACCTCACTTTGTTTAGGGGAGCGGTTCACACCCCTCACATTCCAAGACATAGCATTAAACATTGGGAACCATTGAAACGGGAGTGCTTGCCCCCTCAGAATTTACCTTACAATTAATCTCATTAAAAACTTCCTCAATATCATCATCCGACTCTTCATTGAACCCATCCACATCTCCTATGGTTTCTGACAAAGGTGCAAAAGAATTTTCAATCCCTTTCATTTTATCAGAGTTCTGAATTTTTTTAACACGGTAAACGAATTTTGGCTTAGGTTTAGAGAGATGAACACCCTCAATAATCTTATGCTCACTACCACCAGCTTTTGATTTATGCTTTCGTTGAACTTGTTGGTATCCCTCCTCATCATTCCGATTCTTCTCTTTAACAATCTCCTTAACTTGTTTTGGACACTTCCTATCAGCATGGCCAAACGATTTACAAGTGCTACAATGAGGGGGTTTCCATTCATACTCAATCTCCACTGTTTGTTTAATGACACCCTCTCCGAGCAACGCTGGAATTCCAACCACTAAAGAATCTTTAAACTCATGATCAGCTTTCAATTCAATCAAAGCTCTAGCATAGCTACTACGACCCCAAGAATCAACACACATTGATGATGTATAAGAATCCAACATAATCGGATCACCAACCTTTGTGGCTAACATACTTAACCCATCCTCCGTATAAGCAACTAACGGCACATGATGCATTTTAACCCAAACCGGGACACGGGTAACTTCAGATTTACATAAAACAGTAAACGGGGTCCATATATTTAAAATAAGAGGCATCGACCTGATTAGCCAAGGACCATGTTCCATAACTCTATCCATTCCCTCCTTTGAATCAAATTTAAAAAAGAAAAATCCATACACACAAAGTTAGCTAGAGCTGAGTGAGTTCAAGTTTTCATAAACAATATTCATACTTTATTTCAAAGTTATAGCTCTAAAACAGTAGAGAGAATAATAATAAAATAAATAAATATATTTCACCAAATGATACATTCATCATCGACCACACGTACACGGGCCTCTCCACCATAAGCCAAGACTCGAGTAATATATTTTACCCGGACGCGGTAAGACCTAAGCACGTGACACGAGCCTCTCCACCACGAGTCAAATCCGAGTAATATATTTGACTTGGTCACGGCTTACACATCCAAACACGTGATACGAGCCTCTCCACCACGAGTACAACCCGAGTAATATATTTGACCCGATCACGGTTTAACATACAACGGGCCTCTTCACCACGGGATTTTAAAATCCCGAGTAATATATTTGACCCGCCAAAATGATGATCACGCCACACGGGCCTCTCCACCACGGGATTTGAAAACTCGAGTAATATATTTGACCCGGCCGTAATCACCATGCACACACACATTAATAAGCCTACTCACATCATTCTTAGTCACAAGGAACTAAATGTCATCACACAACCATAGGCTATAAGGTAACAAATACTCATACATATATATGATCCCAAAACATACCACATCGTAAGTAAGCCATCCTTAGACATGAATGGCTAACAAACATCACTAATCATAGGCCATAGGGTAACCCATGCACATACATACATATATATATATGTATATATCACCCAAAATATACCATATTACAAGAAAGCCTATGGGCCATAAGGTAATATATAATAATCAGTTCAATACATGAACTAAGTAAATAGGTCTACTCGTATTCAATTACCACCCAACCTATTAACATCTTCGAGTCTAGACCATAACCAGGTATATAACCTTAAGGAATTTATGACCAAACAAGTCTAAAATATCCTAAGGCATAGAATAGAATCCACTCATAGTTTTATAAATGCACAAATACAAATAAGGCTATGTAATACCATCCAAATAGTTGTAACGAGTAAAATCGTGTAAAATTGTATTATGGTGTGTATGCTAGAACAAAACGTAAAAAGATTTAAAAGGGCATCATGAACTCACCTGACACAAGGTATGATTTCTCCACAAGCTAGATGATCCCTACGTAGCCCCACAACTTAAACTCTTGTCGGTTTACATACAATCAACACTATTGACATCGAGATGACTCGTTTATCCTACGAGACGTTCTAACATGGTTTGAGTTACCTAAAGCCTCGACCTCATCAAACTCAATCACAATAGCCCCCGGGGCCTTACATTCACCAACACGACCCTTAGATACTCCCTGGAATAAAGAATTCCCAATTTACACCCGTAAGCACTAGGTGGCACCAGCACGGGCGTTTAAGAGTTTTTTAGGAGATTAACACCCAACTCATTATGATAATTTCACAGCCAACAAGTCCACAAGACGCTACATGAGTCAAATGGGTCGGTAACTTGCAAGTACAATGCACCAACTATTCAATAAACGCCAATGCGCGTAATACCGAGCCGTTTGAGTAACCGACAACCAATTCAGCCCCAATACTTATAAAAATCATTTTCCAACAGCCCGTACATTAAAACGAATCTATCCGAACTGAATTGGTCATCACTTACTTCATCCCTCGCGTTAAACGCAACAAATCACCATTCTAGACAACCAAAAACTAGTTTTCAATCTACAACTATTTGACCAATCAAACGAACACCAAAGGACATGATTTTAAAGTATGATATATGGGACGTATCTAGGAAGATTGTGGAGCCAAAACTCACTTCAAACAGCCCTGACAAGAGCACAACTGAACATCCACAAGTTAAGCCTAAAACGAACTTATCAATCAATAACAAGTAAAACGTGCAGATTTTAGCATGCGAAGATGCATTTAATTACATAGGATAACCTTTGAAATAAATGATTAAATTTTTACCAGAATTTAATAAATGTCTTAGGTTTATAAAAATATTTTTATTATATTTTTCTAGTAGACACAAAAATCATAAAAATTCCTCCAACACAGAAAGGTATGTGCAGCTATTTCAGTGCGCAATAAAATAGTTTTATTTTTATAAAAATCATTACCCAACCAAATTAAACAATTCCAATTGGGTTTGGTTCCTAACTCAAAATATTAACTTCCAGAAGTGGAACCAACCAATTTTGACTTGTATAAAAAGAGTTATGATATCGGGAAGACAGACCAGAATCCGTCATCCCCATCAGCTTTGACACTCGATCCTATAAAATCATAAAAAGCATTCAAATCTCGTTCAAAAATTATGTATTATACCTTTTTGGAAACTAGACTCAAAGTAGAATATCATAGAAACATGAATCGATCAAAACCAATATATTTTCATCAAGTTACAGACAGAACAATAAACGAGTACGAATCTGTCAGAAATCATTATAACCAAAACTCAACCCTAACGACCAATAAGCATGTTAATATGATCAATTAAGGTGTAAAAGACTCGGGGAATCATAGAACTAACCTTCAATTGAAGTTTCACGCCCTAAACTTGGCTGCAAAAAAAAAACGAGGGTGATTGGGGCTGCCATGGGTCCGATCAGCTGAAGTGAATGGGGAGGGGTTAGGGTTTTCATGTTTTATGTTATAATATAAAATTTTTCATCCTAGCCCCTCCAAGTTGAAAGATATGGCGACTTGAAAGAAAAGTTAAGTGAATTTAACGCACCGGAAAGATGGTAAGGTCGTCGAGGAATGCCGGATAACTCCTGAGAAGTGTACATACTTTTCAAGCTTTAAATCTTTAAACCGAAAATTAACGGGCGTTACAATCGAAGACTCCATGGAGGTGTTCATGGACGATTTTTCTGTGTTTGGGAGCTCTTTTGATCATTATCTCTCCAACCATGAGAGGATGATGGCCCGATGCGTTGACACCAACCTAGTCCTTAACTGGGAGAAGTGTCACTTCATGGTACGCGAGGGCATCGTCTTGGGGCATCGTATTTTGAGTGCGGGGATAGAGGTCGACCGAGCGAAGGTTGAGACCATTTTTAATCTTCCCCCACCCACTTCTGTGAGATCCATCTGGAGTTTTTTGGGTCACGCTAGGTTCTACCGTCGGTTCATTAAAGATTTTTCTAAGATCACGAGACCCATGACCAAACTTCAGGAGAAGGATGCCCCGTTTGTGTTTTCTGAGTAGTGTATCGAGGCGTTTGATCTTTTAAAAGACAAACTCGTTAACGCCCCGATCATGATTGCTCCCGACTGGTCGCTTCCTTTTGAGTTGATGTGTGATGCGAGCGACTTCGCAGTCGGAGCGGCTCTTGGACAGCGGAAGGATAAACACTTCCATCCGATTTACTATGCTAGTCGGACCTTGAATTGTACACAGGAGAGTTACACCACCACCGAGAAAGAGCTTTTAGCTGTGGTGTTTGCGTTCGATAAATTCATGTCCTATCTAGTTCTGTCCAAGACGATTGTTTACACGGATCATTCTGCTATTCGTTATCTCTTCACAAACAGGATGCTAAGCCTCGTCTTATCCAATGGATCCTGTTGCTTCAAGAGTTTGATATTGAAATCCATGATAAAAAGGGGGCCGAGAATGTGGCGGCCGATCATCTTTCACGTCTTGAGGGAGCTGAGTTAGGAGAGCCAGGGGTCAGGATTAATGACCACTTTCTGACAGAGAGTCTCATGTTTGTTTCAGCTTAGGATGAGGGTTTTCCATGGTTCGCCGACTTCGCGAACTATCTTGCGGACGGGTACTACTCGAAGATGCCTTACTAGCAAAAGAAGAAATTCTTTTCTTCGGGACGACCCGTATCTCTTTCGTATAGGTGCTGGCCTGTTGATTAGGAGGTGCGTTGATGTTAAGGAGGGATGGCAGATTCCGAGCCATTGCCATGTTAGACCGACAGGAGGTCACCATAGTGCGAGTATGACAGCGAAGAAGGTCTTTGATTGTTGTTTTTATTGGCCTTCGATTTTTAAAGATGCGCACGCATTTGTTAGGAGTTGGGATCGTTGCCAGCGTGTCGGTGACATCTCGTCGTGAAATGAAATGCCCCAAAATGGTATTCAGGTTTGTGAGGTTTTTGATTTGTGGGGCATTAATTTCATGGGACCGTTTCCATCTTCGCGTGGGAACAAGTACATACTCGTGGCTGTGGATTATGTTTCGAAATGGGTTGAGGCCAAGGCCTTACCCACGAATGATGCCCGAGTTGTAGTCCGTTTTCTCAAGAGCCTTTTTGCTCGTTTTGGTGCCCGAAGGCACTGATTAGTGATAGAGGTACTCACTTCTGCAATGTGAAGATGGAGAAGGCGTTGCAACGCTATGGGGTCACCCATCGGCTTGCAACCGCCTATCACCCACAGACTAGTGGAAAGGTGGAAGTGAATAATCGGGGGATCAAACGTATTCTTGAGAAAACAGTTGGTTCGAATCGTCGGGATTGGTCCGACAAGTTGGATGATGCGTTGTGGGCCTTCTGTATAGCTTACAAAACTCCGACCGGTTCCACACCGTTTCGGATAATCTGTGGGAAGGCCTGCCACCTGCCTGTTGAGATGGAGCACTGTGTGTTGTGGGCCCTACAGAGGGTCAATTTTGATATGTCCGCCGCGGAGAGCACTTGTTTCCACCAGTTGCACGAGTTAGAGGAGCTGATGTATCACGCCTACGCATAGTCGTTTAGGTACAAGGAGTGGATGAAGGAACTGCATGATAGAAAGTTGAAGGGGAACAAGCAGTTCAAGTGTGGGGATTTGGTTTTACTGTATAATTCCCGGTTGAGGTTATTCCCGGGAAAGTTGAAATCCCGATGCTCGGGACCGTTCACGGTCACTGAGGTTTTCCTGTATGGTACTATGGAGATAGAGGATAAAAGTGGGAAATTTAAGGTGAACGGTCATAGACTGAAGCACAACATCGGCTAGCCAATGGCTGATCAGACTGTCGAGGTATTCTACCTTGACTCGCTCTCCGTGACGTAGACGTGCTGGATGCATCACTTGGGAGACTGCCCGAGTTGTAGAGTTTGTATTTCTGTTATTTGTGTGTGCTATTTGTTTATATGTTTTTATTTATTTCTGGACGTTCCAAAATGAAACAGCTCGTACTGAATCTCCATTTGAGTCGGTCGATTTAAGGGGTGTTCTAGTATTAACATGAAAAAAAAACCAAAAACACAAAAATACGTTTATTTCTTTATGTTTTTGTTTTCTGTTTTCTTCGCCGCTACATGCGAGCGAGTTTGAGTTTTTGCAGGTAATATTATGCGCATGGTAGCTACGACGGCATTTTGGAACAGGTTCTCCCGAGGTTGCGGCCGCGAATGAAATGCTATACGGTCGCTTGGTTGCTACTTACCTATTGAAGATTCTGCACACAAACTAGGGAAGTAACCCGTTCTTTGTTTTATTCTTGTATATTATATATATATATATATATATATATATATATATATATATATATTTATTTATTTATTTTATTTATTTTCCTTGTTCTCGTCGAGAAAGATTTCAGTGTGGGGATGAGATTTATTTTACTTAGGTGTAGAAAAATTTTGAAAAAAACTGAAAATTTTTTTTTTTTTTAAATTATCCCTTGAAATTTGTTTTCTCTATGTTAAACAGGAAATGATATTATTACCGAATAGTGTTTGTTTCATAACTTCTTGGTGATTTCAAAATATATATATAATAAATAAGAACAGTGCCCATTAGACCCGCACGCAGTGTTTTGTAACCGAACGGTTTAGACTCAGTGTTCGATGTGCTGGTAGGCTCAGCCTCTAAGAATGAAAGGGCGGTTTGGTTATTGACTTGACTATAGAAAAAGGGATGAAAAGTCAGGTCATACTCAAGCGTTATGTTTAGCTTAATCGTAAAAATTAAAATTTTTTATAGAAATTGGAATACACTAATCATACAATGCTTGGGTAGGTTTCACATTAAGGTATGCCAAAGTAGCCTGTGATATAAACATAAATTTCATGCTTCTAGTTTTAGTGGTTAACGCTTCATAGGCGTATGGTTGTATAACCTTAAATCCTGTATTGATGGGATGCTCCGGGGGACGGACACCATGGGTCTTTATGCAACATATCATCTGGGAATTCATATCTCCTAAGTGGATTTATGAATATTAAAAGAGCTCAAAGAGCTAACCCGCAGTTTATCTGCCAAACATAAGTCAATAAACATGATCACCTCGTACTTCAAACTACAAATACACTACTGACTTGAACATCCACGCTGTTAGTCATATGGGGTCCCCTTGCTCGCGTCCCATTACCATTAAGAAACGGGCCACAAGGGACACATCATATGTAAGCCCTACAGATGAATTTATGCATACTCACCCTTGGATTTGGACTTTGGGGTATTGCTTGATAACGAGGGTATGCCATGTAGTGGGGAACACTTACTAGTTAGCTACTTAAACATACATTAATAATATCAAATGGCTGCTAGGCAGACCTTAATGCTTGAGCTTAGGTGGATAAACAATACCCTTGATTGTTTTTTGCTATTCTTAAAAATGGTACATCATGTTTTGATCAACTAGATATAAGGTTTAAGTCAAATTGGGGTGGCTCAGGTCTGGTATGGTTCTTAATTGTGGGTCCCACTTAGTCATTCAAATTGATAAAATTGTCACGCCTTATTTGCCTCGGTAAGTATTGGGGGCATGGGTTTAAGTGGACAGCAATACCGGCAATTGATCTAATCTAGCTTATTAGGTAAAAGTTGGAAGAAATATTTGGGTAACGGGTCACTTGTTCTAATAATTTAAAAAGAAAAAAAATAATACAAATAAATAACAAAACCAAGAGTGGTCGGTTAAACTCGGATATGATCCTGTGTAGAATTCTTTTTCAGGGACGAAAAAGTCTTAAGTGTGGGGATGTTTGATGTGTTTGACGTAGGCTGTCATGGTCTACTCAAAACAATTAATTAAAGACTTAAATACCTATAACTAGTACGGGTAAGTAAGGTTGTCTCCACAGGGACTCAAGGAAAGTGTAAGTTTATTTAATTTATAACTAATTATTTAATTTAAGCGGAGAGACGATGTCAAGCGGTTTTTAGAAAAAGATTTAATTAAAGCTAATGATTACTTAAAAAGATTTGTAAATAATATTAATTAAAAGTATTCATTCTAGGTTCGGGTTATGTGTTCCATACGTTAATCACAGATTCTCTCGTCTTTAGTGTTATAATAATTGCTAGTCCTATGGTTTGATTTATGATGACAAACGATACCCTAACCGAATTAGTGACACAAATGAACCCGGACTCCACAATTGTCAAATCTATGTCTAAGACAACTAACTCAATGATAAGGTTTGACGATTTTAGTTCAATGACACAAGAGCTTAAACCCTAAATGTTGATGAATAACCAAACAAACGCTACACAAATCAATAATCGTAAACACAAACGTTAATCAACCAAATAACTAATTAAGAAAGAAAAATTCATATTAAATCAATCAAACTATAATCATTAAGCATAAGAATCTGATCATAACAGTATTTCACACAAAACCTAGCCTAGAACGAACACACATGACTAGCCGGACATTGACATAATCGCTAAAGCACTTATCTTGATGAACATATGATAAATGATAGAACCGGAAGCTTCGGGATGGCGGAAAGTCGCCCTATAACACCTCTTCTGCCTTTGGAAGTCGTTATATCCGAAATAGGGTTGAAAAATCGTTTATATAGTGAAAACCCTAACTTTTGCCGACATTAAGCATCTTCACGATACGCAAAGTTGCAACGGACTTCAAATTTAGATTCCTCTCATCGACAAACATGAAATTCATATATTATGTATTCCGTAACTCATTTTCTATGCCAAGATATGCCCGCTTTACTAACAGACACTTTTCTGGTAACCAATATTTTTCACTTTTCGGCTTCAATTTTCTAATCCAATCCTTTCCCAAATCCTTCTTAACCCTCAATACATGTTTCCCCATGCTTCCATCATCTCGAGGCTTGCTTAATCTTCATCTGGATGGCTATGAATTAGCTCGTTTAAGCTCCTTAACTTCCAATGTCCTGAAAACACATAGCAATGCTTGAAGTGCCAATGTTCATTCATTTATTTACCTAAATATAACTAATTAATATATAATAATAACTAACTTTTACCAAACCATCAGTGTTGTAAAACACACTTATTTTCCGCATCTCTTATCTATCTTTTTATTTTATATTTAATGTAATTTAACTTATTTTATCTAGGTTTTACATAGTTTTAATTATCTTTTAGGTTACGGGTTAAAAGAATGAAGAAACCGAACTTTTCGAGGAGCTTAACGGCGTTTTATGCATACGATTTCAAGTAAAGCTCAAAGCCTGGCCCATTTACATCATGGACAAGCCCAAGCCTTACATTATATTATAATACAAAAAAGAAAAAAAAACCCTAGTCCGAGCAGCAGGGAAAAAAGAAGAGAAAAAGTTTTGTGTGCAAGGTTTCAAGAGTGGTGGCGGCTAGGGAAGAAGAAGAAGGCAAGAACAAAGGCTCAGGAATGATTCCCCATCAGTTTTCATAGCCAAGTGCAGCCCCAGTTCATCATATATCCTTTCTTTTTTACCATTGTTCATCAATTCATTTTTCCTTGTTCAATCGTTACATAGTTTTGCAATTGCTTTAAGGATTGACTTGTTTAAGATTATTGTTGATCATTGAATGGTTGTTAAGATGATTGGAATGAGTTATATAATGTTTTTATTGATGAATAGCTGCTGTCCGAAAATGATTGTAGGCTAAACTTGTCAGTTCTACCTAGGAATGATGATTTTTGTTAGAGTTTGATGAGTTTTATGAATTGTTTTATTGATAGACTTGAATTGTCATTGTAAAGTTTGATTTAGACATGAAATAGGTTGTGTTTGATGGCTGGAAATTATATCATTCATTGCTTAAACCCCTGCGTTGGTTAATTAGTTTTGTATTGATTGATCGGTGCTTGTGTGATTCTTGAGTTTGTGTTTAGGGTTTGTTTGCGGTAGGGTAGGTACAACCATAGGGTTTTGTTGCATGATTTATTGGTTAAAGTACAGCGTTTAGACACCTTCTTAGAGACCGAGAGGTGATAAGAAGTTAGGGTTGTCTCATTGCCTTTGTATGTTAGAATTAGAATTGCGCGAGAGCGAGTTCGTTTCTTGTCCGGTTTAGGTGTTTTGAGCGACTAGTTGATCTATTTGGTTTAAATTAAATTGTTTCTCTATCCTTGGTTGTGTAGTATTCATTACCATTAGGGTCGAGTGTTGGTGAGACCGAGAGGTGAGTCAACATTAGAACACATTAACAATTGTTTTCTGGTTTGGTCGTTTTAGCCGATTAACAGTAGGTAAGGTTTGTTGAGTGAGACCGAGAGGTAATTCGGTGAGCCTGAGCGATCCTTAGTCATGTCATCTTTAGGAACCGGTGTCTTGATATCATCCAATCCATTTGCTTGTTAGACCTACAATTCGATTCAAACCTAGGTAGACGTGTTTCTCCATCTTAAGTCAACACAGTTAGTTTTCTGTTAAGTTTTCTATTTTTGGTAACTTTTGTCAGTCAGTCCAGTTAAGTTATTTTATAAAAAGAAAAACCAAAATTAAAATCAATTAAATATCATTCTTGGGTAGGTCTTGTCTAGGGTTAGTGATCATTAGCGTCCTTACGAGTCCTCGTGTTCGATACTCGGACTTCCTAGGTCTATACTACTTGCGACCGGTACACTTGCCTGTTGTGTGTGGTGTTAGGATTTTCGTTTTAAATTTAAAACTAAGTTGTGAGGGTCATTCTTTTAGATATATCCGACGCACATCAAAATCACACTCATCACAAGGTAATTCATATTTTTCACATAAAGTAGAGTTAGATGTTACCTGGTTTGCCATGAGTGTGTGCTCTGCTGGTAAACTTTCACCAGTTGAAAACTCAGATTCTTCATTAGTTACGTCCTTAAATAGTCCTTCAACTCGATCATCTTTCACCTCAGCTGATTCATCCTTACCGTCCATAGCTGCTAATTGATCCTCGTCTTCCTCCCCGCAGTCTATTTTGCCAAACGGTACTTCTCACTGTTGAACCATCCTGCAAAACTTTCAACAATATCAATAGGAAATGAAGATGTAAGGTAATCAGATGGAACCGGATGTATTTTGTCGTATGTGCGTGGCAAATCATCATCTGAATCCGCAATTTGATCAGCAACAACTAGATCACCATCCTTCTAAATTTGTTTGTCCTCAATAACAAACACCTTCTCATTTAACCCTATGTCCTTAACGTCATCACATACACCCTTGTCATCACTTACAGCCATATCTACCAACTCCTCTTTGATCACCACAATCTCAACCTGTTCAACCTTAACCTGTCCTTCATATTCTAAACCAGATTCTTCAATAACTTCAGCCACATTATCTTGGAACACCGTGTTCCAGTTAAAACCCTCATCTACTTATGCTGTAGCTGCCTTTTGCTGTGAAGTAGATGCTTCAATTGGTTTCATTCCCTTGGACGATTCGGTTTCACTTTGTGTGGGACGATGATAGATTGCTTGCTTGTACTAGTCTCTACCGAATGGATTCGCCCCATTAGAATAACAATCTTACTTGTGCATTCCCGTTTAAAGTGACCCTTCTGTTTGCATCTAAAACAAAGTACCTTGGATTTGTCGAAGCTATGTTTTGATGGTGATCCCTCAAGCACATTTTTGCTGGTGATTTCTTTAAGCGTTGAGATTTACGAATGACACTCGCCATACACCACCAGATGTTTATCATTTCCATCTCTTCAGGGTCAATCTGCTCATAGTCTTCCTTTGTCATGTTGTAGTTACTAATTCTTCCAGCGACTAAACATTCATAAGATTCTAAGACAGACCCGAGAAATGCTGTGTGCTCTTTAACTATTTTTGTAGTCATTCCACTCGTATTCTTAATGCTCACCGCAATGTTACATTGAAGTACGTCTAGGTTAGATGCTTGTGAATTTGAAGAAGCTCGGGAAACAGGAACGGTGCCAAAATAACTACTACTGTATTGTGGTGTAGTAGGTACATTAGTCACAAAGGCTTGTCCTGTAGGTTCTACACAGAAAGTGGTCTGAATCTTTGGACTTGATGAAACCACAGATTGAGAACTCTTGTAATAGAGTCCAATGTCCTGAGACACATGATGACTGTCGTTTGAGTCATGCAAAAACCTAATTAATATAAGTAGCTAGGGTAAGTCAGGTATCTTATCCTCCAGAAGTATGTGGTCAATGTAACGTGCAATCAATTCCTAAAATTATGAAGTAGCTAGCAGATCACAATAGCAAAGATTTGGTTTAATAATAAGCAAACAGATTAAGCAAAGTTCAATCAATAAACAAATCACACCCAGGTTTCAAGTATGTAACATAACAGTAATCTCATGTTCATTTAACAGATTAATTGTCAAAGATCAAATCAGATTGATTAATGAGTTAAACCTTAGGCATCAACAATCGCAAACACACGGCACTGGTTATCAAACAGTCCCTGCCAGTGTGACTCAACTAAGGGTAATTGTATGCTTCATCTTATTTAAACTAATCAAGCAACCCTATAAGCAATTATCATAACAAATGGCAAACTAATTGTTCTAATCAAAATAAACCTAAACCGACTGAATGCACAATAATATTAGACATCAATACTCATAGATTAATCAAAGACAATTACAAATCATTCGTTCTAAAACACGTGAGAAAACTGAAAAATACAATACTCTACATCCCGGGTATGATTCGAGTAGATTAGCCACTCATGGTCATCATAGGATCTTAAATTCTTGATTCGGAATGATGAAACATGGATTTTGTAGTGATTGGAGGTGTTACGGAGCTCTGAAAATGGCTGAAGTTCGTCCCCAAAATGGTTGGATCCGAGCTCCACCGTTAATAACGACCATTATTCACGCTTCCGCACCGGAGCTCGGGTCTTGACAGTTGGTATCACAGCAGGGTTGCCGAATCGTTCAGACTAACCGCTGAATCTGATTCATCTCGCTCTTGAATCCACCATGGACGTTAAACCGATGAAGTTTGTTGAAAATTTTTTAGGGTTTTAAAATTATTTGATGATTTGGGTAAAATTTATGCGAATTGATGTTTGGGTTGATGACTCGTTCGGATATTCAACATCAATTTCATGTTTATTTGGTCATATAGGTCCAGATCTGATGTAACAGTGTTTTTAGCTCGTTTTGAGGCAAAACTGTTATTGAAGATGATTTTCAGATTTGTAACGGCTGTTGATAGATTGAAGATAGATGGTTGATATCGAGATGGCTGCGATATTGCTACAACGATTAATTTCAGATGAAGAAGCTTGGTTCTTGATCTGAAAATTAAGGTTTTATGTGCTCGTAATTGTTTCTGATATGAGTGTGCTGCTTGAACAGTAAAGGGAATATTGAAGAACATTGCTGCTAGTACAATCTAATACGTAAAAGTCAAGAATGAACAGGTACTAGGAGCAATCTAATCATTGTTTGTAGCTGTAGATGAAAGATGCAAAGGGAATATTCAAGTACGTTCTGTATTGGAAAATCATTTATTTATGATGCAGAAAAGAAGTCTGGATATCTCGAGCATGATAAGAATGGTCTTGAGTATACTTTGTTTTACTCAAGCAAACCTCCTTCGAGCACACTTTTTCTCCTGAGCATGGTCATGAAAAGAAAAGAAAAATACAAGTGTTTTCGAGCACACTTTGTCTTTGAGCACGCCTTTTCTTTTGAGCATGCTCAGGAAAAGAAATGAAAAACACAAGTGTTTTCGAGCAAGCTCTCGAACAAGCCCTTGAGCAAGCCCTCCAGCATGCTCGATGAAAGAAAAATACAAGTGTTTTCGAGCAAGCTCTCGAGCAAGCCCTCGAGCAAGCCCTCCAGCATGCTCGATGAAACAAAAAAACACAAGTGTTTTCTAGCAAGCCCTCGAGCAAGCCCTCCAGCATGCTCGATGAAAGACAGAAAAACACAAGTGTTTTCGAGCATGCCCTCGAGCATGGTCGAGTAAAAAAAAATTTGAGTATGCTCATGAAGGGATTTAAAGGACTTATATGTGCTTGTGAACCGATAATCCATGCTCGTGAATGAACTACATGTTTTGAAGAAACGTTTGAAATATTTGGTGCCGTTGACCGTTTGACCAAGCTGATCTTCATGGAAGATATGTACCAGGGGTATTTTGGTAAATTTTATCTAATCATCAAAAAGCAAAAGGAAATCAAAGCCTTATCAATTTTTCACAACTTCATCAAAGAGCTTTACAAGAACAAGTGTTGACCAAGCTTATGGATTTATTCACTTATGAGTGTCAACCAACATGATGTTTTGTTTATCTTTATTTATTACAAACTCTACAATCTTGATAAGGATGGTCAAGATTGTTTCACCCATACTTGATTTGAAGACACAATTTTCAAAGACAGTTGCATGAAATTGGGGGAGTAAAAATTCTTGAATTTCATTGCAAATTGCTTGCTTCAAATCAAGTGAAAAGACTCAAGTTAAGGAAAAGTTGATCAAGATCAATAATCCAAAATTCTTTAGAGATGTTTCATTGTTTGTGAGTTTTCAGATATCCCAGTACGGTAGAGAAGATAGAGTCATCATTAGTAACATGGTGAACGGATGATCAGTAGAGTTTAACATCCTATGAAAATAGTCACTTGACAATCAAGAACGGGTTATGGTTGACTTGAATGCTATCTTGATTTAGGGAATGGTTTGAAGATGATTTACAAGGGAAGAAACATGTTTGAAGAATGGAACATTATTTGATAATCACATTGCATTTATTTCTTTTTGTGATGACCTTGTTACTTGAAGTTGATCTGTGAAGTTCAAAGCCTCATTCATATGCCCATACAAATGTATCCAAATGTGATATAGGAGAAATGATCTAAATTGAACAACGGGAGAAGCTTAATGTTAGGGGGAGAATTTCAACGAAAGACAATGGGTTTTTGAGGTGATCGTGGAAGAAATTCGATGGCATCGGTCTAAGGGGGAGATTGTTGGGACTTATATTTTAGACCGACGCTTATTATTATGGGTGAAAAATAATTAATATTTTTGGTCTCAATCAAGGGTGGATGGCTTGAAGACCAAGACATGCTAGCCTAGTATAAATAGATGTATTTGTTAATTTGTCTAGCATGAGTGTATTGTGTATTTTGTGAGATCTAGGGTTTTATCCCTATGAGAGAGCCGCCGCCTCTGGGACGAGCTCTCCCAGAAGTGGTTGATCTTTCTTGTATGTATGTGTATATGTATGAGTGCTTTGTATGACAATCTTTTGATAAATGAAATCATGCTGCCACTTCTTTATATTTGTGAATCGATTACATATATTTGTTCATCCAGTTTATTGTTCATTGTTATCGAATCAGGCTTTCTCCCAATACCACTCATCCGTCTGAACACCTTTCAAGAGTGAATACGATGCGATCCTTCCTCAGATCCGAGCTCCACCGTTAATAACGACCATTATTCACGCTTCCGCACCAGAGCTCGGGTCTTGTCACTTGATATTATGAGGCATATCCATACTTATCGTAATCAGAGTTTACAAGATCGTCCTCGGTACAAGCGGTTGATTGGCCATCTCGCCAACATTGATTACGAGGCCCCACCTAATGATTGCTAGGCTCATGATAATTCAGATTCTGAGTGTGAAGGTGGTGATGGTGGTGCGGGTGATGGAAATGATGGTGATGATGGTGGTCAGGGACCAAGTGTGGGTTTGTCTTATGCAGAGAAGAGAAAGAGAAAAGGGAAGGAACCTATGGTAGAGGTTGAGAAACCCAAGAAGTAGAGGGTTCGACGTGGCACTGGGATTGAGATTTCTAATGAACCAGCTATGCCTACTTTTCAACCGTCGACACCTATTACTATTTCTGCTTCAGTATCTCCTGTGATTCCACGCTCTCCTACACCAGTTCAGATGCCTACTTCTCCTATTCTTCCTACCATGACTTTGATGACTACTTCAATGATCGATCCTCAATTTGGTGACGTATTACAGACTGTATTAGCAATAATGTCAAGTCCACAACCACAAGCTGCTCCTGCTAGTCCTTCGATATTGCAGAGACCTGAGCGTTCGTTTTTATCTTTTAGCCGTCCTCAGGGTCCAATGCAGCCGTTTCATCCATAGTTCTATCAAGTACCTCCTTAGGCATAGTTGTCTCAGTTGCTTAATTTGATTCATCTGCAATAAACACAAATGACAACTGATCGTATGTTCAAGAACAGATGCGGATTGAGCAATGGAATATGTATAGACATATTCAATTTAATCAGAGAGAGAACAAGGATTTGAAAGCCCTTGTTGCTGCTTAGGGGGGAGAGATAAGATAAACAGGACGAGATCATTCTATAGTTCAAGATCCTGATGAAGGTGGAAATGGTGATTAGCAACCGGGCGGTGGTACTTCATCGTCAGCAGGTAACAAAGCTGGGACTAGTGGTAGTGGTGGTGACGGTAATAATTTGCAGGTTACACCGTATAAGGATTATACAAGCGTGAAGCTGTCGATTCGATTGCGGCGAATATGATTTTGTTTGTGGGTATGGATGGTATTGTGGGTAGTATGGTTAATGCCGACGAGATCGAAGAGAGCGAGTTTGTTGACCAATTGTTGAGAAAAGAACAAATCGTTCTACTCTTGGATCTAAACGAAGAAGAGGTTGAAGAGTTAAGAAAGTCTGTGGACGTTGAGGTTGATTTTAAGGAGAGTGCGAATGCTGGCATTCCACGTGGGAGTGTGCTAGATTATGATGGGGTGGAAGTTAAGGATGTAACTGCCGAGGAATACCCAGATATGTATACCACGAATAATTCTGATTCTGGTATTCCGTTCTTTATAGCAGAACATTTTGAAGCGGAAGAGCAACGTCTCAGGCAGGAACGTGAACGTTAGAACAAAGAACCGAGACAAGTCATTTATCGGTGAAAGAGAAGAAGCGTAAACGTGCTTTGGATGGCATGTTCAAACATAATGTCGAGAAGATGAATAAGATAATTGAAACGCTTCGCTACAATGAACAAGAAGATATTCGACAAGCGAAGATTCGAGCATCAGCATACCAGATGAAGAAGAACAAGAGCCCGAAGTCTGTAAAGGTGATATTGTGGCTTGGCAATATGATTCTGATCTTAAGGGATACGCGGTAAAGTGGAACACGGTTTACATTATTTTAAATGTAGACGTGATGCATTGACGATGCCTCGTTGGGATGTGAGAACTTTGGCAAACCGACCATTTGTGAATCGGGAAAGATCAATACGCCTCGTGGTTCTATAAGCATCTTTTACATGAAGATCAATGTGGTTTCAAATTTTTTAAGCCGTAGGTGCTGACACACAAGTATATCGATGAGATCGATCCGTGCACGGGCTAGAGAAAGATGATACTGCAGGTAAAATCACCAAAGACGATGAAGAGGGTTCCGATGAAAACATTCCCTCAAAGTCTTTTCACTTCATTTAAGGGATGGTACTATGACAATCGAACGAGTGAAGCGGTGATTGTGTTAGGATCAGGAAGAAATACACAGTTCATTCGCGTTATCGATCCTATGTGGCTTGTTAACTTACCGGAGTCTGATAACGATGCGTTATTCCATAATCAGATCCAGTTCACTAATGTAAGCGACTGTGGTCTTGCAATGCAATTCCAGCGAGTAGTTCGGGTTTGCTATGCATTCAAGATTCATAGTTGTAATGATTGGAAGACTAAGATGTTCCAAGGCTAATGTATAAAGAGCTCGAGACTAGGGGGAGTTTGTTGATACATGGTTTGAGCATCTCAGTCTTCATATTATTATTATTATGTTAGTTTATAATGTAAAGCGCATTTTGATAATTATGTAATTAGCCCATTCGCCTTAATCATAAGGCTTATTCGTTATCTTGTAACGAATGAGTCACATTCGCTTAATGTAATTTTCATTCGTTATCTTTGAATAACGAATGAGACAGTGAATGAAGGCACATTCGTGTAATGATAGTATAGCGAATGAATAAAGGTCATTCATCTGGTTTAATGTAACGAATGACTCACTAATGTAACGAATGACTCATTCGTTAAGGTATGTCTTAACTAAGGGTGGCAATCTTGACCTATACCATTCCATATGGGTCAATTTGGGTCGTTTTAAAAATTAAATGGGTTGGTTTGGGTCAGAAACATTAACTAAGTGGGTTAAAATGGGTCATTTAAAGTTTCAAATTGTAATTTTCGGGTCAAATTGGGTCTCCATATTCAAAGAAATGGGTCGATGTGGGTTAGGGTCCTAAGGAAATTTGGCAGGTTTAGGATCGGAATGGGTTTAGCACAAGACAGGTTTCGGCACGAAACGAGTTTGAGATTGGAACTGGTTTGGTTCAAGTTTAAAGCCAACACGAGTTTTCACACCGGACGGATTAGGTTTTGGTTTCTTTTTGGTGGATTCCGAACTCGTTTTTGGTTTTCTGTTTCATTTTTGTCCGTTTTTTAGATTCGTTTTTGTTCGGTTTCAGTTTTTTTAGTTTCATTTTTGTCAGGACCGTGAGTCGGGTAAACCCTTAAGAAGAGGTTGACAAGAACACGACGACTCTGTAACCCAAAGGCCTATTGGATATCCGATATCCAACGAGTGGGAACGAAGGTGTGAAATGTCGGACACCAAACGAGAATCAATAATCAATAAGAACACAATCAAAGACAAAGATTCACTACATTTAATATATCATTTAATACAAAAGTGATGGTGGTGGCAGCTGTACGAGGAATGTCTAGGGTTTCGTGTCTGACGGTGGCGGCAGTTGTACGAGGGAACAAATAGAATATTCTTTTGGAATGTTTGTCGTATTGCGTGCATCGGTATCCGTGCCCTAAATGGAAACCTAGGACCCTATTTATAGACCCTGACATTCCTTCTAGAAGTTCCTAATCATTACATAATGAAAGACAAAATAATACAAGTGTTGAGTCCTCGAGCAAGATAACAATCTTGCTCGAGCAGACTTACTATGCTAGGTATGCTCGATGATTGTCCTCGAGCATACTTTACTTAGAATTTCTTCAGTGAAGATATTCTCTTCCAGCAGACTTCATTCCTCTTAACAAATCCATGCTTTGCTCGAACTAGTCCATCGAGCAAGCTTATTCTTCTTGATGTCTTCAGTCTTGTCCTTAGACTTATTGAGCAATCTTTAACATGCTCGGATGTAAATCTTGATCGGGGAATTGAACTGTGCTCGAAGTCCTTACTATGATCATGTGACATCTTCTAATTGCATCCATCAATGGGTATACCCGACGCATTCTCCTCAAGGAGATAGAGTCATTATACTGGTTGTAGCTGATGTAGGTGATTCTTCCATTGTGTTGCACAACCGAATTTGGTTCTCTTATCTCTTCCCTCATAGCCAAGCACTCCTTCAAAGTCTTCCTTTTGCTGTGTGAGCTGCTTGCTTGGGACTTTCTTTTCTTATTCTCAAACAGAGAGAGTTCCAGAGTATGTACTTCATTGATTCACTTGTTTCTTTTGTCCCTCTCTGCTTGACTCCGTATCTTTCTCTTTCTTTGATTTAGAAAAGGGAATCCCTTTTCTGCTTGTTCTTTAAGAAATTTGGAGAGATCGTTTCTTTGTTGCCCGGCCAGTTGTCTTCTGTGTTGATTATCATGAAGGTCCATTTCGGCCATTTTCTTCAGCTGCTCTACTTTAATTTTCTCAAATCGTCTCTAAAATGATCAGAGTTTCTTCGATGTCTTCAGTAATAACTCTTAATGTCTTTGATCTTTTATCATAGAAGAGATGCGTGGGTGGATTCAGATTTCATGGTGGTTCAGGCCTCACAATCTCAGACCTTGGGGTTCGGCTTGAGCTTCCTTGAGTATTTGTCTTTATTTTATGTAGCCCAGCTTCCTCATACCATTGTCTTATTGTATCATCAGTTTGTACTATTAATCTTGACATTTTGGCTCCCTTTTTGTGCAAGGCACTCATCATTTTAGCTCTGACTTCTTCCTCTGCTCTCTGCTTGGACTCTTGCAGTCTTCTTTAGGTTTCCAAATTCAATTTCTGCTCTCTATTATATATGTCTATCAAGTGTTCATGAGGCATGTTTTGAAATTGCTTTTCTGTCATTCCTTTCTCCATTACAATCTTCTTCAATGTTTGTACCCTTTGAGGGTCTTCAAACCACTTTCTCACATCCTCTTCTTTCTTTTTAGCCTCATCTCTCTCCTTCTCCAATCTCATCCTTAGATCCTGTTCTCTCACATATTCTTCCTCACTTTTCTGATCTTTGTGAGAGTCTTTTACCAGTTGAATATTTCTTTTTAGTTCTTCTAGAGAAAGATTTATCAAGGACTCATAGTTGTAGCCATATAATTAAAGAAACTTTATGTAATTATGTTTTGCCTTTAATGTTTCATATTCTGTTTCATCACTGGCTTTCCTTTCAGTTCTCCTTCTGCTACTGTCAGATTCTTTCAACACTTTTTCTACTTGTTCATTCTTCTTAGTCACCTTTTCCACATAATCTGAAACATCATTCACAAGAGCATTCTTATACATTTTGTCTAAGGATTGCAAATTTAGGAATGCAGGTTTGTTTCCGGCTCTTATCAACAGACCTCTTTTTGATTTCCTATTTCTCCATTCTCCAACCTCTTTGGCTATTTCTTCTTTTGTTAGTCTTTGTAGATATTTCAGATCATATTCCAGACTTATCAAATAAGCTCTATCTTCACTTTTTTTTTTGGGTAAAGGGTTCTACCCGGTTAAATTCATTCCACACAACCAATAAAGAAAAAGTAATATGACAAAGTGCCATATTAGTTCTCAAGTATGACATGCCATACAAGAGTAAACAAAACCAAAACCACCAAACAATGGTAAACACTGCTAAATCCTACACAAGAACCAAAGATACAAACATAACAAAAACAAATCAACCATTATCATCAATTTGGTGTGAAACTCCTCTCGGAAGGTGCCAATCTTCGAGAACCCGATTGACCCGTTCAGAATTCTTGAACTTTAGAGTCATTAGCTTTAGGCGAGTACCCTTAATGATTTCATCAGCAACAATCTTTGGAGTCTTCAAAGAGTTCCTGAAAAGCCGGTTATTTCGTTCCTTCCAAATTACGTAAACCGAAGCCCCAAGTAACAGCCGATTAATAACATTATCAATAGAGTTGGACAAACCAAATTGAGACACATATTGCAGAATATTCACCCAACCATTCATGCACCCCTGAAACTTACCTTTCATTTTGACAATACTCCAAACCTCAGAAGAGAACTTACACTCAAAGAAGAGATGATTACGAGAATCCGGCTCTCCATTACATAAAAGGCAGCAATAACGGTTATGATTTGGATACCCACCAATATTCCACCCCATTATACGATTCTGCGTGCTCAATCTATCATGAAGCATAATCCACAACATAAAGGAGTGTTTTGGAACACATTGAGAGAACCAAACAACATGCATCCAAGAAACCTTATGAGCCGGTATTCGAAGAAGTTGCCATATTCCTGAAGCCGAGAACTTCATTGAAGTCCCATTCTCATCCATTACCACGATCTTGTCCCTCATTTCCGGATAAATACTCACCCCTTTAAGTTCGAAAGAATTGGGAATCTCGAAATCCAATCAGGCGGCCATACCCAGTTATTATGAAGAACAACATCACTGACACAGGTTTTTAAAGTCAAACCAGCCCCATGTATTGCTCTCGGGTTAATATAATCACTTAAAGGACATAAATCATCCCATTTATCATACCAAAGTGAAGTAGATCTCCCATTACCGATTTCATGCCATATAAAATGTCTAATACGGGGACGAAACTGAAGAATCTTCCTCCACCCCCAAGTACAAGAGTTAGGAATCTGCAAGCTCCATAAATTTCGCCCCTTCATTTTATACTCATGCATCCATTTAACCCACAACGACTTACGATCATTGATTAAACTCCAAATATGATAAACCAGAAGAGAGTTATTGACATCCCGGATACGCCGGATACCCAAACCACCTTCACTTTTCGGCTGACAAACAATATCACAAGATTCTTTCTCAACATCCTTTAATTCCTCTTCATCCTCATTCTCATCAAATTGATCATCTAAATTATGAAGTGCCCCAATGATTGGTTCTTCATCATTCACTGATTGAGCCCTTTTCCTTTCTTCAAGTTTGGCAAGTCTTCTCTTGTACACCATCACTTTCACAGATTTTTGTCTCTTGGATTTTGGTGTTTTTTGCTCCGCTGTTTCTTTTCGTTTCAGTGATTCTCAACTCAATTCGCTAGTCATTTCTTCAATAACAGGCTCATCAGTCTTTGGTTCTTCATCAATGATTTCTTCTGTTACAGGCTCCTTTTCATGGGTATCTTCATCTTCTTCATTCACTTCATTGACAACTGGTTCAGTAGTCTTAGTTGGTTCTTCGACCACTGGTTCTCTTTCTTTGCTTATTTCAATAAAGTCTCTTTGAGCCTTTGTGGCAGCCATTACTATTTCAGGATGATGCCCTTCTGGCTTGTTCAGAATATCTTTCAGATCCTTCATTATAACCAGTTTTACGATTGTGCTGGCAGATACTTCAATAGTCTCATCTTCTTCTTAATTAAATGGACCCAATCCAAGTTCTTGTTCTTTATCAGTCTCCATCTCTGGATTTGTAGGTTCAGTTTCAGTTTGTTTAGACTCTGTCAACTCTGGTTCACATTCAGTTTCAGTTTGTACATGTTCAGTACGCATAGGCTCTTCAGGCTCAAATACCACTGGCTCATCAGTATGTATATGCTCTCGTTCATCAGCATTTTGTTTCTCTTTCAGAGCTTTCAGTGTGGCCTTGATAGCAGCATTAGCTTCCTTTCTCAGTCTTTCATTTTTCTCTTCTTTTTCTTTCATTTTAATCAATGCTTCGAGCACTTCTTGGGGAATTTCATCCTCATTTTCTTGATTCAAAGACTCCAATTCTTCATTCATTAATCTTATAGCAGTTTTCACTAATTCAACCTCAGCTACATCAGGATCAATTGTGTTGTCTTTGAGAAGTATGTCATCACCAGATTGTACTTTGTGTTGGGATTTGGGATGTAAGTCATCATCTGTATAGGCAATCCCTTTCCCTTTTTACTTCCTTTTTAACTTGTCTGCTTCTGATTCATCTTCTTTATCATTCTCCCCCTCAACATCAGAGTCTCCATCATCATATTCTTGATTTATCATATTCAGTGCATTAGATGTACCAACTTCTACAACCTCTTCATCCGAGCTGGAATACAGCTCTTCAATCACTTTTAATCCTTTTGCTTCATCATGTTTCTCCCCCTGTTTTGGTGCATCTGAAGTCTTCTCAACCTCAGAATGCTCATGTAGGGTTCGAATTTTCAATAATGCTTCATTCAATACAGCCTCCAAAGCTTTGTTCCTTGATACCAAAATAGCATTCTCTTCCTTCAGCATGATATTCTCAAATTCAAGTTTGGCGCTTTCAACAACAATGTCATAAAGTTTTGGACTTGAAGGTGGGGTTTCTTGATTTGGCTTTGGTGCGGGTTTAGAAAAGGGTTCTGACTCAGCTGTTTCTGGAGATGGTACGTTATAAGCCTCAGGTTCTGTGGGAATTGATTGTGTTGGCTGAGTAGTGGTAGTAGCATGCGTTTCTTGTAACGGGGAGGATGGTGAGGTTGGAATATGAGTATCTTGTACGGGTTATGTTGGTTAGGAAACATGTGTGGTACTGATAGGTACAGTAAGTGGTGATGTTGGTGGTGAAGGGATATGTGTATCATGAATAGGTTTAGAGTTAGATAAGACTGGGTCGGTGGTGACAGATTTGGAAAGATCATCGTCATTGGCATCATTAACTTCAATAGAGGCTATATCATCCTTGTATATATCAGGAGGTTGGGAATCTGGTGGAGTAATCTTCGGTACAGAGTCAGCAACAGTTGATATGACATTTGCTACAAACACATCATCATCCGTAGTCTCTGTAGCTCTGTTGCTCGGACCCTCAGCTGATTAATTTATCTCCAATTCTATAGGTCTGTTCTCTTCATAAGTAGATAGTTCAATCATAGGCACATCACCAACAACTTCGTGAGTGTCATCATTATTACCCATAACCATGGCATCTCACCTTCTGGACCATTGTCCCCATCATAGTTCTGATCATTGTCATCATCTGCACCATCATCATCTTTTTCATTATCACTGTTACCAGGGGTTCCAGGCACATCAATAGCACCTAGAGCCAGAACAAGCAACCATGGGAGAACATCCCAATCATCATTATCCTCAAACTTGCTCTTTGCTTCTTTCATATGTTTGCAAATGTTAGGATCTTGTAATTTCAAAATCTCTCCAGTTCTTTGAAGATCTGGTAGAAATTGGTTTATCAAGATTTGCAAGAACCTTGGATACATAAGGAACCTCTGATTTACTTCCTTCTCAGCATTTGACACTAATCCTTGGAAGATAAATCTTGATATATTGAAGGGCTGTTGGTATAAGATCGCTACAGTAAGAGTGCTCAATTCCCTGCTTAGAAGTGTCCAATTCCCTCTCCTTGGAGATAAAGACCGGATGACATGATGTATCAGAAAATGGTAGATCAGTGGAAAACTCCCCTTTTGATACTATCCCTCCTTCACACCGCCTTGATAACCCATAGTCTCTTGAAAAACTCTCAACAATCGAGGTTTGACACAACTGCTGGGGGAAATCTAATGGACAGGAAGAATGTGACCGAGTGTAACGAGATGTTTGAAATTTTTGCGCAATCAAAGTACGCGAAGAAGCTACGTAATGGGAATTCCAATCCTGTCACTAGTACACCCTCATCTGCTCGAGGTGTGCACTAGGTTAATCTGGATAGTGGTGTGGCTGCTTCTCTGGACAATCTTACCCGAGAGGTAAAAGAGTTAAGGGCTAAAGGTGATAAGTGTGAGCTATGTAGGGGTGGTCATGGTGCTTTGGAGTGTCCTTTGATGAACAATCAAGATGTTGATTTTGTTGCTGGTCAGAACAGGTCCCCTAATTCTTACAACAACAACAACAATCAAAACTGGAACAACGACAAGAATCAGAACTAAAATCAAGGGCAAGGTAACTCAAATTGGCACCCGGCCAGTGGCCCACCTGGTTTCCAAGTTTCCTATAACCAAAATCAAGGTCAGTATAATAGTGAAGGTTCGAATGGTCAAAATTCGAATAATGGGCCAGATCTGAGTAAGTGGTTGGAAGAGATGATGCAGTAAACCCTTAATAGAGATCAAGTTACTCAAAAGACTCTTGCTGATCATGATATGCTTTAGAAGAATCAACAATCGTCTTTACTTGACATGCAAAGGTCCATTGGCGATATTGCTCGACGACTAGATGAGAGACCCCCGGGACAGCTTTCAGGTTCTACTCAGCAGAATCCGGCCACTCAACTAAAGGCGATTACTTCTCGTAGCGGTAGGGTTTTAGTTCCCAAGGTAAGAAGAGGAGAGGTTGAAGCTGAAGATGAGGAGGTGATGGATGAAGATATTGAAATGGAAGTATCGGGCAAAGTGCAAAACACCGCACCAGTTGCACCACCAGTCGAGAAGAAGCCGGCTGAAGTCCGGCCATCACCTGTGACTGATCACTCTCGTGTCCCGTATCCCTCTCGCTTAAAACATCGGAAATACAAGCGGGAATACAGGAACTTTCTCGACATGTTCCGACTGTTGAAGATCAATCTTCCATTCATTGAAGCCCTTCAACACATGCCTAAGTATGCGAAGTTCTTGAAGGACTTGATGAAGAGGAAGGATAGGTTAGCGGAGGTTTCATTGATTCCCCTTATAAGAGATTGTTCGGCGGTAGTGTTGAACCACGTGCCCGAGAAGTTGTCGGATCCGGGTGTGTTTACGATTCCTTGTTTGTTTGGTAGTGATGCGATGAGCCATGCATTGGCGGATTTGGGGTGAGTATAACTTTGATACCATATTCTTTGTACGAGAAATTAGACTTGGGCGAGCTTAGACCGACTCGCATGTTGTTGTCGTTGGTCAATCGTTCGGTTAAGTATCCACGGGGTATTATCAAGAATTTGCTAGTGAAGGTTGATAAGTTTGTGTTCCTGCTGCATTTTGTGGTGCTCGGTATGAGTCCGACGAGAAGGTCCCCATTATTCTTGGTCGTCCATTTTTACGAACCGCAAAGGCGCTTATCGATGTGTATGATGGGAAGATCACGCTTCGGGTTGGTGATGAGAATGTTACTTATGATGTCGCGAGGTCGATGAGGCATCCGAGTGACCAAGATGATTTCAGTGGTCCATGCCACATGGTTTATTTTTATTAACTCTTTTATTGCAGGTGTGGATAGTTGTTTCTACTATATTTGTGGGGCGGATTTCGTGGGGAGTAATTGTGTGGTCGATTGTGATAATTCTGTTCAGGATGAGTCGTGTGCGAACGATTCGCTTTGTGATGAGTTGGTTGGAATTTTGGGTTTGCCCAAGATTATAGAGGTGAATTAGATTAATTATGAGAGTGAGGCGAGTCCCGTGGAGAAACCCACTCCGTTGGAGTTGAAAGTACTCCCGTCACATTTGGAGTATGCGTATCTCGATGAGAAGTAATCGAGATAGACGTGTTGAAGTAACATAAGGGGGCGATTCCATGGAGACTTTCCGATATTCAAGGTATTAGGCCCGCTTATTGCACGCACCGGATTTTGATAGAAGATGAGTACAAACCGGTGGTGCAACCACAAAGGCATCTTAATCCAAATATGCAAGAGGTGGTAAAAAAGGGGGTGTTGAAGTTGATGGATGCCGGGACGATTTACCTAATTTTTGATTCCCCATGGGTGAGACCGACCCAACTTGTTCCGAAGAACATAGGTATGACTGTGGTGATGAACGAGAAGAATGAGCTTATCCCTTCGTGTACGGTTAACGGTTGGAGAGTATGTATTGATTATCGGAGGTTGAATGATGCCACCTGGAAGGACCACTTCTCGTTGCCATTTATTGATTAGATGTTGGAGCGTTTGGCTGGTAAGCAGATTTATTGTTTTCTTGACGTTTTTTCGGGATATTTTCAAATCCCCATGGCACCAGAAGACCAAGAGAAGACGACTTTTACATGTCCGTATTGCACGTTTGCATACCGTCACATGTCGTTTGGACTATGTAACGCTCCGGCTACCTTTCAGCGTTGTATGGTAGCCATCTTTCAGGATATGATAGAGACGTCCATGTAGGTGTTTATGGACGACTTTTCGGTTAACGGTAACTCGTTCGATGTTTGTTTCGCTACTCTTGAGAAGATGTTGAAAAGGTGTATCAAAATGAAGTTGATGCTGAATTGGGAAAAGTGCCATTTTATGGTGACTGAGCGGATCGTGTTTGGTCATATGATCTCGAGAGACGGTATTGAGGTGGATTGGGCAAAGATTGACTCCACCGAAAAATGTGAAGGCGATTAGGAGTTTCTTGGGTCATGCGGGATTCCATCGGCGGTTTATCAAAGACTTTTCAAAAATTATTCGCCTGATGACCCGTCTCCTCGAGAAAGACGTACCGTTTGTTTCTCATGATGAGTGTGTAAAGGTGTTCACATATTTGAAAGAGAAGCTCGTAAGTGCTCCCATTCTTTGTTCTCCCAATTGGGGCTTGCCGTTTGAGCTCATGTGTGATGCTAGTGACTATGCGGTGGGAGTGGTTTTGGGGAAAAGACGAGATAAACATTTTCACCCCATCTATTATGTTAGCAAGACGTTGAACGATGCTCAAGAGAACTACAGCACCACCGAGAAGGAACTTTTAGCTGTTGTGTTTGAATTTGATAAGTTTCGCTCGTATCTTGTACTTTCAAAGACCACCGTTTTCACCGATCATGCGTCCTTGCGTTTTCTCTCTCAGAAGAAAGACGTTAAGCCTCTCCTTATATGGTTGATTCTTCTACTTTCCGAGTTTGACATCGAAATAAAATATAAGAGGGGTGCGGAAAACGTAGCGTCTGATTATTTATCCCGTTTAGAAGATCCAAGGAGAGAAGAATTGCGTGAGGAAGAGATTGGAGATACATTCCCTCACTAGTCGATCGATTTTGTTGCGGCTGAAAAGCAAGGTATGCCATGGTTCATTGAATTAGCTAATTATTTGGCTAATGGTTTTGTGATGGAGGGTATGACTACGCAACAAAAAATGAACTTTTTCCGGGATGTTAATCGTTATGTGTGGGATGAAACGTTTTTGTTTAAGATAGGTGGTGATTGGATTTTGAGGAGATGTGTGACGAAAGAGGAAGGTTGGGATATTCTTAAGCATGTTCATGAAGGGTTGACTGGAGGTCATCATGGTGCGCATGCTACTGCGCAAAAGGTATTTGATAGTGGTTTCTATTGGCCAACGGTTGTTAAATATGCTGAAGAGTTTGTGAAGCTTTGTGATGCGTGCCAAAGAACATGTAATATTCCTCCAAGAATGAGATGCCTCAAAACCCCATTTAAATTTTGAAATCTTTGATGTTTGGGGCATCGACTTCATGGGACCGTTTCCCACATCGAACTGTAATAAGTATATTTTAGTGGCGATTGATTATGTGTCGAAGTGGGTAGAACCCCAAGCATTGGCTACAAATGATGCACGAGTTGTTGTGAGGTTTCTCAAGAAGTTATTTACTCATTTTGGTACTCCGAGTGCTATTATTAGTGATCGGGGCACCTATTTTTGTAGTACCGTCATGGAGAAAATGTTAGCTCGTTATGGGGATACTCATCGAACCTCTACTGCCTATCACCATCAGACGAATGGTCAAGTCGAGAATGCAAATCGAGGTGTGTAGAGGATTTTGGAGATAACGGTTGGGGTTAGTCGGAAAGATTGGTCGGAGAAGTTAAATGATGCGTTGTGGGCATTTTGAACCACGTACAAGACTCTGTTGGGTACTACACTGTTTATGCTTGTTTATGGTAAGTCTTGTCATCTTCCGGTTGAATTAGAGCATTGTGCGAATTGGGCATTGAAGACGGTGAATGTAGATCTTACCGAGGCCACGAGGAAAAGGTACTTTCAAATTCATGAGTTGGAGGAGCATCGGGATGTGGCATATTCTTGATCGTTGAACATCAAAGAAAAGATGAAACCGCTACATGATTGACGGTTGAAAGGCGGAGGAAACTCCTCTCGATCCATCACACTGAATCCCTTAAAGCACTATCTTGGAGGACTGGAGGAATCAATCAAGATGGAGGAAACTCCTCTCGATCCATCGCACTGAATCGTCACACGTGGTTCTTGAGTGAAAACTCAAGTATAGGGTTTGTACATTCTTACCTATTTTATTTTTATTTTTACTTGAGTCACTAACGTAGTTTTTTCTAGTTTTTTTTTTCTTTATTTTGAAGTATTGAAGGAATATTGTGTGAGATAGAAGATCCCCATAAGAAGAGTAGAATGAAAAATTCAAGTGTGGGGACGGAGCAGCAAGAGCCGTATACTTTTATTTATCATTTTACTGCTGTTATTCATATTATATATTGTTTAGGGTTGGTTGGTCTGGTTACATACTTTGAATGATTAAATCTATCAAGTTGATAAGATGAGTTTTCAGATATTGTTTGTATTGTTGTCGATTCCTTTCGTGTAGTAGAGAAAGGAGCTAGTGGTTGTTGAGCACGTTCGAAGATGGAGGGAATTTATGGAAGAAGATTTTAGCATTATATTTCACTCGCATATTACCAGCTAAGTCTTTTCCTTTTTACTTTGTTTTTGTGTTTTTAGTTTTTAATATTTAGCTTTGTTTTGTTTTTATTTATTTTTGTATTTTTACGTTTTGTTTTGTTTTAAATTTTTGAGACGTGTTTCTGTCCCTACATTGAGGAGAACGCAAATTTTAAGTGTGGGGATAAGAACACGTGTCTTTAAGTTGTTTTGTGATTTTTACTTATACAAAACAAAGTTTTGGAAAATGTCCTTTGATTTTGTTTCTTTTTGCAATTTTTTTTCTTATTAAAGAAAAGTTTAGATTACATCGAAACAGAAGGCAAGCGGGAAACAAGCTGCGCCGCTACCCCTTTTTGAATTGCAAAACCCAATCTTTTAAAAACTATATTTGCTGATCTTGGAGTCATAACATTACTATGCATGACCCGCTGAACACGGGTAAGTAGCTCCACAGCTTCAGGCGCGAGGAAACCACGCACTAGTAATAAGATATAATTAAAAAACACGCACTTAACTTGGGATGTGTCGATAGGCTCAGTCTTGAGAATGAAAGGGCAGATTCATAGTTTGTTTAAAAACAGTATAATATGATTTTTAGTGGGAAACATGTTAAGTCTGTATAAAATACGAGATAAAAGGTCGGACCATACTCAAACCTCATTTTAGTCTAATTGTAGAAAATTATGAATTTTAAAGAAATCTGAATACGTTATCATACGATGGTTGGGTAGGTTTTACGTTAGAGTATATCGTGTAGCCGGTGATATAAACTTAAAACTCGCACTTCTAGTTTTAATGGTTAACACTTCATAGGCGTATGGTTTTATAGCCTTAAATCCTGTATTAATGGGATGCTCCGTGGTTTGGAGACCATGGGTGTGTATGAAGTTATTCATCTGGGTATTCATATTTCCTAAGTGGATTTATAGGTATTTCAAAAAAGCCTAAAAAGAGCAAACCCGCAGTTTATCTGCCAAATTATAATTCATTAAACATGATCACAAAGTACTCTAAAAGTACAAATTCACTACTAACTTGATCATACACGCTGTTAGTCATGGGGCCCCCCTGCTCGCGTCTCATTACCATTAAGAAATGGACCAAACGGGACACGTCATATGTAAGCCCTACAAATGAATTCGTGCATACTAACCTATGGAGATGGACTTTCGGGTGTTGCTTGATAACGGGAGTATGTCATGTAGTGGGGAACACTAGCTAGTTAGTAGAATAATTGAACCTAAATCGTATCTAATGGCTATTTGGTAAGCTTTGATGCTTAAACTTAGGTGGGTAAAAATATCCTTGATCTTCTTAGCTATTCATAAAAAATGTGCAACAACGTTTTAATCTGCTATTTATGAGGTTTAATTCAAATTGGGTTGGTTTGATCTGGTAAAATCTAAAATAAAACTAGTCTTGACTGTGGGTTCCACTAGTTTATATAAAACTAATAATGATAATAACAATAATAATAGTATTAGTAATAATAATAATAATAATAATAGTTGGATCTTACTTGTCCCGGTAAAGACAAAGGCATGGGTTTAAGTGGACAACAATATCGATGATCGTGGTTATTGCGTTGTTCTAAATTTTAAGATAACCTATATGTTTTTAATACTGTATTTCTCCGATTCTAATCACATTGCAATGAGACTTTTTCAGGGACGAAAAAAGGTCAAGTGTGGGGATATTTGATATAACGTTTAATATACATGAATCATGTGTACATTTTATTTATTATTTTATTAATTTTGTTTGGTTTCTTACAAAATTTGTATATTACTAACATGATTTTATGTTTTAGGTTACGGGTCCTAATTTTGGTGAAAAGAGGACGAAAAATGAGCAAAAACGAGCTGAATCGGAGAACCGGGCCATCGGGAAACGAAGTGGACCATCAGGAAATGAACCGGACCAGACCAGGAAGATAACCGGGCTGGTTTTGCCCCCCCCCCCCCCCACTGCGGAGTGCCGCGCGACCCGGGTGCTTAAGCCCGTTGCGCGGCGCTATGGGCTTATTTTCTGGAACATTCTATGATTTTAGGGTTTTTGGCTAATTATTTCCTATATAAAGCCCCCTAAACTCAACCTTAATCATAACCTGAAGTTTCCATACGAATTTAGGGAGTTCCGTGGCCTACGATTGTAGATTTTGGCGACTTTGTAGTGGAAGAATCATTCGGTGGTGCGCGTATTAGTTGAAGACAAAGAACACGGGTTTTATCTTCTATTTTCTTTCGTTTTCTTTTATATCCGCCTTGAATTCTTAGTTGCTTGTTTTGTTTAAACTTAAGATGTTAGGCTAAATTGCATGAACAACTTAGACTTATAATGAACTTACTTTGATGTTTTGATTTAACTCGGGATTATTTATTGTAATGGTTTTTATGAGTTAGTAAAAGATTTATTTATATTAAATTGATGCATATGGATGCTTAGAATTGTTTGATGAGTTTTATTCCATAGTTTCCTTGATTATTGTTTGTCATATGATAGGTTGCCATTAGATCAATTACTTTGTGTTCTTGATTATTTTATGATTGATTTCATGATAAGATCATAGGAATAATATTGTCAAATAAACCTAAGTGTGCTGCTAACCTAAAATCTGTAAAGTGCTAGGTTATTGATAGATCTTTATTTCTTAATCTTGCTAGATTTAGTTCTTCGTAAGGAGTCTGTCTAGGTTTAATTATTTATTATTGTCTATTAAATCAATTAAATATATTAAATTACCTTTGATTTCCGCGCAGTAAGGTACGATTTCGTATAAAGGTACAAGATTATAATTAATTTGATGGCCATAAGGGAACTTGTTTTTTAATACTAGTGTGCCTTAAAACTTATTAGAAACCCATAGATGTCTTCTTAGGAAGGGTCAGGGGTCCTGTTCAGGTTTTCATTTAAGTGTCTATTTTACGATCCCAGTCCATAACTAAATATTTTCCCGATTAAACTGAAATTTAGGGGATTCTAGCCTAGGTGGTTTTCTTATCATCATTTTATTTAAATCAAACTTTTGTTTTCGTTTAAAATTACTTGTTTTCTTAATTAGTATTTAAATAATTAGTATTTTATTTTAAAAAAACCCCAAAAAATATAAATTAATAAGTCGTGTGTGTAGTCGAGTCTAATTAGCTAATAAACGTAATTTAGAGAGTCTCGTGGGTTCGATATTCGGACTTTCTTAGATTTACTAGAGTCGATCGGTTCACTTGCCGGTTAGTAGTTTAGTCGAATGTTAGAGAGTCTAGAGTATTACTTAGTGTTTATTTTTAGTTAATTTAGTCAATAATTATTAAAATACTTCAAGCACATCAGGAAGTTAAATTCCTTCTAAGCCTCGTTTTCCATTTATTTTTGAATCTTTTCACATTGAGGACAATGTGAGATTCAAGTGTGGAGAAGGGTTTACACTTTTCCAACCAAACCTAAAAGGCGAAATTTTGAACAAAATTTTCAATTTTAATCTTTTTGCATCAATAAAAACCATTAGCTTTTAAATATTTTTGACAAACAGGGAAATGAAGAAATAACAAGAAACATTAGAGCAAAATTAATCTACGTCAAAAGTGATAAATTAAAAATACGTATTTTAATACTGAGACTAACTTTATGCAAAATATGACATTTTCACCAAATCCTTACGTTTTATGAGAATTAAGCCTCATGTAGATATTCAGAAAAATACTAATATATTGGATACTTTTGAATGAGTAAGATATTTCCAACAGATTAGAACTTGTCCTGAGTATTTTATTCGAGATCAAACGAAATGTTTTATAAAAAAATGTAATATATTTCCAAAAACCACAAAAAAACCACATTAAAAACCGAATCAAACAAACCCTATTCCTATAAGCAAAACACTAAACCAACCCCAAAACCCTATCCTACCAGATAACCCTTTCACCGATAGAATTCAGCATTGATCTTTTACCGTCAGACCATAATGAACTGGAATGCATTATTTCGATTTCAATTTACTTTGCTTCCTACAATTCACATATTCTAGGTTGCCATTTGAACTTAGGGAGAGAATTTTTCTTTTTAGAAATGAGGTGAGGAAAAAGTGGCGCCAAGAGGAAAAAATACCACAATTTTGTGTATCTCAAAAAGCATAAAGAAAAGATGAGTAAAAAGATATTAACGATGTATGAGCTACAAAAATTGGTCTTGTGAAGGAAGATGTAGAGTAAGTCAAATCCAATCGCAATACAAATATACTGAACTAATAGGGATGGGGTCTATTAGGCTCAAAGTCGAACGATCCACTAGAGTTGGAAGTTATGTTCATAGTAGGGCTGAGAAAGAACTGATCCACATCTTGAATAAAACCGGTTTTGACAATCTGACCTTAAAAGAGTCATTAGGACTGTAAAAAAAACTCCTAATTTAGCACACTTCGAGACGAAGACAAGAAAAAGAAGACAACTTTGAAGAAGAAGCTCGATTAGTCATACCCATCCGAAAAACATCCTTGCCAAAATACCCTAAAAAACTGACCACCCACACACCAAAACCTTTGGAAACATACTATCTTTTAACGTATGCATCAATTTACAATGTGGCTGGAGAATTGATCTCTCGACATTATATTCTTTGTAAGTTGTATCTTGGCTAAGAATGTTTGTACATACAACATTATATGTATGTCCAGATGTAAAGCCGAGTGTTTGTGAATAATGCGAGCACGTGATGTTTTACAAAAAAAAATAAATAAATAAGCTCATAAAAGCAAACCATATTTTTAAATATCACTACATATACTAACACGTTTTGCTCTTATGAATTAACGGAACTTTCTAAAAATTTCTCCGGATGTTTAGCTTCGGTTAATGTGTAGTTCGAAGAATTTTTTCAAAGCTTGCTTGAGTACAAGCAAGGTTCAAGTCTGGGGAGATTTGATGTATAATAATTTATGCATCTTTCCGGCACTAAAATATCTCTAAATAGGCGTAATGTTTATAATTTATATCTCTTGGTAAATATAACCCAAAGGAATAGAACGAGCTGATAAACGAAGAAAAAAAGAGAAAAACTATGGAAACAAACTCAACACACCCATAGTGTGTCAAGGCATGGCCTTGTTAAGGACATACGAAGAAAAGACAAAATTCAAGAATTCACAGCAAGGCCATGTTGACATCAGCACACCGCATGTTGAAAGTACAAAAGGAAAAGATAACATAGAAGGTTCTGAAGATCAACATGGCTCATGTTGACTCTCCACACGCCCATGTTGATAGTATAAGATAAAAGACAAAAAAATGAACACTTCTAGAATCACCATGGCCGTGTTCAAAGGTCAACACAACTATGCTCTCTTTCCTTCTGTTTATCTAACAACGAGCATTAAGTACCATAAGACAAATTGATAAACATTGTCGTGCATAGCTCAATACGGGCCGTGTTGAATCACCAGCTCAACCTTTATAATGCTCATCAGCCACATTCAACACACCTTGAAGAACTTTATATCCACTTCAACCATCTCCTTTCACCGCCATTAATTAATCCATTCATCCACCCTTTGAAGATGAAGCAGATTAAGCTATTGGAAGAAGTCACTAGCATCAAAGATTAGTTATCCAAATTTGTTAGATTGTTCTAATATGATCATGTTGTATCTTTTAGTTTGATGTATAGCATTATGCTTATTATTGGCTAAACTTTCATATTATCCTGTTAGTTTATAATGGATCTTAATTGAAGATTAATAGTATTGGTGAAACATATGATCGGTTTGTAATAAGTAAAGGTTATGCTGTAATTATCACTTGATGAGGAATGTTGAAATACTCTTAAAAGATACCCCAAGTGCCACTCACATTGTGAGGCCTTGGATAATAAAATTTAAAAGAGACACCAAGTACCGAGCTTGATGATAAGCTAGCGAATTTCCATTCTTGTAAGCTCTTGGTTGAGAAAGAAACCATAAATCCTAATATGAACATGGACCAAATGAAGTATTAATAGTAATTGAATAAATGGGAATGTTGACAATGTTGTTAAAATGGATTGTTGAGGTTCTGTAACGTCCGTAAATTTCCGATAAAAAGTTTTAACCTTGTAGCGTTGTGTGCACCTTCGGACTTGACCCGACATTCTTCCGAGAGCTCCTGGCCACCCTCGTAAACGTTTCTCACTTAACTTTTCTAACAAATTCGATCATTAGTAAAGTGGAGGGGCTAGGATGTATTATTATTATATTATAATACAAAAAAAATAATAATAAAACCCTAACACCCTAGTGGTCCGATCGGCGCCTCCCCCTCCCCCTCTCTTCTCGATTTTCGTGCAAGAACAGCTCGTTCTGGCCATCCGAACTTCAATTCCAGGTCGGTATTATATGTATACAACTTTTTTTCACCTTAATTCATCCTAATGACACATTTATTCGTCGAAATTCGGTTGTTTTTAGGCTTGTCGGGTGGCTGTCCAATTGGGCAGTTTCGGGGCTGTTTCAGCTAAGGTTTTTGCACCACAAACTTCCTAGGTATGTCACTTTCTGCATACTAAAATTTCATGGTCATTGGAATTGGTTAGGTCGGCCAATTGTTAATAGTTTGAAAACTAGGATTCGGTGGACTAGTTTGTGAGTTATTGTGTTTAACGCGTTGTTTGAGGGAATTGACAACCAATTCAAATATTGTAGACTCGGCATGATATGTTGGCTGTGAAAAACTGATTTTTTTTAGCATTTGGGGTGAATTGGTTGTCAGTTACTTGAACGGGTCGGTACGGCGCAAATTCGCGTTTATTAGTAATTTGTGCATCGTGCTTGCGAATTAGCGACCCATTCAACTCGTGTAGCGTCGTGTGGACTTGTTGGCTGTAATTTTACTAAATTTGGTCCACACGGGGCAGAGTCAGGATCTAAGTGCATAAACAACCTGTTAGGGTAAATTGGGAACCCTTTGTCCCCGGGATTAACTAAGGGTGGTTTTGGCAAATACATGGCCTCGGGGGCTGATGTAATTGAATTTGGTAATGTCAAGGCTTTAGGTCAATAAAATCATGTTAGAACGTCTCGTAGGATAAATGAGTCGGTACGTTTAGTTAGTAATCTTTGTGGGCAATCGGACAGGCTTGTAAACTGTGGGTTGGCTTTGAGGTTCTCAAAGCCTTTGGTATTTGTACGACTCGTCTCAGGTGAGTTCATGACGCCCTTTTTACTCTTTTTACGTTTTGGGCTAGCATACACACCGAAATCCAATTTTATACGATTTTACTCGTTACAACTGTTTTAATGGTATTACATGGTCTCCCTCATGATTGTGCATTTTGAAAGCTATATTTGAATTATTTTACATGCTTTAGGATATTTTAGACTCGTTTATGGTCTTATATCCTTTAAGGTTATATACATTATTGATGGTCTAGACTCGAGGATGTTAATAGACTTGGTAGTAATTGAATATGAGTAGACCTATTTACTTAGTTCACGTGTGGGATGATATCTATATAGATATATATATATATACATATGTATGTATTGAGGTATGTATGTATGTATGTATGAGTATGTGTTACCTTATGGCCTACGGTTGTATGATGACATTTAATTCCTTGTGACTAAGAATGATGTGAGTAGGCTTATTGATGTGTGTGTGCATGGTGATTAGGGCCGGGTCAAATATATTACTCGGGTTTTCCAATCCCGTGGTGGAGAGGCCCGTGTGGCGTGATCATCATTTTGGCGGGTCAAATATATTACTCGGGTTTTAAAATCCCGTGGTGAAGAGGCCCGTTTTGTTGAGCCGTGATCGGGTCAAATATATTACTCGGGTTGTACCCGTGGTGGAGAGGCCCGTCTCACGTGCTTGGATGTGTAAGCTGTGACCGAGTCAAATATATTACTCGGGTTTGACCCATGGTGGAGAGGCTCGTGTCACATGCTTAGGTCTTACCGCATCTGGCTCAAATATATTACTCGAGTCTTGACTCGTGGTGGAGAGGCCCGTGTACATGTGTTCGACGATGAATGTATTATTTGGTGAATTATATTAATTATTTTATTATTATCCTCTCTATTATTTAGAACTATAATTTTGAGATAAAGTATGAAATATTATTTATGAAAACTTGAACTCACTCAGCTCAAGCTGACTTTGTGTGTATGTTAGATTGACTTTCAGGTTAAGAAGTGGATGCTACCGCTTGGACGTGCTGGATGCTACTAAGGAGGTTGAAGGCATTTCTGGTCAAGGATTTCAAATAAAACAAATATTTTATTTACAATTGATTTTGGACACCTGTACCCGTGTTTTGGGATTTTTAGTACTTAAACTTTTCCGCTATTTTTTACTCTAAATTGGTTTTAAATACAAAGAATTATTGGGTTTTAAATTTTTGTGAAATTATTGATGTGATTACCAACTGTAGGATTTCCGGGATTCGGGGTCTTACAGGTTCTTCCACTAAAATAGGTTAATTACTTGTCAAGTGAGTGCGCAACATAACTATTTTAATTGTCCAAGAGTTGTGAGGACTAATACTTGGTAACTCAAGGTTGATCCTTTATAACTTAACTAATCTTAATTGGTATTTTAGTTATAATACATAGGGTATTTTTTACTAATATATCAAGGACAATTCACTTAGTAATATAAGAGGTTGTCTCATCTTTAAAGTATGTTATCTTAAAAATATTTAGTATAAATCAAATGCTTAAATAAAATGATATTTTAGTAGAGGTCATGAAGTTATGCATATCTTTCTTTAATTATCATGGAATAACATGGTTTAGGAATAAGGTGCTATTCCAACATTTAATTACCATAACTAGCATATGTCACATGTTTTTATTTGGGTAAAGGGTTCTACCCGGTTAAATTCATTCCACACAACCAACAAAGAACAAGTAATATGACAAAGTGCCATATTAGTTCTCATGTATGACATGCCATACAAGAGTAAACAAAACCAAAACCACCAAACAATGGTAAACACTGCTAAAGCCTACACAAGAACCAAAGAAACAAACATAACAAAAACAAATCAACCATTATCATCAATTTGGTGTGAAACTCCTCTCGGAAGGTGCCAATCTTCGAGAACCCGCATATGTCACATGTTTACAAATTAATTGTTAAACCAGGTTAATAGGAGTTTCAACCAAGATGATACACTTTATCCTTGATCATATCTTTTAAAAAATAAAAACCCAAAAATATTCTCTTTAATTTATGCTTTTAAATTTCTTTAAAAAAACATATTTGATAAACAAAACATATTATGGTGCATACTTCCGGATCAAATAAGTACAACGATTTAGTAGTAAAAATAAAACAAGTACGTCCGTGGATCGATACTTGGTTCTTATCTATACTATTCTACAATTACGATAGGTACACTTGCCTATTTGTGTGTGGTTTAGTTAAGTTAAAAATTATTTTTATAAATTTAAAACTAGACATTGTGTGAAACAACCTTTTGAAAACCTTAACAAACTTTTTTATATTTTCTACACTGTCAAACCCTGCAATAGGGGTCAGGGAGTTTCATGGATAAATTGGTACCAAATGTAAACAGCGGAATATTATTGATAAAAAAAAGTTACAAGGTTTGCACAACGTATTTAAGACAACGTGTAACTACAAAACTATCTCATCTCTGGCACTGTTGCAATCCGGTGTTCGGTTATACTAATCTTCTTGACATCTAATCTCCATTGTTCTTGTTTGATATATGCCTCTATCTTTAGTCATACTGATTACAATTCTTAATCCAAATTTTTATCCTTACGTACCTGAATACATGCTAAAAAGCTTCAACTAAAAAGTTGGTGAGTTCGTGAGTTTAGCTTGCATACACATAAAAGAAATAATGTATAAAAGCGTAAAAGTTTGCGTGTATGTAAGTATAAAGCATGGTGCACATCAATCAAGGCTATAGTCAATCCTGCCTCTGATTATAAGCCCCTTGGCTTACAACTGAATGTCACCCATCCCCCCCCCCCCCCCCCCGATTATTACCCTGCCAAGCAATAATCAAATATGTAGGTCATATGCCGCAATGGTCCGCAAACCTCAGTGTGGTTTACTCGACATAGAGTTCTGATAAACATCACATCATAATTAAAACCAGCATATATCTAGCCCGAAAAATTTAAGTAAAAAGGGCAGCACGAAAATCAGTTCAGTTCATATGCAATATGTGTAAATGAAAGACAATCTATGAGATTCAAAGTACACTAGGAACCACCAATTACGCCTATTATATATATCAATCAGCAATAAGTTATTGGACAACATTGTAAAATTCGTTATGGGTATCGTGTACTAGTTAATTCTAACTGCCGGCCAATGTGTTTGGTTCCCCGTGAATAAAGTTCCCTTTAATAGAAAGTAACACTTAAATAATTTTACAAAATGGTGCTGCTGTTTAAGTATTATAGTTCAACTCTTGAAAGTTTTAGTTACCTCAGTTTACGTGTTAGGTTTTGATAAAGTTTCTATTTTTGGAAAGTTCGGGCTTTCGGTTAGGTTTCGGACCACCGTATGACCTTAGAAGCTATATAATATATTTATATTAGTAACGTTATGATTTTTGTTTGAAACATCAGGTCATGGGTTTACAAAAGTTAACAGTGCCGATTATCACCGGTGTTGTCATTTTTTTAACGAAATTTCTTGAAAGAATAGTTTAAATAAACGGATACTTTTGTAACTGAAACTTGTTATTTTTCATAAATATACATATTATAAAATTGAGTTATATTCAGGTCTGATATTTAAGAAACTTTGGGGCGGTACGGTTAGGGGTGAGCATAATTCGGGTAACCAGACCAAAACCGAATACCCAGTCCGGAAATACCCGAAACTCGGTCCTGCTTGTATTTAATTGGGCATTCTTCGGTTCTTATATTCAATAAAAGTCGGGTTCGGTCCGGTTCTTGGTCCTTGCACGAAGAAAACTGAAAAATCATGATCGGCCCGATTAGAAAATGAAGAGTTCATGTATCAGTGTATGCATGTTGGTTTTGCAAGACTTAGGTGAGGGCACCTATGTGTATTGTTGTATAGATAGGTTTGAAGATGTGAAGCAATATTTGAGAAATGACGGAGAGTCAAAGAAGATGGGGCGGCAGAACTGCAAACATGTGATATTGTGATGTGAGAAGTTAATTTCCCTCCTTTTTTATTTCCAGACTTTGATTTACGCGGAAAACAGCTGGATTTCCTTTCCCAATGTTGTTTTCTCTTCCTATATTGTTTTAATTAAATAAAAACTTTTAATTTGAAAAAAACGTTTAATAATATGCATGGTTTATCTACCATGGAAAACCCAACCATTCACAAAACAAAAGTTCTGCAACAGTTACTTTTCTGACATTTTGTTTTTTAATATATTCCTCTCCTCTACCTCTATCGTATCAAATAACTTTATCCTAATTTATTAAAATACTCTATTTTTAATATCCTCAGAAAAGACCTTTAAGAACTCAAAAGATGAAAGGCTTTCAAAACGCTTTAAATTTCAAGGCTCATCCCTATGCTTCTCAAGTATCTTCCACACCAGAAAGTGTTTAGAGGCGACTTATGGATGTTTATTTGAAGTTTGGACCTGAATCTCAACGATTCTTCTATCCGTTTCTAACAGTTGTCGACAGCAGCAAGGTAGTCCCACGGGATATCATCGGTCTTGGTCTTTGACGGGTTACCCGAACCACCAAACCTAAAAAACCGGGTACCCGAAATTTATGTTAAAGTCCAATGGTCGGTTCTTATTTTAGAGGTTGTCGGTTCTCGGGTCGGGTCGGGTTCACCCTGGTTCGGTCCAGTTTTCTTCATTTGCACAGCCCTAGGTACGGTTTTAGTCCTCGTACCTTCATTTTAATATTTTAATATTTAGTTTTTGTAAAATAAGTAAACACTCAAATTATGATTTTATTGGATCATACGTGCTCTTAAAATTAGAAACTTCACAACTTTATATTTTTCAAAATGCTTGTTCGGTTTACATTGTTCTAACCGTAACTTGTGTTTAACGATCGGTCTTGACAAATGAGGTGTTATATCCACCAAAAATGTTGTACCCCATTAAGATAAAGTGCAGCAAACACATTTTTCAGGTTTATTTTATACTTCTGAAGCATTTTAGTCTTCAAAAGCCAGCCTGCTCGCCAGTTTTAACGAAATAACACTTCTAAGCTCGTAAATTTTTCTAAATCCGCTTATCCTCAAATGTTTTATAGATTATTTTAGCACATTTAAAATCATGAGTTTTTGTTGTAAAAACGTGTTCTTGTACTTTCAGTTTTTAAGAAATAACCGGTTTTCAAAAATGCTCATTCGTTATGATTTTAACAAAAACACACTTTTGGTTATATAACTTGTTAAGACCAGATATAATATACAAGATAGGTTGTTTTTGCATTTCATGTGTTTTGAAAATATGTTCATGGCTGCATTTTCGCTAACGGGCCCGATTGTGGCTCTTTCGGGTCTTAATTTGGCTTTAAAAACGACGATTCATACAAAATGGTTTCCGGTCATTTTACATATCATTATTATAAGATATTTTAAGTATATTTTTTTTGGGAAAAACATGTATTTTATATTTTCCAAACAGTTAGACTTATCTATGCTGGTTCATTGTCGGTTTTAAATGAAACATGCGTTTAGGCTTATAAGTAGGTTTCTTTTCGTAACCAAATTTTTCCTAAATATTTTACAACTTGTTTTTAGTCAAAAAAATAAAATCATATATTTTTCTGTTTGAAATAGTATTTGTGTGTAAACACAATTTACGGATATAACTCGTCCAAGGTTTGTTCCAAAAATACCCTTTTAGCTATATAATCAACTAAACTCAGTTTTGATCATCAGATTAGATATGCCCTTCTATAATATAATAAAATATGATGTAATGTTATATCTTGGTTCATAAACGACTAGGGTTTTTGTTAATGTTAATGTTTGGGTTTCTAACCCGTTAACAACATAATTCTGTTTTAAATGCGATAATTCATGTAAAGTGGTTACAGGTTAGATTATATATCATCAAAATATTATTTTTACAGCTGCAGAAATATATCATACTATTACTCGGGGTGCATGGCTTATTTCTTATCAAAAGGGTTACCAAAATGTCGGTTCGGGTGGTTTTTCCTAGTCGGTTAGATATTAACTTTTGGGGCTGGTCTTTATCAGGTTTGAGGCCTTAAATATGCATGTTTAACTTCTGGAACTATTGTTTAATGTACAGAAGTTAATAAGGTCACTTGTCAGGTTCGTTTTCAAGGTAGTTTACCCTTAAACGAGTTACCAGATGACCAAAAGTTTGGGCATGGTTTTGGGGCTTCACATATTGTAATTTAAAAGGTTATAGACCAATAAAAAGTTATGCGAGATCTTGTCAGTTAACGATGTTTTACGATTCAATTTCTTTGCCCGTTTGTTAGTTTAAAAACAATTTTTTTGTTTATAGATTCTAAATATTTGGAGGGTTAATTTACTATTACATTAAATCAGATTTTTCATCTTCATTAACAAGTTTTGAGATAATTTTAAGCTTAAAGCGCAGGTTTAACATGGAATCAAAGCTTAGAATAATGTGCAAACAGAAATGATTATTATAGGGTTGGGGTACCTTGATTATGTTAGGGTTTCACGAGTGGAGTCGAGCTTCAGTTATTGGACGGTTCCAGGAGCAAAAACAGTAACTTTCACTGCATTTAGGTTATTGATTCAGTAGAAAATCAAAGGAATAGGATATAGAATGGGTTGAAAATATTAGAATGATTATCATCGGATTTCGTTATAACTTTGGACTTGTTCGAATCCTTCAGCAATCAGTAGAGAGCTATCAGCAAAGAGAGAATAGGGGGTTTGAATATGTTTTGCAAAGTGAAAATTGATGTTTGATTTAAGTAATAGACATAAGAGAAGGAGAACAAATCTAGTTGAGGGGATTTTTCTTGGTTGAAAAAGACAAGCAATTGTTTTGATTAGAAGGAAACTACTGAAATGTGAATGGAGCAGGGGTGGTCAACAATGCTAATTGGGCTGCCAAGGATTTGATCAGGATTATATAGATAATATCTTTTGTTATATTTTGTAGTTTTAAAACCTGTTTTTTTTATAAACCTTAAATAATATGTTTTAAATAATTAACAAGAGGCTGTTTTTTATATAACAATCATGGTATTCTATTGCTTGTGATTATATTACACGTCGCAATTATTGTTTATCAGGTTTTGTTTCATTTAATTCGGTGACCAGACGTAATGTAGGAAGTCATTTTATGTTTGAGTTATAAAGTTTGGATACCCGCTAACAATAAATGTGTGTTGGGATGGTTCTTAAAAATACTTAGTTATCAGGTTCGGGTTCATTTAAGTTAACTGAGTCCCCAATTCGTTTGATTGATTTGGGTCAAGTCCATGTTATAAATTATGGTATTATTATTGAGCTTGTGTTTGTCTCTATAGGGTTCAACATAATCATTGGTTCGAGACCATTAGTAATAATCTCTATGGTTCTAGCCAAGCCCGTCAATGTACGACTCGCTTCGACTATTCAACCAACATCAAACATCATATTCTCTATCATCTTTAATATCGAATTAGAATGTCGTTGTTGATATGCAGGTATGCAAACTTCTGTTGGCGTGTGGGCTCCCATATCCTATTTTATTATTATAAGATTATCATCCATGGGTAATTTGGTAGGTTCAAGGAGTGATCTTGGCTCTTACAAGAATCATCCAATAGATAGTATTTATGGGTTTGCAAATATGTGTAGGAAGAAGGTTATACACTAGCACCTTTACTAAAGATCTATCATCTCATGTTGTGAAAATTATCCATTTCTCGAATAATGTTTGTTCAAAGAATTTGGACCGATTAGGAGTGGTCTAAACAATGGAGTGGATTCCTACCAAGTATAAGGTAATTCAAGGAATTTACCTTCTTTAGTATTCATCCCAAAGACTAAATGGTTATATTACGGAACGCAGTTATCTGCTTCGATGGAATTATTTAAATGACTAACCTAAACTAGTTATCTTAGTGGAATTGAAGTGTTAATCAAAAGAAAATTTGTTTGCTTCCGGTAAACCGGTGGGTGAATCGGTTTTATCCACATTGAAACTCTTGCTACGATGTTCCTAATTCCTCTCCAAACAATAATAACTCATGGTATATAATGTAGGAAAATTCCACAGCTAGGAGTGAATTTCAAAAATATTCATAGTGATTGTCGGGATGGACTCTAGTTAGATGTTCACGATCCTCTAGGAGTGTCGTTGTTAGGAGTACTATTTGATGTTTCGGGTTGGAATGTCATGATGCCTAGGGACATAAAGGATTATTACCATAAATAAACTAGTATCTCTATGGAAGTTTATCTAATCGAGGCTTTAGGGAATAGTCGTCATGTTAGTCATGAAAATAAGGTCAATTAAATAAAGTTATATAGGAAAGGAAACTAAGTTACTAATAGGATTACTAATTAGTGTCACACGATTTTATTAATCTTTTTCGAATCAAAAGGTAGCGGCATACCACACATGGTCCTTAATTCAACAAAGTTGGACATAGACCGAGGTGATGGCATGGATGTCAACAATCTCTTCCAGTTAGACTAGCGAGCCTTAAGAAATTCGCACGAAGTTGTCTAGTGGGCAAAGTGAATAAGATATCATGATGATGTTGATTCGAGTCACCTTTTTCTCAACTACTATCGCTTTAACAGGTGTAACAATTAAACTAAAATTATTAGGCATACTAAGGTTATATGAATTATAAAAAGTAAGTATGTACGAATTCCATAAGTTTTGAAAGTAATCTGTAACGTTGAACCCAATTTTGATGAGAAATGTATGGATGAAACGATCATTAAGCCGTCATCTTTGAATTAAAAATTTCAGGCAGGACGTTAAGTCATTTTCATTCAAAAGTTTTATTGAATTAAAAAGATAATGATAAAGTTGGATGAGGCAAAAGAGTTTTAAGGAGAACCAGAGTTTTTTTTAATTTTAATATATATATATATATAGAAATTGGTTCAAATAAAAAATAATTGTTTTGTTAAAAGTGTAAGAAGGCTTTAAAATAAAGCACACCACCAAAATAGGACACTATACCATGCAAATAGGAAACTACCAATCTCAACCACTAGATCCTCGATTCAAGGGCCTAGATCTATTCTTATTCTTCTCACAAAAATGTTGCTTTTTACATTAACCCTACCCTATATATATATATATATATATATATATATATATATATATATAACATGAACTTCGGCATCAAGTTTTGTAAGGCCCCGAGCCCGGGTGCCCTACAATTGGGTGTTGGATTACTCATAAACACAGTTCTAAAATCAGAGTTAATTAAAAATTTTTGCGGAAATATAAAAGTCAACCATTCTTACAAACCAACAAGTACTTGTCTTAAACAACAGAACAAAAGTCGTAACAATAAACATAAAACGACACGCGAGTCTTCTTTCTTCATATGCCAATCTTCTCTTTAATGCCATGTGTCCCTCCTCAAGCTACCTGTCTCAATCTATTCACCAGTGTGCATACTAAAAGTCAGCCACGCTAAGTGAATTCTAGTTAACCAGTTAACATACATTACATTTATATTCTTACTTATACCTTTCCGAAGGTAAGTATTACATACTTTACTTACTAACCTTTCCTTCATACATGCATACATACTTTTATTCATAATTTCATATTGTATACCATATACTTATCTATCTCTACCATCTCAGGTATTATTAGGGTGTGGTCCATCTTTCACGAATAACCATACAACCATACATATCTTGTCAAGCGACCATAAATTTGTTACCATACATTCATGCATACTCTATATATCTTCCGTTATATATATATATATGTGTGTGTGTGTGTGTGTGTGTGTGTGTATATATATATATTTATACATGCATATCCATACACGATAACATACATTCTCTTACTCTATTGATATCATTCAGTTTGTAAACATTCATGTAACACACGCTTACTGTGACACCTCGCTCTTCCATGTTAACACCGTCAACCCAACTCCGTTATATCGCACGTCACGCATAACATTTACATGAGTCAGTAACAAGTCCCACACATGAGTCCTATTGTAAGCATTGGTAATTAATGTCGAACTGGTTACGTTAATAACTTGTATGATTTAATTATTGCATGACAAGTGATTATGTGTTAAATGTTTTTCCATATTATAATTAGTTAATAAAAGTCTAGTGTAAAAAAATTAGCTCCTCGCGCGTCTCGTAGCCCGAGGCCTCATCCTACGCGCGGCTCGGGGGACGACCAGGTTGGGAAAATTTCTTTATAACCTATTTTTCAAACCCTAATCACCACATAACCTTTTCCAGCTGTCATTGGATGAAAAATATGAGTTCTTGGGTTAATTTGGGAGCTTGTGGGTGATTAGGAAGATTAGGAGTCATCAACATCATTGTATGATCGTTAATTGTAGTAGTTAACGAGTCAAGTGCATACCTTGGTTTGCGAAAAGTCCATTACACGCGTTACCAGGTGAGTTCATGCTTTTTCCTAGTTGTTTTCTGGATTGAAAGCAACAAAACTATTTTCGTATACTTGTTTTTGGTATTGAAAACAACAAAACATTTTCCTTACTTGTTTTCTGGATTGAAAACATGGACATACTTACATACTGGTTTTCTTGATGAAAACGCAGTGACTTACTTTGTTTTCTGGATTGAAAACATGGACATACTTACATACTGGTTTTCTGGATGAAAACGTAGCGACTTACTTTGGATTTATGTAGTTTCTTATATATCACAAGTGTATACTAGATGCCCTCATATCACTTAAAGTCCTTACATACCTTGAACCGTTAGGATGGGATCGCGGGAAATTTAAGTAGTACTACTGGGTTTGACAAACCCCACCTGCTATAACTCGACTAGAGGCCGGACGGGTGTAAATTGTCCTAACATACATCGCCAGTGTTTTATGATAGACCTGGTAAGAAGGCATACAGACAGTCAGCTTTGGTTCAAACGTCTAGTAGCTTGTAAATGGGTTAGCTACCCTGGTATACTTGTAAAGTGCTAAATCTACATATACAACTGATGCTACGTATACTATCTATACTATATATATTACTTTTTACTACAACTTATGAACTCACCAACCTCGTGTTGACCCTTGAGTATTTATACTTGCCCAGGTTGCTAGGTGTGCTAAGGAGCGGGTTGCATTGCATATGTCAGGATTCACACTCGTCGCATGAACTTTTATTTCACATTGTTTATACATGATGGGTTGCGCGTGGTCAAACACATGGTTTATTGTTTATCTTAAAGCACTTACTTTAACGCTTCCGCAACACTTTTAAATTGTCAGATTGGATTTTGTTTTCTCAACTTTGAATGAGACTTAAATAAATGTTATGAATACTTTAATTTGGTTGTTTGGTATAACGAATGAGCTAGATCCTAGTATGTCACACGCCTCGCGGTATAACTCCATTAGTCGAAATTTGGGGGTTGACACTTACCACTTAAGGTAAGTGTATTAACTAACACATAGGAGTATGCACACAGCCCCGAAAAACATCACAGATAAAAGGGGCAAGAAACTCACCTGGAGTCTCTTCCTTTTGGAGTATATGGTCACCCATCTTTTCAACTGAGCACGACTAACTGTTTAACAAATTTACAAGTATCAATCACCTTGTTCTAACTACCCCGAACTTATAAGTTAACGAACCAAACTTCTAAGTTAACGGTCCGAACTTCTAAGTTACCAAAACCCCTTAACAACGGGGGAGGAGGGGTTCGACTTGAAAAACACCTTTTCGGCTCGAAAAACACTCATTCGGATCGAATGGGATTCATTCGACTCAAATGGAATCCATTCGGCTCGAATGGGTTCCATTCGAGTCGAATGGATCCATTAGATTCAAACAGATCCGTTCGAGTCAAATGACTCAGCTTGTTTCCAGTTCGTCGCGACTCGTTTCGGGTCATTTCACTCGCCACTTTACACGTTTGCTACACCCGTTTTATCATTAGGACAAGTTTCAGGTTATAAAACTTTTATTTCCTTGATCGGTAAGACCCGCACACCACATGCTCATTCCATCTCTCCCGACTAACATTCTTACTACAAAGTTTACACTTTTCTTGCTTAACAAGACCCGATTCATCTAAATCTTTGAATCTTAACACAAACTAACACAAAAACCTAACCTTTAATCTAAAACATAACTTTATAGATTTGGTTTTGTTTGGATCTTGAACCTCTTGTGAATCTAGACGGGTTTCCTAGTTGAATGAATACGAATCAACCTTGCTCAAAATTGGACCTTGAATGAAATAAGGAAGAAAGGGAGTGTTTGTGTGTGTACAGAGGGTGTGTATGTGTGTCTGGAGTTTGAAGATGGATGAATGAGGATGTTTAGGGTTTTAGGAATATTTATGAACTTATATACTCCAAGCCCATGGGTATTAGGCCTGTAACCATTTTCAAGTCCATATACAAATCCTAACCCCAACACACCGTCCCAATATTATTTAACTATAGGATCTGAGTGCTAGCAAGCCATTCGAACTTCTAACTTCTATCGTGTTGATTACCTACAAAATAGTGAGTTTAATGACCCCACTTTTTAAATCGTTTTACGAACTTTTGGGGTGAAAAGCTTGCTGATATATATCTATATACTTGGAATTGTTTGATGATGGGAATTATCTAAGTGCTAACACACAAAAGTCCCATGAACACAGTGATTAACTTTGAGCCGGGTTTGTGAATAGTAGTATTAGTTTGACAAACCCAAACGGAATCGGCCTAGTTTCCGTGTAACACATAACACCGTTTGTGCATGACCATAATTATATAAATATTCTATGTAGTGTTAAACATAACTACTCAGGGCATGTTGTGGGCAGAAGGGGGGCCACAGTGGTTGATTATGCGTAGGAAATGGAGGCACGCAACACGAACGAATAGTCAAGGCTTCACTATAGCTTAGCATAATTACATCATAAACATACAAACAAACATATTGGCAAACGTACTTACATACATACATATTTACATGCGTATATACAAACTATGACTTGTGATTAAGCAAAACTGATTTCTTGAAATTCGTGAAACTCTCCAACTCCTATAGTTGACCCTTTTTAAACGTGCTTTACAGGTGTACTAGATTTGAATTAGAAAGCTAATGTGCTACGTGTTGGACTTGCGATTAATGCTGGGTAAATTGATGCAAGTATGCTGGTAAGAAGTAAAGCAGCTTAACATGCTGGTTTAGATTTGTATCACCTAGTCTGTAAAAGAGGTTAGAACGATGTAAAATATTGTAAATTAGTTTGTGTTGTTCTTTACAAACAATGTGGTTGATACCAGAGGTGTCTGTTACATTCCTGTTTAACACTTCTGCAATTTCCTAGTCGGGTGTGACATTAACTAAAGTAAATAACGACACACAATAAATAATATAAAAAATTCTTTTATTATAACCTTCTTCAAATGCGGATGTTACAAGTCTTCCATCCTTAAAGAGGTTTCGTCCCTGAGAGCGTATACGGATCTAGATCTATGATGACATCGTGATAATCATTGTGTGATCAATATGATTAGGATGAATACGGTTAGTGTGTGTTTGTGTGTGTTCAGAGAGGAATTTGACAGAGTAACGAGGCAAGGATTCAATAATAAAAGTTCTGTTCATTACTAATAATGTTTACAAGTATATATAGATTATGACATGTTCGTGAACATAAACCTTGTCGAATGTGTCATTCGTTACATTAAATCTAAAGAATGAACAGACTCATTCGTGTTTACATTAGTCTTAACGAATTGCCCATCATTCATTGTCACATTCGTTAAGCAGGGTTAACGAATATGGCTTACACTTATAACGAATGTAGCTTATTCGTTACGGGGTAACGAATAGCTTTACAAAAGAGCGAATGGGGTAATTACCAAAATACCCCTTACATTATCTAGTAATATAATAATAATATAATAAAGACCGAGACGCCCAAGTTGTGTATCAACAAAATCCCCCCTCGTCTAGAGCTCTTAATATTTACTTCTGGAACATCTCCGTCTTCCAGTCAGTGCAACTATAAATCTTGAACGCATAACAGACACGAACAACCCGCTGAAACTGCATCGCAAGATCATAATCGCTTACGTTTGCAAATCAATTCTGATTCTAAAATAAAGCGTCGTTATCAAACTCCGATAAGTTAACAAGCCACATCGGATCAATCACATGTATAACACTCGTGTTAGATCCGGTTCCCAAAACTATCACTGCTTCACCCGTCCGATTATCATAATACCATATGTTGAACGTAGTGAATAGACTCTGTGGAAAGATCTTCATTGGTGCCCTTTTCATCGTCTTCAGCGGCTTGACTTGGAAAACCATTTTTTCCAGCCAGTGCGGGGATCAATTTCATCAATATATTTGTGTGTCGGCACTTGCGGCTTGAAGAAGTTAAACCCAAATCTGGTCTCATGTTGCAGATGATCATAGAACCACTCAGCCCATTGATCTTTTCCCCGATTAAACAACATTCGGTTGGCTAAGGTTCTCACATCCCATCTTGGCATAGTCAGAATATCGTGAGGACGCTTAAAATAATAAATACCGTGTTCCAACTTAACAACATATACTTTAAGCTCCGCATCATAATGCCAAGAAACCAAGTCACCTTTCACGTCTTTAACACTTTTGTACTTCTTCGTCCGCATCACATGATGCTCGAACCTTCGCCAGTCTGACTTCCTTTAGTTCATTGTATCTGAAGGTTTCGATCATCTTATTCATACGCTTCACGTCTTACCCAAACATACCATTCAAAGCACATATTCGTTTCTTTTCCTTTGTAGATAAATGACTTGTTTCAGTCTCTTTATTCCACCTCTCTCTTTCTTCACGTAGACTCTACTCTGCTGCCTCAAAATGTTCAGTAGTGAAAAACAGAATACCTGAATCATAGTTGTTATCAGCATAAAGATCAGGGTATTCTTCAGCAGTTACATCTTCAACTTCCACTTCTTCAAACTCAGGCACATTCCCACGTGGAATGCTTGGATTAGTACTATCTGCAAATTCAATCTCCACTTTAGCTGTCTTCCCCAATTCCTCGACCTCATCTTCATTCAGATCCAGAAGTAGGGCAATTTGTTCTTTGGTTATTGAATGGTCAACAAACTCACCCTCTTCGATCTCATCAGCATAACCATACTATACACAATCCCGTTCATTCCCACAAACAAAATCATATTAGCCGTAATAACATCGATTGGCTTTGCTCGTGTATAATCCTTATATGGCACAATCTGAAAATTATTACCCTCACTACTACCACCAATACTCATCTCAACTCGATTACCTACCGACGGTGTATTATTACCACCCGGTTGCTGATCACCAACGTTCCCTTCATCCGGATCTTCATCATCATTCCTCAATTTCTTTAGCTCAACATCTTTTCATGTAAGTTGGAGGATGATCTCATCTTGCTTACCTAATCTCTCACCCCTGAGCTAAAACTAGGGCCTTTAATTCCCTATTTTCTTTCTGAATAAATCGAATATATCGAAACATATTCCACTGCGCTAGCTCATGAGCTACTCGATCTGCTTGCATCTGAGTTTGTTGCAAATGCAACAGATTCAGCATGTGAAACCACTGAGCTTGGGAAGGCATACCATAAAAATTCGGATGGACAGGTTGCATATGACCCTGAGGACGATTGCATGTCATGAATGAGTGCTCAGGTCACCCTGAGGACGATTGAATGTCATGAATGAGTGCTCAGGTCTTGGTAACACAGTCGGAGTGACTAGAGTAGCAGGAGTAGTCGGCTGAGGACTAGACATATGTGCTAGCATAGTCTGTAACACATATCCAAAGTACAGATCCGACATAGTTGTAGTCATCAAATCCAAGGGCGGAGGTACTGGAGAAACTGGCATATGAACTGGAGTAGGAGATCGCGTAACAACAGGAGATCTCGGAATCATCTGAGGAGTAGGAGAAGTAGGAATCGAAGTTGGAATAGATAGAGGTGTAAACGGTCACGTAGATACAAATGGTTGACTTGGAATCTCGATTCCTGGGCCCCGTCTTACCCTTGCGTCTTCGGTTTGTCGCCCTTTTCCACCATCGGCTCTTTACCCTTTCTCTTGCGTTTCTGGGCATACGTTAACTCAGCACTCGGCCCCTGACCACCATCACCACCATCATTTCCACCATCACCACACTCACGCTAGGATTCTGAATCATCATGAGCCTAATGATCGTGAGAAGGGGCTTCATAGTCAATATTAGCAAGATCGCCAATCAAATGCTTGTACCTCGGCTGATCTTGAATACTTTGACCATGGTAAGAACGTAACCGCCTCATCGTCTCAGCATTCATATGTTCCAGCTTCATCAAATCAGATGGATCTTTAAATAAAGTAGGCTGGAGATCATCAATCATAAGCTGCAAGAATCTGAGATACATTAATAACTTGTGTCTGCTCCTGAGATTTTCCTTTAAGTGATAGAAACCCAGTTCAGAAAATTTGAACGGTTTGTTAAGTACAAGGGCTTCACACGCCGATTACAGCATGATACGGCATTCATCATATCCACCCTTTCTACCACCAAGACAATGGATTAGCACATGCATCAAGCACTTGTATTGCTCACACTAGTATGCTTTGTTGTACATAGACTTATCCAAATCCCCCTTGTATTTAATCCTCCCAAACAACCCACGTATCAAACTCACACCGGTCATCCATAGTATCCACAAACCCCAACACATCTCTAATAACTCCCATATCTATTACCACACGTTTCTCTTGAATCGTCACCTCAATCTGATTCCCTTTCTTGTTGAATGTGGCGGTATTCCAAAAGGCAAGAATAATACTTTGGTAAACCAAAGTCTGAGTAGAAATCCCCTTGTAGATTCTGGATCGTAGTAGGAAGTTAATCATTCTGCCAAAGATCGGTGAATCTTCAAAGTTATTGTGTAAAAAGGCACAAATATTGTGCTTTTTATCCCACGGAAATAAAACAGGAGCTTGCTCGGGTTCAGCAACTTGTTCTGGAGTCTGGACCTTCGGTTGCTATTCTGGAATAACATCTGGTTGTTGCTCGGGAACTGGATTCTGAAGAATCTCGTCAGCAATTCTTGTTAACAAGAATAAAATGTTAGTAAAATATCCAAAAATACTCTACGGATTAACGAATGTCATGTTCATTTGTAATTACATCAAAACGAATGATCACATTCGTATGAGAGTAAGTTGAATTAATTAGTCGCATTCGTTAATATTAACGAATTAGCCTATTCGTTAACTGATTTGTAACCTTAATATCCACATTCGTTGCATCTTAATGAATTAGTTAACAAAGTTGTTAACCTATTAGCTATGTTAGCGAATGAGCTAATCATTCGTTAATTCCATAACGAATTGGCTTGTAAATTAACCTTTGACTATCAGATGTCAAAATGTAAAGAACTTTGACTCGTATAAGGTCAAAGACGACGAACATCATCAATAAATCCTTGATTCCTTATCAATTTTCACGATCAAACTTAATGAATAGAATCGAAAACTTGTTTAATACATTACACCATGAATTTCGTTCCCTATAATCACCAAAATTGATAGTTTTTGAATTGTTAACTATGGTTTATATCAGTTTAACTAATCAATTGATTAAGCCCTAAACCATGAAGGATATTCTATGAATCTGATATCCCTGTGATCGCCATTACCTATAGAACAAAAGTGTGTCAGTCAATTGATCTAATATGCAGGCAAGAGAGCATGTAAAAATTTTGCAAGAGTATCGTTAAGAAAGCGATGAAATAGTGAATCAGGCGAATGAAAAGTCCATTCGCCGCTTTGGGATTATAACCCCTCAATAATTTCACGTAGATCAAGGTCATTTGTTTAAGTTTACCTAATGAATGTCCTTATTGTCAGGACCGTAAATCTGGTGTAACCTTAATAAAGTTGACAAGAACACATAGATCTAATAACCCGAAGGCCAGTTGGATATCCTGACGGAATTAGGATATTCAATGAATGGGAACAAAGGCATGATATAATGACAATGAAACAATAAATAATATTCAGTAAGAACAGATTCAAAGACAAAGATTCACTACATTTAATATTTCATTTATTGTAACAGTAAAGGAATATCTAGGGTTTCGTGACGGCGGCGGTGATACGAGGAGACAAAGAGAATATTCGATGGAATGTTTGTGCCCTCGTATTGTGTGCGCTTTGTCGTCGTCCGTGCCCTGACATTCCTTCTAGAATCCTAATTGTTACATAATGATTGACTAAAACAAAATACAAGTGTAGATGACTTCAAGCATGATGTATATCTTGCTTGAGCAAACTTGTTATGCAGTGTATGCTCGATGAGTTGCTTCGAGCAAACTTTACTTAGAATAATTTTAGATAGAAGTTATTCTTCTCTAGCATGCTTCATTCTTCTTGACTAATCCTTGCTTTGCTCGAAGTTGTCCTTCGAGCAAGCCTATTCTTCTTGATGTCTTCAATTTTGTCTTGAAATTATTAGTAATCTTCATCATGCTCGGATGTGAAGCTTGCTTGGAACTGAACTATGCTCGAAGTCTATACTTCACAACATTGACATCTTCTTATTGCATCCTTGCTCATCACCAATGTGCTCAGACATCCTGTGTTCAGATTACTTGGCTAAAACTTGAATGATCAAGCTGTTTGTTCGATTGGCAATCCATACTTGATAGAAGAACACTCTTTCTCGGAGAAGTGTAGCTTGCTCGAAGCCTTCAACACTTAGAAGAATATGCTCGAGGTAGTAAATCATGCTCGATGACCTAGGCTTCCTCGTATTCCATACTTAGCCGTTTTCTTGAGGTTGTTGAGAAGATTCCAATCTTCCTTTGTATAAATCTGACTCAACAATCTCCCCCTAGATTGGAACAAACTCAAATGCACCAAAACGTACCTGTATATAGTTACACATGTATCAGCTTTCTAAAGATAGTCAATTTAAGCACAAATGTTGTTGATACGTGTTTTGTATGTCTCGATCTTTATTAGGACTTTAATGTAATAGGTTAAACGTATGTGTGAAAGGCTCGTAAACTACTCCAAAAGCTCGGTTTCTTCTTCCTTGTAACCCATAACCTACAATATGAATAAACTTACGTAAAACCTATATAAAACGAGTAAAAACATATAAAATACAATACATTACGTAGATAAAAGGTGCGGAAAATACGTGTGTTTTACAACACATCAGAATGTAACACATTCGTATTAAATGTAAGCTCATTCGTTAACCTAGATGACGAATGAGATAACAAATAAGGGCTTTTCGTTATCATTAAAGTATTATTGAATAAGTTTGTTTATTTGTTAAAGTAATTGTAACGAATGACCTATTCGTTAACATTATCTTAACGAATAGAATCATCGTCTATATATACCCTGTAATCTATTTTAAGGTAATAGTTCTGATTTATCCTTGATTCTCTCTCGTTACTCTGTCTATTTGTCCTCTCAACACACACACAAAACACTAAAGTAACCCTAGCCTAATTGTATTCATACTTAACAAGATCATCATTGTAATAACAAGATCTAGATCCGATTACGCTCTCACAGTGGTATCAGAGACTTGGATCTGATCTTTGATGATTCTCGTGGTATTAATCGTATAATTGATCATGAATTGGATTCATATCATGACGAATTAATTGAAATTGAAGTTTAATTGATTCAAATTGAAACAGAGACTCAGAGTTGATTGAAAATTGAACTGTTCTAAGTGTATCGAATCATTGTTAAGGTATTATTGATTGAGAAATGGAGGTTTGAGGTTAAACTGAGTTTGAATTGAATTTTGGATTGGTTTGTTGTGAGTTCGGATTGTTTGGTTGATCTGGATTGATTAATTGATGAGTTTGATTGTTGTTCGTGAGTTCAGACAAGTATAGTGAGGTTTGGATTTAGTCTACGAGTTGATTGATATCGATTTCAGGAACTTCGGACGAGATTAAACGGAGATCTGAGTTTTTAAAAGTTTGAAGATATGAGTTTTTATTCGTTAACCGATGAATACTGATTCGTTATACTGTAACTACTCATTCGTTAAGTCCTAACTGCCCATTCGTTAAGGCTTAACTGTTCATTCATTCAAACTTTGCTGTTTATTTGTTAAAATCTTAGTCATTCGCTAAATCTGATTCCTTATTCCTCTTAAGCTGATTCGTTATTCACATTCATCATTCCTCATTCGTCTATACTCATTCGTTATCCAATTTCGTTTCATTTTTTAACGAATATTGATTCATTCGTTAATTAGTTCATTCGTGAAAATCATTAACGAATATCATTCATTCGTTAATCTTTATAATACACATTCATTACTGTGTACCCATTCGTGTGAACAGTTGTTTCCTCATGGCTTCGCAAAACGTTTCTTACTATGCATTAGCATCTCAGAATGCTTTAATGCAGCAGATGCTGACCATTGATAATGAAATTGACAGTCACAACAAATGTCCCAAATTATTAAAACTTTCAGACTTTGCTCGTTGGGAACCAAGGTTCCGTGCTCACTTGGGATCAGTTCATCCAAGTAGCGTACGATTTCTCGATGATGTGTATGCAGCACCTTTGGTAGGAAGTGACAACATGGGGTGGACTCCGAAGGAATTCAAAGATTATGAAACTAAAGAGTTTGAAAGATTTTGAAAGTGAAACTAAGTCTTATTCAACTCTTACTGTGGCATTACCGGAACAAATTTTTCATCAATACAGTACCATTAAGATTTGTGCTTAATTGTTCACAACTTTGAAAACAAGAAGTTTGGGGAACACTCTTGAGAGTAAGAAGACTCTCGTAAAATTTCAATTTAGAAATTTTATTTTGATGAAAAATGAGACGGTTGAAGAGATGATTAACCGATTTAGTCATCTGATTGTTGTGATGTCAAGTGTCAATCTTGAGCCAACTAAAACAGATAAGGTTGATACACTGAAGAATGCCTTTCCTCCTTCATATTCGACTTTCCTGTTTGTATTGAAAGAAAACGGTTTATTTCGAAACATAGAGCTTACAACTGTGCAATTCATCAACAAGATTGAGGAAAGGGAATTTGATATCAAATGTCAAAACTCGTTGAAGGAAAATCAAAACCAGCAATCCTCAAATCAAAACCCTTCACTCTATGGGGGTCTATGCCAGCAAATAATTCGTCAAGTTCTGTACCAATTAATGCTTTCTTTTCTCAATCTCAAGAAGAAATTCCTATGTAAACTGTCCTCCTAATGTGTGCTTTATGGCCAATAGAGCTAATGCAAGCACAAATGCTCCAGCTTCAAGCTTGCCTAAAGTAAATATGCAAGAGGCTGAACAACAGTTTGCATTCTTGTGTGCTTTCATGACTTCATATGAACAGCTTGTCGGAAGCAAGATAGAAAAATTCTATCTTGCTAGAATTAGATGAATTCTCCATCCCAGATGATTTGATTTGTTAAATTGTTGTGGAAAAATTCTAGGTTGGTAGAATTAGATGAATTCTCCATCCCAGATGATTTGACAAATTTTATGGGTTTAAATATGGTGCTCTTTGTCTTTTCTTGAACATGTTTAGATTTTGATTTGTTAAATTGTTGTTCGAGTTCAGTAACTTTTGAAGTGTCATCCTGATATACAATTTCAATCATTTCAAGTTTAAGAAGGTGCAATGGAACTTCTTTGTCTGAAAAAATTTTGGACAAACCCTTCAATTTAAAAACTTTCCTAGTCGAGAAACAGACTGAGGATTGACAAATTTCATCAACTCCTCATCAGTGATAGTCTAGTCAGCTTATCTGATTTCTTCGAGTTAGAAATTACATTAGACCTTTTCACTGAACCTCCCAACGACTTTGAGCCATAAACCGCTTGCTCAAAATCTTCAGGTTCACACAGAATGTGGTTGTCAACAGGTATATCTTTGTTTTTCACAATCTTATAGGGTTCAGTTAACTCCTCGATTTAACCATCCAATTCATTTTTAGTAAAAATAGTGTTACTTTTGATATGAATTGGTTCTTGAGTAGTTTTGGTTGAATCAACATCCTCAGATTTAACAGTCGGCATATTTGAGCATTTTTCCACATCGGGAATGCTACTGTAATCTCCCTTAAAAGGAGGAGGAATCTCGACATATCCCAAACCTCTTTTTCCATTTTCCATTTCATTCAAAAGAAATGATGAATCTCTAAATTTTCCAAGCTTATTTTTAAGTTCCGTCACTTCATTTTCGAGATTAGAAATATAGGTTCGGAGTCGAAGAATCTCCTTAAAATGTTGATCAACAACGATATTCTTACACTGAATCTTAGCTTTAAGATCATGATTGCTTTCAGACAGTTTTTGAATCTTAAGAGTTGAATGTTCTAGTAATTTTGATTTCTGTTTGTAGCATTCATTGATCATAAAGTGATCTTTTGTGAGAGTATTGTTCTGATTTAAAGCTGTTTCAAGTTTGGCTTTAAGTACAGCACATTCAGCACACTCAATCACTTCAGATGAAGATTCAAATGTATTAATTTTTGGTTTAGGACATACCTCATCAATCTTAGCCATACATGCATAAGATTCAACTTGATCAGGAATTGATTCGGTTTGAGATGGCGGACTTTGATCAGTATCCGTCTTAGAGTTAGATGAATCACTTTCCTCAGATACATTATCACTGCTATCATCTTCGAATTTCTCTACTGGTTCAACGATTGCCATATTAGCTTGATTTCCCAAAAAACGTTGAGACCAATCAACAGCTTCATTAACCACCAGAGCTTGAGTAGCAGGAGACTTATCTTGTTCACCACCAGTCGTTTTACTCTTATCCCCACCAGATGAATTCTTCCCTGAAGATCTATCTGAATTGCGTGGCCCAGAATATTCTTTTCTTGGCTTATCACATTCTTTGGCAAAATAACCAAATTCCCCGCAATTGTAACATTTCACCTTCAGTTTATCGAATCCCACCCTTTTATTCAAAGTTGGAAGATCTTTCCTAGTTTGCTGCATGAATCTCTTGACTTTTCTAACAATCATAGCCATGTTACACTTGAGATCCATTAACTCAAGATCATCTTGGTCGATTTGATCATAGTCTTCATCTGTTAGTTCACTTGTGGCTTCAAGAGGCTTGTGTATGACTAGATAATTATCTTTTTGCCTATCATTCGGGGAGATATGCTAGAGTGCATACCATATCTTCTAATGTTTCACCACATCAGACTTAGCAAGATTTAGGTTTATATCACATAGGCAAATACACATTATGGAAGGCTACCATACTATGTCAATGACTGTATTTCAAGCCTTTTAAACTTATAATCCATGTGTTAGTTGTCTCAAACAATTTTTTATCATTTTCCAAAGGTTGGATACAATTTCTATCCAAAGTCACGCAATTCATTCAAACATGAAGAATCCTTCACTCGAGCAAACTCAAAGTTTATCATTACTAAGCATGTGCTCGAAAAACTTCATGAAGGCTCGATGATGTGCTCGAGAAATAGTCATGTGCTCGAAATACTAGGAAGTTTTCCAAAGCATGTGTCTATGCTCGAGCAGCTGAGACATGTCATCTCTGCTCGAAATAGGTCTTCAAGTAGCACTGTTTGTGCTCGAGGAGCAACAACCACGCTATCAAGCACAGAGTCATGCTCGCCGTACTTAACTCATACAAAATATATCAAGTATGCACAGATTTAAGTACAAAGAACATGAACATCAAATACATGATATCTTTCACACAAACAAGTCACAAATCATGATTCATTCACTCAAAATTATCAGTCAAGCATAGCAACAAATCATGTAAACAATCACAGTGAGCAATACATATACTCAGTAAGCATCTCACTTAAGCACACATCATCAATTAGATTTCATCAGCATTTATCATACCTAGGCATTTTAACAGAAAATGAAACCTGGTTTAATCTAAAGGTTTGGTGAACAAATCAGCCAAATTGTCAGATGTATCTACCCTTTTCATTTCTATTAAGCCTTTTTCACTACAGTCCCTAAGAAGTGATGTCTAATTTCAATGTGTTTAGTCTTAGAGTGATGAACAGGATTTTTGACTATAAACATAGCAGCAGTATTATCAATCAAAATAGGAGGGAGTAAGAAATTCAGACCATAACCCAGTAGTTGATTTTGGATCCATAGAACCTGTGCATAGCAAGCAGATGCAGCAACGTACTCAGCTTTACCAATTGAGATGGACACTGTAGTCTGCTTCTTGCATTGCCAAGACACTAGCCTGTTTCCAAGAAACTGGCAGCCTCCTGAAGTTGACTTCTTACTTATGTTGCAACCATCATAGTCACTGTCTATATAGGCCATCAAGTCTAAAGAAGAGTTCTTTGGATACCATATCCCCAAATCTAGTTTCCCTTTAAGATATCAGAATATTCTCTTTACTGCCAACATGTTTGAGACCTTGGGGTTAGCTTGAAATCTTGCACAAACACACACAGCAAACATAATATCTAGCCTAGATGCTGTCAGATACATTAGTGAACTTATCTTGGCCCTATACTCATGCTGGTCCACTGGCTCCCCTTCTCATCAGGTACCATCTTTTCATGTGTGTCCATTGGTGTGGACACTATCTTGTAATCCTGGCACTTGAATTTGTTAAGAATTTCTTGAACATATTTTGATTGATTTATGAGGATACCATCTGCCTTCTGCTGCACTTGAAGTCCAACGAAGAAGTTCATTTCTCCCATAGAACTCATCTTGTATTTTGACTTCATCACTTTCTCAAACTCTTTGCACATCTATTCATTTGTAGAGCCAAATATGATATCATCAACATATACTTGTACAAGTAGTAGATCCTCCTTCCATATTTTGTAGAAAAGTGTTTTATCAATAGCTCCACGGCAGAAACCATTATCCAGCAGGTGATTTGACAACTCATCAAACCAAGCTCTAGGAGCTTGATAAAATCCATATAGTGCCTTACTCAGTTGTACACCATATTTGGATGAATTGGATCCTCAAATCTAGGAGGTTGAGTTACATACACTTCTTCATCTATCTTTCCATTCAGAAATGCAGACTTTACATCCAATTGAAAGACTTTGATGTTCATGGATGCTGCATATGCTAGAAAGATTCTGATGGCTTCTAATCTTGCAAAAGGAGTAAATACTTCTTCAAAGTCTAATCCTTCTTCTTGTAAGCACCCTAGAGCCACCAGCCTTGCTTTGTTTTTAATAACAATCCCTCTTTCATCCTTCATGCTTCTGAAAACCCACTTGGTTCCAATTGCATATTTTCCTCTGGGTTTGTCAACCAAATCGTAGACATGTAAGTCTCTGAACTAAGCTAACTCCCCCTGCATAGCTTCCACCTAGCTGTTATCTTTGGCTCAACTTGGGATAGGAAGAAAGCATAAAGACAGATGGTTTCCTTTTCAAAAGAACTTTTTGTCACTCTCTCATGCAAGTCCCCAATGATGTTTTCTGCAGGATGATTTCTTTCAACAGAGGTAGTCTGAAAAGCTTGTTGTGCTGTAACTTCTGATTCAAGATTTGTCATGTTCATATCAGCAATTTCATTCTCATGTACTTCTTCAGATTCAATAGTCATTTGTTTTAGAGAATTTGCTGATGATGAAGCTTTATTGGTTCTTATTTAAAGAGAATCAAACAATGACTGAAATCTATACTCTATGTCACTTGGTCCATCATTTGATACTTCAACTACAGCTTCTTGACCATTGATTTCCATTTCATTTGGTCCTTGGATGTTCCTTTCAAAAGTGAATCCTTTTTCTTCAGGTGCAACTGATGACCATAGCTTGTCCAGATCAAGTTGCTTCTGCTTTTCTTTCTCTTCAATGCTTGTTCTGTACATCCTATCATCCTTGTCTTCATTAATTTTGAATGATTTGATCATCTTTTCCAAGTCTAACAACCACTTGGGTCCTTCCACATTGTTGAAGTAATTTTCATTGAAGATAATATCTGAGGATTCAATCACCACCATGTGCTCCTTTACATAGACTCTATAAGCCTTCGAATGGGATGAATAACCCAGAAAGAAGCATTCCAAATATTTTGATTGGAATTTGTTGAGATAATCCTTTATGTTCAGCAGTGAGCATCTACATCCAAAAGGCTTCAAGAACTTCACATAAAGTTGTCTTTTGAAGATTATCTCATAGGGAGTCTTGCTTTGAGTCTTGTTCAACAGAACCATATTTTGCACATAGCAAGCAGTGTTGATAGCTTCTGCCCAGAAAGTAACTGGTAGGTTTGCATGGTCCTTGCAGCTTCAATTAATGTTCTGTTTCTTCTTTCTGCAACACCATTCTGCTCAGGAGTTCTTACGGCACTATACTGTTGAAATATTCCTTTACAGGTGCAGAATTCTTCCGTCAACCCATTTTTAAATTCTAATCCATTATCACTTCTAATAACTTTCACTCTCTTTTCAAGTTGATACTCCATTTTCACTTCTAATCAACACCTAAGTCTTGATTAGCTCTGGAGTTTCATCCTTGCTTCCCATGAAGAAAACCCCTGTAAATATTGAATAGTCATCAGTGATTACTAAGCAAAATCTTTTCTTGCCAATGCTTGGAACACTTATAGGACTAAAGAGATCTATGTGAAGTAGTTCCAACAACAGTAGTTCAAATACCTCAACAATCCATGTGATGATAGGTTTGCTCTTATGAGAGGATTTTGTTGTTTTCCCTTTAGACATGATGAACTTCTTTCTTCTAGTTTGAATTCTCTTGTAGGAAGACCCACAGCATGTTCACCTTTCACCAGCTTGTTCATGTTCGTCGGATTAACATGACACATCTTCCAATGCCACAGTTTTGTTTCATTCTCAGTGGCTTTAGAAACAAAACATGAACCACATCTGGATATTGCAGCATTCATTCTCAGCTCATAGAGGTTTCCATTTCTTGGAGCCATCATCATTATCATCTCAGGTGGAATGACAAACTTAGGCTTAAGGATCAAACAATGTTCATCATTGAAAGCCACATTTGTTTCCTTTGTCACATACTTGAGAAATGCTGAGTAAGTTATATTGTAGTCCTTCAACGTGCAACACATTCTCAAATGATACTTTGCCATTGGTTAGAGTGCCTCTTCCTACAATCTTTCCTCCATTCTCATCACTCCCTAAGGCAACAGGTCCACTTTCTTTCATAATTAACAAGTGCTTACCTATCACAAGTCATATGCCTGGAACATCCACTGTCCATATACCATATATCATTGCAATTTATGGACTGTTCCTGCACAAGTATACACAAAAGGATCAGTTACATTCTGAGTCACAAACTGCATCAGTTTGCAAATCAGAGTCAGTTTGAGTTTCAACAGGAGTTGGAAGTGGATCTTCATAGACTATTTCGCATTCTTCATCCGAATCCGAGTCTGACACAACTTGTGACTTGAGACTATTTTCAATTTGATCAAGCACACAGTCTTTCCATTCATTCACCTCTTGCTTAGACTTCCATTGATAACCTCTTGGTTCAAAACCTTGTTTTAGCAAGAATTTTCATCTCCATTTAGAACACCAGGTCTCAACTTTGCTTTTCCTTTATCACTAGACCTTTTTCTCTTTACAGTTTTGTTTGAGACCTTTGGATCTTCCTTGATTTTCAGGATAGATTTAACCTTTTCTCCAGGGTCAATCCGTTGTCCTCTTCATCAGAAGAGTTCCTTTTTCCATTCAGATACTTCTCATACATTTCCTTATAACCATTCATGTCAAATCCACTTACAATATCAGCAATTTCAAATGTCTTTTCAACCACCCAACAAGAATCAGTGTGATGTCCATAGGCATCACACTTCTTACACCACACTTTTGCAAAACTTCCCATGTCTTCAAGTAGTTGCTTGTCCTTAATCTTGTCACTGGGCTTGGGAAAGTCAAAACCTAAGGAGGTTTTGGGGCATAAAGAATTGGAGAAGTCCATCTTGATAGGCTTGCTGATATCAGGTATTTGAGGATACTTTTCTTTCATAAACACAATCTTCTTCAACTTAGATGGAGTTCTTGAAGAGCTTCCCTCTTTCTCTGTTGCATATCTTCTCATAGGCACATAATCATCATCTCCAATGTTAAACAGTTCATGATTTGAAAACATTGGATAGATTGAAGGATGGGTTTGATCATATGAGGATTTTCTTGATGCATCAGTCTTTTTCTTGATCTCAGATCTGTCAAAAACATCAAACACTTCATGTTCTCTCCTCATATTTTCATAATGTTTCTTGAGCCTAGTGGTTATCTTAGGCAACTTTGGTATCTGTTCACCTTTCATCTTCTTCTTTGTAGCCTTTTTGTTTCCTTTCTTTCCATTAGAAGATTTGTCACTTCTGCAACTATAGTTACTTTCTTCACTGGAGTATTCACTCCATTTCTTTTTGCTCAAATCAGTTTTCTTTACTGTCTTCTCAGGCTCATTCATAACAAACTCTCCATCTTTGCTCACAGTTATGTTCTCATATTGTTTCACAAACTCAGGTTTGTCCTCAACACATTCTTAAACTGCTTCAAGTACTCATTCCTGCTTTCCATATCTTCCTTCAGTAGATATTTGTTACAAAAAGGTGGTGGTACCTTCTTGTATTTTTCTTCTTCAGTCATCTTTTCCACATACCTAACAATGTTACCAGTTGACACTAAGTTCTTTAAGAAGTCCATTTTTGGGTAAAGGGATTCACCCGGTTAAATGCATTCCACACAATCAAAAAGTACAAGTAATATGACAGAGTGCCATATTAGTTCTCATGTATGACATGCCATACAAGAGTAAACAAACCAAAACCACCAAACATTGGTAAACACAGCCAAAGCTTACACAAGAACAATGTAAATAAACAAAACTAAAACAAATCAACCATTATCATCAATCTGGTGGGAAACTCCCCGCGGAAAGTGCCAATCCTCGAGAACCCGATTAACCCGTTCAGAATTCTTGAACTTTAGAGTCATAAGCTTTAGGCGCGTCCCCCTAATGATTTCGTCCGCAACCATCTTCGGAGTCTTCAAAGAGTTCTTGAAAAGCCGGTTGTTTCGCTCCTTCCAGATAACGTAAACCGAAGCCCCAAATAGCAGCCGATTAACAACATTTTCAATAGAGTTGGACATTCCAAATTGAGACACATATTGAAGAATATTCGCCCAACCATTCCTACATCCCTGAAACTTCCCTTTCATTCTTACAATACTCCAAACCTCAGCAGAGAACTTACACTCAAAGAAGAGGTGGTTACGAGAATCCGGCTCTCCATTACAAAGAGGGCAGCAATACAAGTTATAATTTGGATACCCACCAATTTTCCATCCCATAATACGATTCTGCGTGCTCAACCTATCATGAAGCACAATCCACAACATAAAGGAGTGTTTTGGAACACATTGAGAGAACCAAACAACATGCACCCAAGACACCTTATCAGCCGGTCTCCGAATAAGATTCCAAATTCCAGACGCCGAGAAATTCATTGAAGTCCCATTCTCATCCATTACCACGATCTTGTCCCTCTCATCCGGACAAATGCTGACTTCTTTTAGGTTCAAAAGAATTGGATACCTCAAAATCCAATCAGGCGGCCAACCCCAGTTATTATGATGAACAACATCACTGACACAGGTCTCTAAAGACAAGCCAGCACGATGAATAGCTCTAGGGTTAATATATTCAATTAAAGGACAAATCTCATCCCACTTATCATACCAAACTGAAGTAGATCTCCCATTCCCAATTTCATGCCATATAAATTTTCTAATCTGAGGACGGAACTGAAGAATTTTCCTCCATCCCCACGTACACGAGTTAGGAATCTGCAAGCTCCAAAAATTTCGCCCCTTCATTTTATACTCATAAATCCATTTAACCCACAACGAGTTACGCACATTGATTAAGCTCCAAATATGATAAACCAGCAGAGAGTTATTGACATCCCGTATACGCCGGATACCCAAACCACCTTCACACTTCGGCCGACACACAATATCCCAAGAGACTTTATGCTTTCCCTTATTTTGACCATAATCCCAAAGAAAGTTTTTAATCCGTTTCTCAAGATCAGCAATAAGTCTAGAAGGGAGAGAAAACACAGCAGCCCAATAAATATATAAAGACGAAAGAACAGACCTGACCAGCTGCAATTTACCCGCAAAAGATAAAGTTTTATTCTTCCAATCTCCAATCCGACTATCCATACAGTCCAGCAACCTCTTACAATCCCGGTAATTTAACCTCGTGGATATAAGAGGAACCCCCAAGTATTTAACCGGGAGCCTTCCTTCAACAAAGGGCATAATATTCAAAATACCACCTTTAACACGGTCCGGGACATTACAGAAAAACGCGGTACTTTTCTTCAGCATTAAGAAGTCCATTTGTATCAATAACTCTGCATTCTTGAGTTTTTCTTCAGCATACATCTTCTTTAATCCATCAATCTCAACACTCATTCTGGATTGAGTCGTGTAGGCTTGCATGCAGTCTTCTTCTAGACTCTTGATTTGATTTTCATACGTGCCTTCACTTGACTCAAATGCATTCAGGATAGCCTCTTTCCTTCCACACTCCGATTTTTCCACTTTCCAATCTCTTGATTTAGTTCATCAATGGTTAATAGAATATTAGAAATAGAAAGTTCAGAATGTACCTTTGAACCAGAAGATTCTCCTTTCTCTTGAACCATTGCCATAAAAGCAACATTTTCCTTTTCCATTTTAGCAGCATGGTTGCTCCAATCGAAATCCCCATCCTGTGGTCCCCTTGTAACAGCAACATTTCCTTGATCTCTTGCTTGATTCACCGCATTGATATTACCTTTGTTTTGATTATTCTGAATCTATAGATGATTGTTTCTTTGAGGCTGGACCTATTGTTGATGGGGTCTGTTCTGATTTTGGTAAGGATTTTTATTAACCATTTGATTTCTCTGTTGAGATCCCTGGTAATTCTGGTGTTGATTTTGATAGAACTTGTTGTGATTGACTTGATTACCAAACTTCTTTGGTTGATTACATTCTCTAGAAAAATGTCCTAGTTGCTGGCAGTTGTAACATATGGCCTTTGATTTATCAAATCCTATTCGGTCATTTGGCCTTGAAAAAGATGTTCTCCCAGTTTGATTATACAATCTCTTGCTTCTGACTGCCAACATTGCAGCATACCATTTTATATCCATGTCCTCCAAATCATCTGCATCAATCTATTCCAAATCTTCCTGCACTACACTTGTATGAATGATATTTTTTGCCACAAATGCATTGTAGGAGTCAGTGAACATTGAGCAAAAGGCGTGATAGTCAGTTCCCTGGCCTGAATTGTTCTGCACATAGGGAGGATGTCCACTAGCTGCAGAGGCAGTATCATCCTCAATTAATTGGACATTAAACCTTGATTGTCCTCCACACACAGAGCCTGATTCAGGAGGCTCTTCTACACCGAGCTGATTCTTAACAGAGAGATTTCCCATTGGTGCTACTAGAGCATTAGTCATTGGAAAACTCGGCTTCTCTTCCCTTATCATATGATTCTCTAACATCTCATTCTCAGCAGCCTTCAGAAAAGCTATGACATCATCCAGCTTGAAGTTAGGAAAGCTAAATTTCTCTTTAATAAACTTACTTGCAGTATACCACTCTCCAGATAGTGAAGACAACAATTTCTTGTTCAATTCGAAATCAGAAATTTGTAAGTCAGTTGTTCTGATTTCATTAAAAATAGACATGAATCTTTGCAACACTGACTTTAGTTGTTCACCTTCCTTGAACTTGAAACGGTCAAGTTGCTGCTTCAGTTTGTCTTTCTTGATATCTCTCAACTCAGTGTTTCCTTCAAACATGTCAATGACAGCATCATGCATCTCCTTAGCTATTTTGTGATGATTGACAGTGGTCAATATCTCCCAAGAGAGACCAAGTTTTAACATAGACAACGCCTTATCATCCCATTTCTTCATTTTGAGATCGATTGTTGAGTTGTTGTTTGCTGCAGTGGATGGAACATATTGTCCTTCTCTGATAGAGGTCCAAAGTTCAAGGTCATAATATTTAACAGCAGCTTCAAATAATACATTCCACTTGATGAAGTTCACTTGCACTAAAAGTCTTGGAATCTTGTTTGTTGATACTTCCTGATCATCCATCTTGCTCAGATCTGATCTTTCACCAACGAAAACTTTGTAAAGCTTCAAGCTTTATCACAAGCCTTCAGTCCCGTGGCCTTCAGCGAGCTTCCAAGTCTCTGATACCACTTGTCAGGACCGTAAATCTGGTGTAAACTTAAGTAGGTTGACAAAAACACACAGATCTAATAACCCGAAGACCTATTGGATATCTCGGCGGAATCAGGACATTCAATGAATGGGAAAAAAGGCGTGATATAATGAAAACGAAACAATAAATAATATTCAGTAAGAACATATTCAAAGACAAAAATTCACTGTATTTAATATTTCATTTAATGTAACAGTAAAGGAATGTCTAGGGTTTCGTGACGGTGGCGGCGGTAGGAGTAGAGAAAGAGAATATTCGTTGGAATGTTTGTGCCCTTGTATTGTGTGCGCTCTGTCATCATCCGTGCCCTAAATGGAAACCTAGGACTCTATTTATACACCCTGACATTCCTTCTAGAATCCCTAATAATTACACAGTGATTGACTAAAACAAAATACAAGTGTAAATGACTTCGAGCATGATGTATATCTTGCTCGAGCAAACTTGTTATGCAATGTATGCTCGATGAGTTGCTTCGAGCAAACTTTACTTAGAATAATTTCAGATAAAAATTATTCTTCACTAGCATGCTTCATTCTTCTTGACTAATCCTTGCTTTGCTCAAAGTTGTCCTTCATGCAAGCCTATTCTTCTTGATGTCTTCAATTCTTTCTTGAACTTATTAGCAATATTCATCATGCTCGGATATGAAGCTTGCATGGAACTGAACTATGCTCAATGTGCTCGGACATCCTGTGCTCGGATCACTTGGCTAAAACTTGAATATCAAGCTATTTGCTCGATTGGCAATCCACACTTGATAGAAGAACACTCTTACTCGAAGAAGTGTAGCCTGCTCGAAGCCTTCAACACTTAGAATAATATGCTGAAATACTATGCTCGAGGTAGTAAATCATACTCGATGACCTAGGCTTGCTCGTATTCCATACGTAGCCATTTTCTTGAGGAGGTTGAGAAAATTCCAATCTTCCTTTGTATAAATCCAACTCAACACTTATTCGCTAAATTAAAGAACCTTTTTCATTAACCAGATAACTAATCTGATTCAAATTCGTTAAAACTTAACAAATTGTATAATAACATTACATTCGTTAACCTTGAATATACGAATGTCTTCCATTCGTTCGTCTCAGCGGAAGCGAATGTCTTTTATAACGAATGAGCTCATTCATTATGTATAATTGACGAACGGCATGACATTAAGCCAATGTTAACGAATTACCACTAATCATTAACGAATGAGATAAAATCTCATTAATGATTTAAATATCATTTAAAAGCCATTAAGATTTAGAAAATGATTTAAATAATGAATTAAATAATCAATTAAAACCAACTAGGGTTTCAAATTGAATACAATAAAATAACCGATCATTTACAGATCGGTAATGATTAACTTTGACAAGACCCAAGCCCCGGTGCGGAAGCGTGAATAATGGTCGTTATTAACGGTGGAGCTCAGATCTGAGCTAGGATCGAATCGTATTCACTCTTGAAAGGTGTTTTGGACGGATGAGTAGTGTTTGGGAGAGAGCCTGAATTGATTAAAATGAACAATAGACTGGATGAACAAATATATGTAATCGAAACACAAATAAAGAAGTGGTAGTATGATTTCATTAGTCAAAAGATTGTCATACAGAGCACTCATACATACACACATACATACAATAAAGATCAGCCACCTCCAGGAGAGCTAATCCTGGAGGCGGCGGCTCTATCTCTAAGAGATAAAACCCTAGATCTCACACAATACACTATTCACTCATACCTAGACAAATTAACAAATACATCTATTTATACTATTCTAGCATGTCTTGGTCTTCAAGCCATCCACCCTTGGTTGAGACCAAAAATATTAATTATTTTTCACCCATAATAATAATAATTCGATGCGTGGTCTAAAATATAAGTCCCAACAATCTCCCCCTTAGACCGATGCTATCAAATTTCTTCCATGATCACCTCAAAAACTCTTTGTCTTTCATTGAAATTCTCCCCCTCACATTAAGCTTCTCCCGTTGTTCATTTTAGATCATTTCTCCTATATCACATTCGAATACATTTGTATGGGCATATGAACGTGGCTTCGAACTTCAAAGATCAACTTCAAGTAACAAGGTCATCACAAAAAAAAATAAACTCAATGTGATCATCAAATAATCTTCCATTCTTCAAATCTGTTTCTTCCCTTGTAAATCATCTTCAAACCATTCCCTAAATCAAGATAGCATTCAAGTCAACCATAACCCGTTCTTGATTGTCAAGTGACTGTTTTCATAGGAGTTTAAACTCTACTGATCATCCGTTCATCATGTTACTAGTGATGACTCTATCTTCTCAATTGTACTAGGAAATCTGAAAACTCACAAACATTGAAACATCTCTAAAGAATCTTCGATTATCGATCTTGATCAACTTTTCCTTAACTTGAGTCTTTTCACTTGATTTGAAGCAAGCAATTTGCAATGAAATTCAAGAATTTTTACTCCCCCAATTTCGTTGCAATTGTCTTTGAAAATTGTGTCTTCAAATCAAGTATGGGTGAAACAACCTTGACCATCCTTATCAAGATTGTTGATTCTGTAATAAACAAAGATAAACAAAACATTATGTTGGTTGACACTCATAAGGGATTAAATCCGTAAGCTTGGTCAACACTTGTTCTTGTAAAGCTCTTTGATGAAGTTTGTGAAAATTTGATAAGGCTTTGATTTCCTTTTGCTTGTTGATGATTGGATAAAATTTACCAAAATACCCCTGTTATATATCTTCCATAAAGCTCAGCTAGGTTAAATGGTCAACGGCACCAAAATTCTCAAGTGTAATTCATTAACGAGCATGGATTCAGTCCATGAGCACACATAAGTCAAAGTCCCTTCACGAGCATACTCAGTTTTTACTCAAGCATGCTTGAAAACACTTGTGTTTTTTCCTGTCTTTCATCAAGCATGCTGGGGAGCTTGCTCGAGGGCTTGCTCGAAAACACTTGTGTTTTTCTTTCATCGAGCATGCTGGAGAGCTTGCTCGAGGGCTTGCTCGAAGCCTTGCTCGAGAAAACACTTGTATTTTTCTGTCGTTACTCGAGCATGCTCGAGACCTTGCTCGAAAATACTTCGTCTTGCCCTCTGTCATCGAGTATGCTCGAGACCTTGCTCAAAAATACTTAGTCTTTTTATGTCTTTTCCTGATCATGCTCAAAAGCAAAAATGTGCTCGAAAACACTTGTATTTTTTTTTTCTTTTCATGGGCATGCTCAAGAGCCAAAGTGTGCTCGAAGAAGGTTTGCTCAAGTAGAACAAAGTGTGCTCGACACCAAAAGATAGATTGTTGAGATAAACAAGGATGTGCCCGGGGTTCATGTGCTCGAATCCAAACTTGATGTGCTCGACTTTGCATGCTCGAGCAATCGATAAGCTACCTTTTGAGTAAACATATCGATGCTTGAAATCAGAATCATTCCGTTGTGCTCGAAAGACTTCATGAAAGTTCAGGACTTGTCCACTGTGCTCGAGCAATAGATAAGATACCTTTCGGGTAAACATATCGACGCTCGAACAGCAGAAACATTTCCTTGTGCTCGTAATACTTCATAACAGTTCAGGACTTGTCCACTATGCTCGAGCAATAGATAAGATACCTTTCGGGTAAACATATCGACGCTCGAACAGCAGAAACATTTCCTTGTGCTCGTAATACTTCATGACAGTCTTGTCCATTATGCTCGAGCAATAGATAAGATACCTTTCGGGTACACATATCGATGGTCGAACAACAGACCTTTAATCTGCATCATCAATCAATGATTTTCCAATACTAACCTGCTTGAATATTCCCTCCGCATTTTCCATCTGCTGCTACGAACAATGATTAGATTGCTCCTAGTACCTGTTCATTCTTGACTTCTACATATCTGGTTGTACCAGCAGCAATGTTCTTCAATATTCCCTTTAATAAATCGTTGTAGAAATATCCCAGTCATCTTGGTATCAACCATCTATCTTCAATCAATCAACAGCCGTTACAAATCTGAAAATCATCTTCAATAACAGTTTTGCCCCAAAACGAGCTCAAAACACTGTTACATCAGATCTGGACCGATATGACCAAATAAACATGAAATTGATGTTGAATCTCCGAACGAGTCATCAACCCAAACTTTAATCTACATAACTTTTACACAAATCATCAAATAATTTCAAAACCCTAAAAAATTTTCAACAAACTACATCGGTTTAATGTCCATGGCGGATTCAAGAGTGAGATGAATCAGATTCATCGGTTAGTCTGAACGATTCGGCAACCCTGCTCTGATACCAACTGACAAGACCCGAGCCCCGGTGCGAAAACGTGAATAATGGTCGTTATTAACGGTGGAGCTCGGATCTAAGCTAGGATCGAATCGTATTCACTCTTGAGAGGTGTTTTGGACGGATGAGTGGTGTTTGGGAGAGAGCCTGAATCAATTAAAATGAACAATAGACTGGATGAACAAATATATGTAATCGAAACGCAAATAAAGAAGTGGTAGTATGATTTCATTAGTCAAAAGATTGTCATACAGATCACTCATACATACACACATACATACAATAAAGATCAGCCACCTCCAGGAGAGCTAATCCTGGAGGCGGCGGCTCTCTCTCTAAGAGATAAAACCCTAGATCTCACACAATACACTATATACTCATACCTAGACAAATTAACAAATATATCTATTTATACTAGTCTAGCATGAGGTCTTCAAGCCATCCACCTTTGGTTGAGACCAAAAATATTAATTATTTTTCACCCATAATAATAATAATTTGATGCGTCGGTCTACAATATAAGTCCCAACAATCTCCCCCTTAGCCCGATGCTATCAAATTTCTTCCATGATCACCTCAAAAACTCTTTGTCTTTCATTGAAATTCTCCCCCTCACATTAAGCTTCTCCCGTTGTTCATTTTAGATCATTTCTCCTATATCACATTCGAATACATTTGTATGGGCATATGAACGTGGCTTCGAACTTCAAAGATCAACTTCAAGTAACAAGGTCATCACAAAAAGAAATAAACTCAATGTGATCATCAAATAATCTTCCATTCTTCAAATCTGTTTCTTCAAACTCAATGTCAATTATTGGTATTGTTGTCCGCCTAAATCTTCAAGCAAGTGTTTCAGAACTTTCGGTGATATTTTTAGTTTGTTCAATTAGGCACAAATATCAGATTCTATTGGTTCTAATCTTGATTCAGGTGTAATTTGATTTTCTCTAAATCACACCAACTTGACTTAAACCTTAGAATCAATTTGATTAAAATGATTTATTTAAAGCAATATAGCACATAATCCCCACTACAAGACATACCCCCGTTATCAAACAATACCCTAAGATCCGTTCCCATGGATGAGTATGCATGATTTCATTTGTCGGTTTACATACATTGTGTCCCTTGTGGTCCGTTTCTTAATAGTAATAAGACAAAGCAAGGGGACAATGTATGACTCACAGCATGGTTTGATCAAGTCTGTAATTCAATGAGTACACTATGTACATTAAGCGACCAAGTTTAGAGACTTAAGCAGATACACTACGGGTTCGCTTTTTCAAGCATTTGTTTTATATTCATCGAAATGAATACCAGATGTAAAACCGAATAGAGACCCAATGGTGTTGGGAACCTTAAAGCATCCCATCAATACTTGATTACGGCCACAAGACCATACATCGTTGAAGCGTTAACCACAAACAAGAAGCTTTTATTTTAAAATTGTTTTCAAATTGATTAAAAGGCTTGAGTATGACAAGATTATTACATTTCTTCCATCATTATCAAGACTTTTGTTAGAGCATAATGTCTATTGCTAGGGTCTTAGATGTATTAGATATGATTGTATATGGCTTAAAATGTCAAATGTGTGTTGTATCGTGTATTCAGCGCATAAGTCCACAAGGACGGATATCTTATACGGCGTATATGATATACGCCGTATAAAATATACGGTCTTATGTGTCTTCATGTTGTTTCCTATATAAAGGGGACTTATGCATTGATAGGTAGACTGTTGGGTCATTGTCAGAGTGAGAGAGTAGAGAGAGAAAGTGTACAAAGGGTCATATCATATACGTTGACCATCTTTGACCAGAAATATATACGTTGACCATCTCTTCATACATATCCGTTGACTGTGTTTGACCAAAATGGAAAACTTAAGTGCGTTCATGTCACAGCCGTCTATACTACTTCAAAACATTAATTTGGAAAATGAAATGGGGACTTCCAACAAACCTCCTACGCTACTAAGAATGGAAGATTATCCTTCGTGGGCTGACAAATTTGAGACGTATGTTCAAGGCTTGAACTACGAAACATGGACTGCCGTGGAGGAAGAATACATAATTCCCAAGAATGAGAATGGGGAAAATTACATATTATCTCAAATTGCTGATGCAGATAAGAATTTGTTCCTAAAAGAGAAGAAGATGTTAAATCTCTTTCAACAAGCCATCAAAGCTGAGATCTTTCAATTATTGCAGCACAATGGTTCTTGTTATTCAATATGGCAGGCATTGTTGAACAAAGATCGTGGAAACCCTGACATGAGAAAGAGTAAAATAGCATTGCTGAAGAAAGAATTTGACATATTTACTCAAGTTAAGGGTAAGTCTTTTGCACAGTTGATTGAGAGATTCTGCTACCTTATGAATGAAATGAAGAGGCTGAAGATTGACAAGCCCGAGTATGAGTACATAGATAAGCTTGTAGATGCTTTACTTGAAGAATGGGGTACTTCTATCTTGATTCAACAATCAAACCCCATTGCTTATGCTCGTCTGAATCTTGCAAATTTTATTGAGAAAACTCATAACTTGGAGCTGAGAAAGAAACAAAAGATGAAATCCACAGCCGTATCACAAGATGTGGGATTATATTACAAGGGCTCTCAATCGAGTGTTTCTTCAAATCCCAAGATTCCTACTGCTTTTTGTGCTGAGCAATCTAATCAAGCATTTATTACAAGTATGCATACTACCACTACTCCATAGTATAGCAGTAGTTACTCAGGAACCATACCAGTTTCAAGTCAACAAGATTCTGATGTGATACAATGTATCATTGCTGTGAACCTGAAGAATACGGGAAGCATGACCACCGACACTGTCAAGGAACACATGGCCTTTCTAGGATATGTTCTAGATTCTTACGAGTGCTTGGTTGCGGGTCGCATTGGAAATTACAATATAACTAAAGAAGACTATAATTAGATCGACCCAGAGGAAATGGAAATGATTGACATAAGGTGGTGCATGGCAAGTGTGATAAGACGAGCTCAGAGATTTAAGGAAATCACTGGAAGGAATGTGCTTGATGGTACAACATCAAAGTTAGGATTTGATAAGTCTAAAGTAAGATGTTTTCGTTGCAAAGAGAAAAGACATTTCAAGAGGGAATGTGACACGAGGTCGAAGACTCACTCAAATTTAAACCAATTACAACTAAATAGATAGTGGCAAATGGGTATCGAACACGAGGAGTTTGTAGAAAATACGTTAAGAAGTAGCTTAAAATTAACTAATTTAAATGTAAATGACAGAAAATAATTCTCAAGTTGGTTTGTTTTGATTTGATTTTATAAACTAATTAAGCAAAACAAAAGTTGTAAACAATTGATTAAACGAGTGTTTCTCTCGGGGTTCGGATTATCACTCAACACTTACGTTAACATTCAATGGATAAACCATATTATCTTGGTTTTGTGTAAATGCAATTGTTTGTGATTAATCAAGAACCAAGTACTCGGATTCCTAGAACTCGAGGTTGTTACCCGGTAATCAATCAATATATTTAACCCTAATTCCTTCTACTCAATCTCAATTGTCAACGACACCAACAACTTATAGATTGCAATTAGGTTTAAACGATATGGACAATTTACAAAAATCACATAAACATCATGATCATACTGACATAAACAATCAGTCAATCAATCCAATATCAAGAACAATTAACAATAAGTGTATCGTAATTAATCTTACACCCAAGAGAAACATCAAGGAAATTAGCCAATCATTGTTTGAGAAATCATCATCACATTAGTTATCATCAACATATGAATCCAAAGCGTAAAATAATGTTTTCCAATCACCAATAATGATTCTCCAGCCTCCCAAATCGCTCTCCAATGTTTCTTGATGAAAAAGACCATGAAAAGAGTAGCCAAAATGGCCAATTAAACCCAAAGGCATCCTTCTGTTACGATCAGACCGTGGTCCACGTTCCAGACCGTGGGCCACGGTCTTCTTTTGCGTCCACGGTACGGTGGTTTCTGGAGAAAATTGCTTCAGGTGGACCGTGGGCCGCGGTGGAGCTAGTTCCCGGTTTTCTTGTTTTCTTCATAATTTTCTCGTTCTATCTCCGTTTTCTTCACCGTCTTCGCATTTGATCTTGTTATTTCGTCCTTTACCTCCTTAAACCTACAATCACATGACATAGTGTAGTAATCCAAGTACTTGAAATTATACATAAACGCGTATAATTTAATTGAAATTGCTACACATAAGGGCGGCTCTACGATCCACCTGTCACATTCCCACACTTAAACATTGCTTGCCCTCAAGCAACACATAAAATCACAATTGCTTTCAAAACACAACAACCAAACAAACTACAAGCTCGGCTCGGTCAAGGTCCCTAATCATACCCTATTCTTTTTATCTCATATAAACTATAGCCATACTTCACAATTTCAAAAGAGTCAAATAATTAAATCTTTAGCCAAACCTAACATGTTTCTTTAATTTATCTCATGCAATATCCATACACAATTACATCTCAATCTGGTGCCTTAATCACAATTATCAATACTCGGACACATGTGCAATCCTACTGTAATAAGCTCATGCAACTGTCAAACCTCCACCTACAATTGCTTTAGTAATTGTGCAAATCTAGAGGTCTTATCTCGGTTGTAATGAGGCCAAAAGTTTAGGTGCGGAATGGGAATTTTGAAAGTAGCGCATGCGATCAGTTCTGGCCAAGTTATTACATACAATTAAACAAAATGCTATAACTTTTCAAACTAGCATACTGTTTTTTTTTTACTATAAGCAAACTAACAACTTACTATTTCTTGATACTTCTTCAATAATGCAACAATTACATAACATACCTATTAACTAGGCCGGATCTTTTCACGAATAAATATGTCAAGGTAATCGATAATCAATAAGCATTAGGTTCAAAATGGGGTATCTAAAGACCAAACCCCCGCCCCTCTCATTTCCCACGCTCATATTTGTAATGTATGAGGCCCAACCCCAAGACCCACACTCTCACTCACCCAGACGAGGCTTATCCTAATTGCCTTTATCCTTTTTGCACGCATACCAAGCTAAGGTCTCGGAAAGCAATCATTGCACGAGTTCTAACAAGGAAGGTCACATTGTCCATCTCACTACTATATGCACTCCGATTCTCAAATTACTCCTATTACATAAGGTAACTAACTCAAAACATGTCACCTTTAGCTAGAAATTTAACAAAACTCGTACCCAACAACTAAGCCATAATTATACAGAGGAACCTGACCATGATACGGGACCAAGACTTTACCCTTGCTATCTTACCACTTTTCGATGTTTTTTCTTTCAACTGTTCCCCCTTTTTTTAAAATTTTTTTATTTTTTTTAATGGAAAACTTTCCATCCCCACACTTGGGATACATTGTCCCCAATGTATGATTTTGAGAAAATAAAAACACACAAAGGCTATTGTCATAACCATAACATTCTCCTTCGAACCCCCCAAATACATAAAACAAAACATAAAAACACCAAATATACAAAACAAAGTGCACCTGGTATGATGAAGTCCCATCAGTAGTAGGGCGGTTGTGGCGGCCTGAAAATGGAGGTCATGAAATACGAAAATTCACCAAAATTAAACGCTCCACTTCCGCCGCTACTCCCTTCTGCAGCCGATGGTGGTGGTGGTGCCATTTATTGCATCAGATCCACCCACATAGAATGATTCAATGGTGGTTTGGGGTAACGCCCTGAACCATCGTACGGTGGGAGAGATGTGTAATCCACACTCGGTGGATCTGGAACAACCGGCTAACCTGCATGCCACTGTTCATGAATTATTCTATTTCTATCATCCATATACCACATGTTTGCTTCGTGCTCCCGCCCATAGGCGTTGGCACGATTCCACATTTCCAACCGGTCATGACTTTCCTTCTCAGCTCATTCATGGTAGCCCCCCATGAAAGTTTGGTGGTCAAAAAGTGCTCGGGACTCCTCAGACCAACTACCAAAAGTGGAAGGCCGATGCCTCTCCACCACCTCATTAATCGAACCCATGTGGGCCCAATTGTCCCCATATGAAGCATATCCTGAAGAATAATCCCAACCCCTTTGTTGGGATCCACCACCACCAGCATTCTCATCATCACCGACCACCTCCATGTCATTCATGTCACTTGTTTCCTCGATTACTTCCTCCGAGTCTTCATCCGACTCTTTTTCAATATCCTTCCTTAATACTCTCCATTTCACATTACCGTTCTTCAACTAATGGTACCTTTTGCTTTTTGTATATGTCCAACCTGGGCCCAATGCATCTAAATTATGTTTCGTAAATACCTTCTTCAACCCAACTGCGCCTGCTGGAATGGCGCCATGCAACTTCAATATCGCCGTGATCAATCGGCAATGAGGTATTAACTTTCTCTTGTTGCTTTCTCCACTTGTCCATATGTTAAGCATGGCCAAGTAGCGAAAGGAAATTAGCGGCTTGCCACTCATCAGTGCGGCCAAAACCGGAATATCACTGTTTCTTACCACTGAAACGTCACTTTGACGGGGCACCACGTTGGATAAACATATTTTTATTAACAATTAAGCTTTAATTTTCAACTCCTTCCTTTTAAAATTCGAACCTGTACCTCTACCTCCTTTGAACACAGACGATAACATATTATACCATTGCAGATTATTGTTAGGATGGTTAAACAAATCTCTGACCGATGGATAGACATACGACTGGGATGGCTTGCTGTCGAATTGAGTAATTTGATTGAGTGTCTCAAAAGACATCACCACTGTCATTCTACCCACAGTTCCAATCAACTTCATGTCCGAACCTTTCTTAAATGGTGGGCACCTCAAGGTGGATACCCACTCCTCAATCTCCCTATCATATAGCGTAGTGTTCTCTCCATCGTTGAAGGGCAGCTTCCCACCCTAATGTTTCAAATCTGTCGAACACACTAAACGCTTCAAGACCCGAGTCAGTCACCTCCTTCTCACACATAAACCCTTCCAACCTTTCTCTCAACGTGCTCATCTTATCCTTAAAAAACTCCGGTTGCCATTCTAAAGCATAACTCGATAATAACCCCAGCTCTCCAGTCGGGTTTTGGGATTTTTACTTGCACATGCTCTTTTTCTTCTCGCAACCATTGTCTCTTGGCTTGGGCAGCCCGACCACTCGTAGATCTACCTTTCCCTTTCGTTTGTCCTAAGTTCTTCCCATCAATACACAAAAATCACCAAAAACAAACCAAGTCAATTCGATATGCTCCTCCTCACCCTTGCTTGTTACCATAGTTGTAGATAAACAACTCATTATATAATTAACCAATATCACTTCATTTCAACAAACACTTAATTTTTCAACTTTTCAATGAAAAATCACCAATTTCAAGCATTTATCTCTTATCCACAACTACAATTTGTAACCATTATCACCAACAAGCAAGTGGGTTTACACAAATCAACACTACCTTAACAATTGTTGCAATGTATTCAAAGAATTAACAATGAACATACCTTGGTTTGATGTTATGGTGATAAACAAGCACTTGTCACAAGCAAACAAGAAAACCCCATAAATCTTTGAAATATTTGGAACCCTAACCCTCACAATCGGGTTACAACTTAAAAAATGAAAAGGGAATAAGGTTTGTATTGTTAAACCTCACATAATTTCACTCACAATCGAGTTAAGAAACTTGGATTTTGGTGGGGTTTTGAAAGAGGTGTGATGTGAAATTTAGGGTTTGAAAGAGAGAGTATGAAGGTGGAGAAGATGGTTGGTGAGTTTTGTGGCTGAGAATGGTTGTAAAAGAAATTTAAAATTCGTTTATAGCCTTTAAAACCTGTCAAACAGCAGCAGAAGAAGCTGCACCATGGGCCACGGTGTGAACCGTGGTCCACGGTTGACCAAGGTCAACTAAGCAGCCAGCCCAGACCGTGGGACACGGTTTGGACCGTGGTCCACGGTGATGTTGTTCCAGATCGTCCAGAGTGCACCGTACCGTGGTGACTCTCTGGACCGTTTGGACACGGTTTGGACCGTGGTCCACGGTGGACCTGCCCCCCCCCCCTTTTTTTTACAATTTAACCAGAAACTAAAACTAAAAATTACCCTACCCCCCGTGAAAAAACCGAGTTGTCCTCAACACGGTGAAGAGATTCCTGAGAATTCCCCACACTTGATTTGGACAACCTCTTAAACGAGAAAGGTAATTTTTAAAACAAATTTGAACAAAATCTAAACTAAATTATACAACAAACCTGGACCGTTTAATTGGTTGATTCCTCAGGCGACCGCAACAGGTAGCCTACCTTGTCCACTTCACACATGTTAATATCCTTACCCTCCAAGTATGGTTTAAGTCGGTGTCCGTTCACAGTTTGTCTTGCTTGACTATGCAAGTCTTCAATTTCCACATCACCAAACTTACCCACTCTTGTTATCACGTACGGGCCCATACATTTGCTTTTCAATTTTCTGGGAAAAAGTTTGAGCCGTGAATTATGTAACCAAACCTTTTTCCCTTCTTCAAAAACCCTCTTTCTCAATTTGGCATCATGAACTTTTTTCAATTTATCTTTGTATGCTGATGCACATTCATAAGCTTCATCCCTTATCTCTTCCAATTCTGCCAATTTCAACTTTCTCAAATTACCGGCTTTGTTATAATCCATGTTCACACTCTTAATAGCCCACAACGCCCGGTGAGCCAACTCCATAGGCGAATGTCATCCTTTCCCATAAATCAACCGACAAGGAGTCATTCCTATGGGCGTTTTATAAGCGGTTCGATACACTCATAGTGCATCATCCAACTTCACCGACCAGTCCTTCCTATCAACCCGCACCGTCTTCATCAATATTTCTTTAATTTGCCGATTGGACACTTCAACTTGTCCACTTGTTTGCGGGTGATATGGAGTAGCAATTTGATTGTTCACATTATACCGCTTCAACAATTTCCTGAAATAGAAATTGTTGCCTCCTTTTCTTGGCCCAATGTTTCGGAATCTCACCCGCGGCCCGATAATTGAAAAAATGAGCGTTCCATGGTGTAGTGAAAACGACTAACAATTATTCATCCGGAAATCTCTCATTGATTTCATGTGAATCATCCACACCTTCCAAAGGAATCCTCGACAAATGGTCCGCCACCACATTTTCACACCCCTTCTTATCTCGGATCTCCAAATCGAACTCTTGGAACAATAAGACCCAACGAATCAAACGGGGTTTTACATCTTTCTTCTCCATGAGGTAACGAACCGCACTACGATCCGAATAAACCACCACCTTACTTCCCCATATGTATGAGCAACACTTATCCAAGGCATACACCACCGCAAGTAATTCTTTTTTGGTAGTGGTGTAGTTTAATTGTGCCTCGGATAACGTTTTGTTTGCATAGTAAATCACCACCGGCTTCTTATCAATTATTTGACCCAAAACTGCTCCAATGGTGGTGTCACTAGCATCACACATAATCTCAAACGGCTTCGTCCAATCCGGTGGTTGCAAAATCGGTGCTTGCACTAGCTTTTCCTTCAAAACATCAAATAATTGCAAACAATCATTAGTAAAATCAAATGCAACATCTTTTAGCAACAAATTGCATAAATGTTTAGTAATCACACTAAAACCTTTAATAAACCTCCGGTAAAACATTTTTCACTAGCCAATGAATTAGAAACATTAGTAAACACATTTAAACGCATTTTTCTATTTCCAAAGGCCATGTCAACTGTACCAAACGGCAATCAATAATAGCATGAGCAGTATTTAAAAATGGCCGACCCAATATAACATTTTGTTGTTGTGTTGGGTCAACCGACGAGTAATCCAAAACCAAAAAGTCAACAGGATAATAAAATTCCTCTACTTTAACAATAATGTCCCGCACAATCCACCGAGGATGTTTATGAGACAAATCCGCCAATACAACTGTGGTCTCAACTCGTTTAAGTGGACAAAAATCGTATTTGTCATACAAACCCCCTGGTAAACTACTCACACCCGCTCCAAGATCCAATAACGCCCGTGACATTTGAAAGTCACCTACTTGAATGTTAATCAAGGGCGCTCCCGGATCTTGAAGCTTAGGTGGGAAATCACCCTTAAGAATTGCACTCACTCGTTCAGTTAAATCAAATCGTTTAGGAACTTTTTGTTGTCTTTTCAGAGTACACAATTCTTTTAAAAACTTTGCATATGCGGGTACCTGTTTTATTGCCTCAAGTAAAGGAAGATTGACCTTAATCTGTTTGAATACCTCCCACAGCTCCTCCTTTTGAGGACTCTGTTTTGAAATCACATTTTTCTTACCTGGATCGATTAAACCTGAAAGAAATGGAATTGGAACCTCTCCCACTTCCTTGCTTTTATCATTTAAAAGTTTATTTTGACCCGAATCATTTTTTGAAAACGTGGATGGTGAATGGGTGAAGATTGTTCATCTTCACTTTCTACCCCCGTCACATCCTCTACCATACCTTCAACTAATTCCGGTGTGGTATTGATTTTAAACTCCTTTCCACTTCTTAAAACACTTACCTAATTAATCGGCACATTACGAGAAGTAGTCTGAGTAGGGTTCACCTTAGTATCACTCGGGAGTTGAGCTTTATTCTTCTTCAAGTTGGATACCTCGGTTGCAAGTTAGCCCATTTGAGTTGTCAATGACTGAATGGCCTTATCACGAATTTCATCCTTTTATACACGAGCTCCATCCAATTGATTCGTTTTCTGCATCTCTTGTTGCATCATCTTTAACATGTCCATCACTTCATTCCCACTTGATGAACTTTGAACCGAAGATCCACTTTGATTACCACCTGTTCCTTGAAATTGACCTTGATTTCCTTGGTTGAAGTATTTTTGATGAGGGATAAAGGTGGTTTGAGAAGTCCCTTGGAAATTCGGATTGAGTTGAGTTGCTTGATTTCCATATCTAAAATTTGGATGATTTCTCAACTCGGGGTGTTAAGTGTTTGAGTTCATGTTGATATTCCGATTACCATCCCCTTGACCTTTAAGTGCATTTACCTCTTCAAATTGTGTTTGCCCTACCGTACACACATCAGCCCCATGACCCAACTCATTATAATTGGTACAAACATAAATTCTTTGATTAGTAGTTTGTACCCCCACATCTTTCACGACATGAACTTGCAGTCTTCCAACTGACGGTCTTGCTCTTCTTGTAGTTTGAGCTTTTCTCTTTGAAGTGACCGACATTTGCTCCAAAAATGCCCAATCATCTTGTTCATAATTGGTACCGAATATACCATTCGTGATTGACATCCAATCCCTTTCATCTTCCGCATTCAACCCTTCATGAAAAGCATTCAACAACTCCCAAAGAGCTATACCATGATGAGGACAATTCTTGATCATCAAGTTGAACCTCTCGAATGCTTCATGAAACAATTCACCCGATTGTTGTTGGAAAGACCTCAAACTTCGTCTTGCATCATTAGTCTTTTGGGCCGTGTAAAACTCTTCCAAAAACCTTTGTTGCATTTCAGCCCAAGTGTAAATCGATGCGGATGGCAATGTGTAGAACCATCTCTTCGCGTTATCCTCCAACGAAAATTGAAATAAAACCAACTTAACTTCATCCGGTGAGGATCCTTGACCCCCTATCGTGTTGCAAATAGAGTCATATGCCTCCAAATGGAAATAGGGTTCTTCCGTTGCAAGACCCTTGTACTTTGGTAAAATTTGGAGCGCATTGGTTCTCACCTTAAATGTTCTTCCTTGGTGGTTTTGAGGAACAACCACCGGAGATGGGTTATTGGTGATGATCGGTTGAAAATGAGCTTCAATTCCCCTAACAATTTCCCTTGCATGTCTTCTTGGTACCCCCAATAGTACTCTTGGTTGGACCATTTGTCGGTAAACGGGCCGTTGTTGCACATTTTGTTGAAATTGCGGTTGGGGATTTGGTTGTTGATATTGCGGTTTTTGTGGAACTTGTTGTAATGGTTGTGGTTGGTGTGGTTGTCCTTGAATAATTTGAGGTCCACCCCATGGTTGCATTTGTTGTTTCCGTTGAATTTCGGGTCCATACCCGAATTGCCCTTGAATCCTCAATTGACTCCCATCAACCACACTTGAATATCCTTCTTTCAACACTTCATACCCTTCTTTGGGTAAATGTGTATGGTTGTTGATAAAGTGGATTTTGTTGAGATTGGAAGGATGATTGTTGTGGTGAGTTTGATTATTGTCCTTGCATAGGCAAGAAAGTGGTCAAGGGTGGAAGGTTAGGTGGTGGTTGAAAACTAAACATGGTTGAAGTCGGTACATTTGAAGAGATTGTGGTAGTAACGGGTTAAGTGGATGATGGGTTTTCAAAATTGATGGGTGGCGGCATTGAAGGTAAAGTTTGTTCCGAAGCCATGATTGTGGTTTCATTCATTCGACCTTGTGTGCTTGGTGATCCAATAATCTTATTCTCCCTTTGAAGAATCCGGTTCTGACGAAACGTTCTCTCGATTTCAGGATCAAACGCTAACGGTGATGAAGACCGAGAGCATCGTGTATGCATAAACATGTAAGTACCTGCACACAAGCACAACCCGCGTAAAACTGACAATAACAATTTAAACAAAAACTACAAAAATAACACACGTTGTGCACTACTCCCCGGAAACGGCGCCAAAATTTGACACGAGGTCGAAGACTCACTCAAATTTAAACCAATTACTTCTAAATAGATAGTGGCAAATGGGTATCGAACACGAGGAGTTTGTGGAAAATGTGTTAAGAAGTAGCTTACAATTAACTAATTTAAATGTAAATGACTGAAAATAATTCTCAAGTTGGTTTGTTTTGATTTGATGTTATAAACTAATTAAGCTAAACGAAAGTTGTAAACAATCGATTAAACGAGTGTTTCTCTCGGGGTTCGGATTATCACTTAACACTTACGTTAACATTCAATGGATAAACCATACTATCTTGGTTTTGTGTAAATGCAATTGTTTGTGATTAATCAAGAACTAAGTACTCGGATTCTTAGAATGCGAGGTTGTTACCCGGTAATCAATCAATATATTTAACCCTAATTCCTTCTACTCAATCTCAATTGTCAACGACACCAAGAACTTATAGATTGCAATTAGGTATAAATGATATGGAAAATTTACAAACAATCACATAAACATCTTGATCATACTGACATAAACAATCAGTCAATCAATCCAATATCAAGAACAATTAACAATAAGTGCATCGTAATTAATCTTACACCCAAGAGAAACACCAAGGAAATTAGCCAATCATTGTTTTAGAAATCATCACATTAGTTATCATCAACATACGAATCCAAAGTGTAAAATAATGTTTTCCAATCACCAACAATGATTCTCCAGCCTCCCCAATCGTTCTCCAGTTTTTCTTGATGAAAAAGACCATGAAAAGATTAGCCAAAACGGCCAATTAAAACCAAAGGCATCCTGCTATTACAATCGGACCGCGGTCCACGGTCCAGATCGTGGGCCACGGTCCAGGCCACGGTCTTCTTTTGCTTCTACAGTATGGGGGTTTCTGGAGAAAATTTATTCAGGTGGACCGTGGTCCACGGTCTGGACCGTGCGCCACGATGGAGCTGGTTCCCGGTTTTCTTGTTTTCTTCATAATTTTCTCGTTCCAGCTCCGTTTTCTTCCCCGTCTTCGCCTTTGATCTTGTTATTTCGTCCTTTACCTCCTTAAACCTACAATCACATGAGATAGTGTAGTAATCCAAGTACTTGAAATTAAACATAAACGCACATAATTTAATTGAAATTACTACACTTCAGGGTGGCTCTACAATCCACCCGTCAGAATGCACTAGCAAAAATGTGGAGGATAATGCTGCAAATCCTTTTGGACGGGATTACTACAAGCAAGAAATATATCACCGTCCAGAGGGAGAATCATCGAAGGGAAAGAAACCTACTAAAGCATCAACGTCACAACAAAAGGCTGTTATAGCTCAAGTTGATGAATGTTTCAATTGGAACTCAGTGTTCCAAGCTAATGTGGCTCAAGTGGTTGATGATAATGAGGTTAAGGATAAGGTTGAGACTGCGATTGTGATTAAAGAGTCTGCTAAGAAAGTATATGATTTGGTTGATGATAAAGTGGTTAATGATGAGGGCCTGGACAAGGTGTTGAAGGATGTGAATGAAGAAACCAACAAGGTTGCACAAGAGGTTGATCATGATACTTCTAATGATGAACTTCCTCGAACATATGATGAAATTCATGAGGTTCCTTCTGACTATCTTATTTCGTTATTTCCTCTTGATATTATCGAAAGTTTTGCAGGATGGTTCTATGAAGAAGATATACCTGAAGGTAAGATCAACTTTGGAGTGGAAGAGTATGAGGAACTTCCAGAAGTCAAATCAGAGGAATCAGAAACTATTGAGGAAAAGTTGGTTGAAGTTGTCACTGATGAAGATTCAGGAATTTCTACTGAAGAACCAATTGACCAAGAATTCATGGCAAATGAGGTAATTCTTAATTCCAATCTTTATTGCCTTGTGAAGAAAGTGACTTTAAAACTCTGGAAAATAAAGAGTTGAAAAGGCACTATGACAAAGAATTGTTTGGTTTAAATATGGTTAATGAGGCATATTTGAAACTTAAATCATGTGAAAGAATTTTACAACATCAAAAAACAATTTCAATGTTAAAACACACAGTTGAAGACAAACAAATAGCCATTAACAGACACATAGATGAGAATGCTGCTTTCAAACTTGAGCTTCAAACACTCAAGATTGAGACAGAAAGGGTGAACTAGAAATTAGTGAGCTATGCTTCATCATCATATGTTCTTGATCACATTATCCCAAAAACAAAGGATAATGAGACTAAGAATATAAAAGAAAATTATCATGTTGTGCCTCCACCAATGCTTATGTTCCAAAGAAACCAAATGGGTTCAAAAACGCACCGAATGTGGAAATTAATACTCCACATCATGATAATTTAAAGCTCGTTGATGATAAGTCTGAAAAGAATGAGAATGCAAGTTCAGGTTGTGATAAGTCAACCGTTGTAAAAATAGCAAAATCAATTTTGACTGAGGAAACATTTACTGAGGGGTTGGGTAATATAGAAAGTGAAGTTGTTAAGTCAAAAAGATTTGCAAAAACAAACTTTTATAACAAATCTCATCAACTTCAAGAGAAAAAGATTAAGTTTATGCATGGCAAAACTTCTAAATCTGAAAAGGAAGCTTTATTCAGAAATCAATCAAATGATGAGTTTTATCGTTTGAAAGAAAAAAGTGATCAGGTTAAAACGACATCTCAAATCAATAAGTTCATAGGAGATGTTGTTTTAATTGCAATGAAGTTGGGCACATATTCTACGCTTTTCCCAATCGATATAAACATGATCACATTCCGCCTCGAAAAGGTGTGACTAAAAAACCTGGTTTAGGTTATGTAAGTGAGAAGACACCAATGAGTGTTTTAGAAAATGTGAAAATCTTTAGACGAGATGAGCCTGTTAAAATTGATGGAGAAAAGATTGTTAAAAATGATGTTTCAAAATTACAATTTCAAAATCAATTCAAACACCGTTTTATAACAAAAGGCAAGCCGCAGATCAAAACAGGGTGGTAAAAAATGTTGTTAAACCACATAGATTGTTGAAAAGGTAATAACTGAGTCTGAGTCACTTGTATATAGTGAAAATTCTGTCTCGTGTGATTCAGATAATGAAGATATTAGGTTGTTATGAAAGAAATTCAAACAACCCAAGACCAAAAAGGCTTGGGTTTCCTGGTTTCACTAACCCATTAACTTTATATGCAGGGGCTTCCAAGATCCCACGTTTCTCGTTGGATAATAGATAGTGGAGCCTCTAGGCACATGACAGGTACTCTCTACTCGCTGAATGATGTGAAATCAATAAGAGGAGGATATGTCGGTTTTGCTGGAAACCAAAGAAGACAGATTGTTGGTGAGGGCACACTTAACAAATGGAAAGGTTACATTCGAGAACATCAACTACATTTCAGAGATGGAGAATAGTTTGCTCAGCATATCACAGATTTGCGATAAACACTTCTCTACACACTTTGCTGGCCAAGAGTGTTTGATTCTGGAACCGGTTTCAAAATACCTAAAGAGTGGGTCATTATGTGTGCTCCACGAGTGAATGATCTTTACGTCATGAACATGAGCACCGCATCAACATATTCAGGGTCTGCTCAATGTTCATCTCGAGAGCATTTGAACAGGAATCTATTTTATGGAATCGAAGGATGGGAAATATAAGTTTGAGGAAAATGAACAGTTCACTAGAATCTGGTAGAAGTAGTTAACTTGAGGAATTTTCAGTTAAGTGAAGAATGCTTGGATTGTAAGAAGGGAAAGCAAACGAAGAAATCCCATCCAAAGAAACTTGTCAATTCCATCAACCTACCTTTTGAACGTCTTCATGTGGATCTATTTGGTCCAGTGAATGTTAAGTGTCACAGGATAACTTTACTGTCTTGTGATTACTGATGACTATTCAAGATTTTCATGGTTGATGTTTTTGGAATCAAAAGATGGGACATATGATTCCATCATGATCTTATTCAAGAAGTTGGAGATTCTTTAGAATCTACATATCCGGTGAATAAGAAGTGAAAATGCGACGGAGTTCAAGAATAACAGGATGCTTGAGTACTATAATGACTGAGGGATTCTTCATGAATTCAGTTCGCCTTACACTCCACGACAAAATGGGGTCGCTGAACGAAAGAGATTGAAACAGCTCGAAATATGCTTTCCGAATCAAAATTACCAGTTAATTTTTGGTCACCAGTGGCGGCAGCTTGTTATACACTCAACCGGGTCCTTATAGTTATGAAATTTGGCAATACGTGTTTTGAGCTACTTAATCGTAGAAAACCAAATTTGAAGTGGCTTAAACCGTTTGGATCAACATGTACCATTCTTGAACCAAGTGTAAAATTTGGTCCAAATCTATCGAAGGTTTCTTTGTGGGGTATACTAGTCCACTTAGACGTGTCTATATCTCTAGCCTCCACAAAATTATTCAAGTTCAAAATGTCGACTGTCAACGATGCACTCCTACCATGTAACGAAAAAGAGATTCAAGGCGAGTACCCCTAATGATTTCGACTGTTGCTGACGAAATCATTAGGGGTACTCGCCTAAAGCTTATGACTCTAAAGTTCAAGAATTCTGAACGGATTAATCGGGTCTCGAGGATTGGCACTTTCCGCGGGGAGTTTCCCATCAAATTGATGATAATGGTTGATTTGTTTTTTGTTTTGTTTTTTCCTTGGTTCTTGTGTAAGCTTTAGCTGTGTTTACCAGTTTTTGGTGGTTTTGGTTTGTCTACTCTTGTATGGTATGTCATACTTGAGAACTAATATGGCACTCTGTCATATTACTTGTATTTTTTTTTGGCTGTGTGAATGCATTTAACCGGGTGAATCCCTTTACCCAAAAAAAAAAAAAGAGATTCAAGGCTGTTCGATTATGACAGTCTTTGGGAGAGTTTCCAACTCCTTGAGGAAGATTTATCCGAAGAAACTTTGATGATGATTTACAATCAACATTTGTCAGAAAATCAAGTGACTATGCCTAAAGAATCTGCGTCTGTTCCTCAAAATGTTCCTGACAATGTTCAATCCGATGTTGTTCCAGTTTTCGATGATGACGGTGATTCAGATGAGGAGATATTTGAAGCTATTTCACCATCCACTTTTGTTCCTGAAGTGTGTGAGAAAATCTCCAAACTGAAGTGTTAGTATCTACAGAGGTGGTGCCGAGAACATTATCCTACCATTCCGAGGATAATATAATAGGAGAACTGCATACTAGGTAGCAAACGAGAAGTCAAACCGAACAAAATCTCTGGTGTTTCTACTCTCTTGTTTCTTGTTTACAAAATCAATTATCATTTAAATGTTTTATTTCTCAGGTAGAACCAAAGACGTATAAAGAGGCGCTAATAGAAAAAAGCTAGGTGAATGCTATGAAAGAGGAGCTTATGCAGTTTGAAAAGCTCAGGGTCTGGAAGTTGGTGGATTTACCTGAAGATAAAAAGCAAATTAACACCAAGAGGGTGTTAAAGTGCAAAGGGGATGAAAATGGGTTATTATAAGAAACAAGGCAAGATTAGTTGTGTTAGGATTCAATCATAGAGAAGGTATCGACTACAATGAGGTGTATGCACCAGTTGCAAGGCTAGGAGCAATTCGGATCTTTCTAGCATTTGCTTCTTGGAAAGGTTTTAAGGTTTATCAGTTGGATGTGAAATCAGCATTCCCTAACGGGAAGATTAGTGAAATAGTCTACGTGGGACAACCACCGGGGTTTGTCAATCTGATCCACAAAGACAAAGTGTATCTACTTGATAAAGCCCTTTATGGTCTCCATCAAGCCCCAAGAGATTGGCATGAGACGTTATCCCAACATCTATTGGACAACGGGTTTATCAGAGGAACAATCGATTGTACACTTTTCACTAAGCTGGTTGATGGACATCTGCTAATTGTGCAGATTTACGTCGATGACATAATCTTTGGATCGACGAATTATGATATATGCAAGCAGTTTGAAGAAGTCATGAAAAATAAGTTTGTTGGACTTCTGGTTGAACAGTTGTTAGAGGGTATCTTTATTCATCAGACAAAGTATGTTAATGACGTATTGACCAAGTTCAACATGTCTGATGCATCGGCAATCAGCACTCCTCTACCATTGAATCATGGTATCGGTCCTAATCCCAACGGGGAGAAGGTTGACCAAACCTTATACCGATCCATGATTGGCTCATTGATGTATTTGACTGCTTTTCGGCCAGACATCATGTATGCTACCTGTTTGTGTGCCCGATATCAAATCCGAAGGTTTCACATCTCATGATCGTCAAAGAGAATACTACGCTATCTCAAGGGATGTCCGGGGGTCGGTCTTTGGTATCCAAAAGATGATGAGTTTGTGTTAAGGGCTTATTCTGATTCAGATTATGGGAGCTCCAAGCTGAATGCAAAATCTACAACGGCAGGATGTCAGTTCTTCGGTAAGCGACTTGTCACCTAGCAATGCAAGAAACAGACCACAGTTTCGTTGTCTACCTGTGAAGCTGAGTACGTAGCTGCTTCCAGTTGCTGCTCTCAAGTTCTTTGGAAACAACAACAGATGCGGGACTACTGTTTGAATTTTCTTACTACCCCTGCAGCTATATCGATAACTAAGAATCCGGTAAACCACTCTAAAACTAAATAGATAGAAATACGGTATCACTTCATTCGTGATTGTTACGAAAAGAAGTTGATTATTGTAGACAAAATTCGAACCGATGAACAAAAGGCAGATCTTTTCACCAAAGCTTTTGATAAGCAAGATTTAACTACTTATTAAAACTAAATGGTTTAAAAGTTTTCGGCGGTGTTGAAAAGGGGGTTACCGAGATTACAGGTGTGTTGGTTACCTTGTGATCCTGAACATCAGAGTCAAATTTTCATTTGTATATAGTTTTTGATTTTAGGGGGAGAAAATTTCAGAAAAACCAAAAACATTGAAAAATTTGGAAAACGCCAAAAACAGTAAAAAATTTAAAAATGTCAAAAACATTAAAAAAAATGTTGCTCCTCAGAAAATGAGTTTTTGAAGCAAAAAGGGAAAGATGATATAGTACATTGATCATCTAGTCCCAAATCCAGTAAAAAGTAGGCATAAAAGGATGTTTGCTTAAATGTATTAGTCATTAACATGCCTTTAAAACAAACAAGTAAGGGAAAGTAAGTGATATAAACCTAAATACAGCCGAATCTAGTGGATTAACATCTTGAAGCTTAGTTAATATCTGCTTTAAGAAAAAGGAATGTTTAAGATTGCTGTGTATGCATTTGTTCATTTTGCAAAGTAATTCAGCTTATTTTTTCTTTTATTTTGCAAAGAAATTCCACTTAATTTTTTCTTTATTTTGATTCTAATCTTGGATCTTCTCCTACGCGATAAGATTATCCAACCTGAAGGTTAAGATTTGGATATTCTGCTTTATTTTCTTGGTGTTACGTATAAAGCTATAGACTTTCTCCGTGCAATAATATGGTATTATCCGACATGATTGTTAAAGCCTTATACAACTTCAACTTATTTTATCTTTTTATTTTTGTTAAAATGGAACCTTATCTGCGTGTAGTAATACCGATATTAAGGGAAAAGTTTAGTGTTCTGAGTTGTTTCGTTTTATTATTTTTGCATGAGTCACAGCTAATCGATTTTAAGGATCAAAATGAAAAATATACATGTGAAAATTCACTATATAAAGATATCCAAATATTGTCTTAAAGGTGGGGTTCACATAAGATTTGTGCTTAATTAAACTAAATACATCTATCACAGAAATTACTGAATCGTTTGTATGGAAGGTTTAGGTGGACTACAATACCAATGAGTGACTTAACACCAGTCATAAGAAACGCTGAAAATAAAACTGTGATGGAAGGGCAATTTGGTCAATATTATTTGATGTGTTGTAAAACACATGTATTTTCTGCACATTTTATCCACATTTTTATATTATATTTTATGTGTTTTAACTTGTTTTATATAGGTTTACATAGTTTTAATAATCTTGTAGATTATGGGTGAAAGAATGAAGAAACCGAGCTTCTTAAGCAGTTTACGGGCCTTTTTACGCATACAATTTCAAGACAAAGCTCAAGGCCCGGCCCGTATGCATCATGGACAAGCCCAAGCTACATTATATTATATTATATAAAATAAAAAAAAAACCCTAAGGCATTAAGCCTAGTTCCGATCGCAAGTTCAGCAGGAAAAGAAAGGTAGAAAAAAAAAGCTTGGTGGTGGCTAGGGTTTGGGTTTTTTGGCGGCTAGGGAAGGAAGAAGACACAAGAACCAAGCATCGGGATCATTCATCATCAATTTCACAGCCAAGGAGCAGCCGAAAACCATCTTATATCCTTTCTTGTTATACTTTGTTCATCACTTTCAATGTTCTTAATCAATTGTTGAATTGTTTTGCAATTGCTTTAAGGATTAACTTGTTTATGATTATTGTTGATCACTGAATGCTTGAATTGATTATTGTGATGAGTTATATGATGTTTTTATTGAGTATTTTCTGCTGTCCAAAAAGTTTGCTAGGCTAAACTTGTCGGTTCTACCTAGGAATGATGATTATTGTTAGTGTTTGATGGATAGAATTTAATTGTTATTGTAAAGTTTGATTAGAATTGAAATAGGTTGTGTTTAGTGGCTGGAAATATTATCAATTTTATTTCTTAAACCCCCTTGCGTTGGTTGATAAATTTTGTGTTGATTGATTGGTGCATTGTTTGATTCTAGACTGTGTTTAGGGTTTGTTTGCGGTAGGTACAACCGTATGGTTTTGTTGCTTGAATTGGTGGTTAAAGTACAACGGTTAGGCACCTTCTTAGAGACCAAGAGGTGATAAGAAGTAGGGTCATCTCATTACCTTGGCATGCTAGAATAAGAATTGCGCGAGAGCGAGTTCGTTTCTTTTCCGGTTTAGGTGTTTTGAGCGACTAGTATCACTATTTGGTTAAAGTTGAATTGTTCCTCTATCCTTGGGGGGGGAGTATTCATTACCATTAGGTTCGAGTGTTGGTGAGACCGAGAGGCGAGTCAACATTAGAACACGTTAGCAATTGTTTCCCGGTTTGGTCGTTTTAGCAGATTTTGAGTAGTTAAGGCTTGTTGAGTGAGACCGAGAAGTAATCCAGTGAGCCCGAGCGATCCTTAGTCATGTCATCTTTAGGGACTGGTGTCTTGATTTCATTCAATCCATTAGCTTGTTAGGCCTACGGTTTGATTCAGACCTAGGTAGATGTTTTTCCCATCCAGAGTCAACACAGTTACTTTGTCGTTAAGTTTTCTATTTTTGGTAACTTTTTTCAGTCAGTCCAGTTAGTCTAGTTAAGTCATTAAAAATCAAAAAATCAATTAAATATTATTCTTAGGTAGGTCTTGTCTAGGGTTAGTGATCGTTAGCGTCTTACGTGTCCACGTGTTCAATACTCGGAATTCCTAGGTCTATACTACTTGCGATCGGTACACTTGCCGGTTGTGTGTGTTTAGGATTTTCGTTTTATATTTAAAGCTTAGTTGTGAGGGTCATTGTTATAGGGTTATCTGACGCACATCAAGTTTTTGGCGCCGTTGCCGGGGACACGGTTTTAGGCGTTTGGAGAGCGACTCGAGTTAGGACTTACCTTGTGTGCTACTTGTAATTATTTTTGTTTTGTTTATTTGTTAGGATAGTTTGGCTACTTTATTGATTTTTATAGTTTCATGCGACAGACTTGATCTCGTGGACCACCCGACACTGAATCATTTCCCGAGCCTGAGAGAGAGTTTCGTGAGAGACGTCGCACCGTTTCACCATCTTCTACTTCATCATCCGTGGGTAGTTTATCCTCTTCTCCTACATTTTCCGACTTTGACGTTAGGGATAGAATCATGGATGACAATCCACCACCGAGGAGGACAGTTGCTGACCGGGCCCGACCGGCCAATACTGGCACGAGATCCAGCATCGCACCACCCGCCATTGGAGTTAACACGAACTGGCAGATTCCGTCGAACATTCTGAATATCATTTCCATTCTGCTCAGTTCCACGGGTTACTTCACGAAAACCGGCATCATCATCTCACTCGTATCACGCGTATCTGCGACACTTTCCATCTGGCCAGCGTATCCGAAGACGCCGTGAAACTCCGTGTCTTTCCGTTTTTGCTCATCGATAAAGCGAGTATGTGGCTCGAGTCCCTCCCACAGGGCTCTATAGCTACTTGGGCTGCCATGCAGACCCAATTTCTTGAGAAATACGATCCTCTGGCTAAGGCCGCTCGTCTACGTAATCAGATTCATTCTTTTCAGATGGAGGACACCGAGAGTTTCTACGAGGCATGGGAGCGTTTTAAAAATCTTCTAGCGTTGTGCCCGAACCATGGCTTGCAAGATTGGGCGGTTGTCGAGAAGTTTTATAATGGAGTGACATTCGTGACACAGAACTTGCTTGACACGGCGGCGGGAGGAAATTTGCTGACGACGAAGGACCCGGATGAGTGCATCGCTTTGTTTAACGGGTTAGCTATGAGTGGATGCCAGCGACCACCCGCCAAGGGTGGTAAGACCATCCACTCCATATCACGCGGCATGCATTTGGTGGACACGACCACCGCACTCACAGCACAGGTAGAGGCATTAGCGCAGATTGTGAAAGACTTGCAAACGAAGAGTAAGTTATGCGAGATATGTAGAGGAGGGCATGATACCGTTCAGTGCCCAGTCAGTTCGCAGGAGGAGGTCGTAAACTTTATAGGAAATCCATACCAAAATCCAAATTCTTTCAATTCATATAATTCGGGATGGAGAGGCAATCAGAATTCAAACTGTGTCAGGATCGTGATTCGCGTGAAACCTTAGAAAGGTTGACAAGAACACACGGACTCGATTACCCAAAAAGGCCTGTTGAATATCCCGACAGAATCAGGATATCCAATGAATGGGAACGAAGGAGTGTGAATAATAAACACAAAACAGTAATAAATGGTCAATCAACGCTCATTCAATAGACAAAGATTCACTGTAATAAATACATCATTAATGGAACAGTGAAAGGAATGTCTAGGGTTTTGTGTGATGGCGGCGGCGATTGTAGGAGAAAACAAAGAGATAATTCTTTGGAATGTTTTTGTATTCAGTGCGTGCCAGCCTATATTCCATCTGGAAAACCGTGTGAAAAACCGCGTCCTAAAAGGTATCGTATGACCCCTATTTATAGACCCTGACATTCCTTCTAAAAGTTCCTAATCATTACATAATGAAATACAAAATAAAACTGGTGTCGAGTCCTCGAGCAAGATAACAATCTTGCTCGAGCAAGCTCAGTATGCTAGGTATGCTCGTTGACTATCCTCGAGCATACTTTACTTAGAATATCTTCAGTGAAGATATTCCTTCCAGTACACTTCATTCTTGACTAGTCCATGCTTTGCTCGAACCAATCCATCGAGCAAGCTTGTTCTTCTTGATGTCTTCAGCTTTTCTTATTCAGCAATCTTTATCATGCTCGGATGTAAATCTTTCTCGGCAACTGAACTGTGCTCGAAGTCCTTGCTTTGATCACTTGACATATTCTTATTGCATCCATGCTTGTTCCCATGTGCTCGATCATCCTGTGCTCGTAATACTTGGTTAAAACTTGTTTGATCAAGCTGTTTGCTCGATTGGCAATCCATGCTCGATAGAAGAATACTTGTTTCTCGTTGAAGTGTAGCTTGCTCGAAGCCTTAACACTTAGAAGAATTAACCATTTAAGGTTCTAAAGACCTTGCTCGAAGTAGTAAAACTATGCTCGATCGTCTAGGATTTCTCGAAGGCCATACTAGCCATTTTTCTGAGGAGGTAGAGAAGATTCCAATCTTCCTTATCATAAATCCGACCCAACAATATCCCCCTAGATTGGAACAAGCTCAGATGCACCAAACCATACATGCATAGAGTTACACATGTATCAGACATAGAATATATATCATTCAAGAACATGTCATTTCATTACATAATTAGGAATTCTGCCTCATGGTCATTACAAATTAAAGTTTTTACAAATTAAACAAAAATACAAAGATAAACAGAAATAAAATCCATCATCCATTAGCATCATTCTGTCATCTTCTTCCTTTGCTCCTTGTATCAGATCTTTCCTTTAATCTATTGACATAGGCAGCTCTTTGTTTGATCATATCCAATTCCACAGCATCTGAGGAGTCATTTGGAAACTTTGCATCAATTAAGTCTTGAAGATCTTGAGGATGCATGAATTTGAGATCCTCATCATGTCGTATCACTGCAATGGGAATTCCAGACTCGTTTCTCAAAGTAATTGAATCATTGTGTTGATTGTACGTTATGTATGTGATTCTCCCAAATTGTTGTATCATCGAGTTTGGTTCCTTCATTACTTCCCTCATCGCCAAGCACTCTTTCAAAGTTTTCCTTTTATAATGTGAGCTGCTTGCTTGAGTCTTTTGTTTCTTGGCATTAAAGAAGGAGAGCTCTGAGGTGTGCACTTCATTTATCCGTTTGTTTGTTTTCTCCCTCTCTGCCTGGCTTCGTATCTCCCTTTTCTTCTGTTGCAAAAATGGGAACCCCCTTTCTGCCTGTTCCTTTAAAAATCTTGAGAGATCATTACTTTGCTGACCAGATGGCTGACTTCTGATTTGATTGTCATACAAGGTCAATTCAGCCATCCTGGTTAGTTGTTCTTCCGTCAAATTTCTCAAATCATCCCTAAAGATGATGAGATGTTCTTCCTTATCTTCAGTAATGATTCTCAAGGTCTTTGATCGTCTATCGAAGAAGAGATGTGTGGGAAAATTTACATCACGTGGTGGTTCAGGCCTCATAACCTCTGACCTTTGAGTCCGGCTTGTGCTTCCTTACTGAGTTTTATTTTATGCACCAAGCCCTTTATCCTCATACCATCTCTTGATAGTCTTATCATTATGTGAAATCAATCTTCCCATTCCAACTCCCTTCCTGTGCAATGCACTCATTATTTCTGCTCTCACTAGATCATCCATCTTCCTTCTATCTTCCTACAACTTTCTTTCTGTCTCCATGTACATTCTTTGCTCCCTTTTGTATATCTCTAGTAGTTGAGCATGGGGCATTCTATTGAACTCATCTTCGGACATTCCCTTGTTCATTACTAGCTCTTTTAAAGTTTGGACTCTCTTGGGGTCTTGAAACCATTCTTTTGCCTCAGTTTTTTTCTTCTCAGATTCAATTCTTTCTTTTTCTTTCTGCTCATTTTCTCTTTTCTCTCTTTCAAGATTTACAGTTGTCTGTTTTCTTGCATGAGAGTCTTTCACATTTTGAACTTTCTTCTTCAGCTCCTCCAAGGTGAAATTGATCAATGACTCATATTTAAATCCATGAATTTGTAGGAATTGAATATCTTTATCTCCTTAACTGATTCATATTCCCTGTCATCATTAGTTCTTCTTCTTTTATTCACATCTTCAATCACCTTTGCCATGTCATCGACCGAGCCTTTTTGTACAGTTTATCGATGGAGTCAAAGGATTGTAGATTTAAAAATGCAGGCTTATACCCAGCCTTTATCAGAAATTTCCTTCTATTCTCTCTCTCTCTCTCTCCATCCTTCAGCTTCAGAGGCTATGACTTCATTGGATAATCTTTGAAGATGTTTCAAGTCATAGCCCAAGCTCATCAAATAGTCTCTATCTTCATTTTCCATTTCAGTCTCCTTAGACTCCTCATTGTCTTCATTCTCAACTTCCAAATCAATCACATCTTCAAGATTATGAAGAGCCTCAATCATTGGTTCTTCAACATTTACAGATTGAGCCCTCCTTCTTTCTTCTAACTTTTTTGATCTCAATTTGTACACCATTTTCTTTACAGATTTCTGTCTTTTAGTTTTTGGTGTCTCAACTTCAGATGCAGCCTTTCTTTTCAAAGGTGATTGAGTTGGAGTGGATGTGTCAGGTTGCTCTACTTCAGTTTCTGGTTCTTCAATTATGATTTCCTCATCCACTGACTCTGATTCTTCAATAACAGGTTCATCTATATGAGTCTCTTCAGATTCTTCAGTAACTTCTCGAATAATGGGCTCATTTTTTTCACCATGCTCTTCAACTCTGGTTCTCCTTCTTTACTCAAATTAATGAAGTCTTGTTGAGCCTTTCTTGCTGCTATCACTATCTCTGGATGATGTCTCTCTGGATTATTCAGAATGAGTGTAATATCCTTCATTATGACCAATTTAACCATAGTACTTGCTGAGACTTCAATGGTTTCATCTTCTTCATGGATAACTGGTCCCAACCTAAGTTCTTGTTCCTTTTCAGGATTTTCAGATTCAGTCACTGATTGTTCTGGTTCATGGGTTATTGGCTCTTTAGGCTTGGTGATAACTGTCTTTTCAATCTGGGTAGTCTCATTTTCTATTTCAACCTCGACAGATTCAGATTCAGGCATTTCAGGTTCACTTGTTGCAGGCTCTTCCTGTTCGGCTGACACAGGTTCTTCAGTTTTGTCTTGTTCTTGTTTATCAATATTCATATTATCTCTCAAGGCATCAAGTGTAGCCTTGAATGCCTCATCAGCCTCTTTCAGTTTCCTTTCATCTGCCTCTTCTTACTCTTTCATGTTAATAAGTGATTCAATCACTTCCTGAGGAATCTCCTCTTCCTCTTCTTATTCCAAAGACTCTAACTCTTCATTTATCAATCTCATAGCAGTCTTCACAGATTCAACTTCTGCTATGTCTGGACCAATTATATTTTCTCTGTGCAGTATGCCATCAGATTGAACATTGTGTTGGGGCAGGGGCATCATCAGTAACTACAATCCCCTTTCCCTTTGCTTTTCTTTTCAAAATTTCTTCTTCTGTTTCTTCTTTTTCCTCATTCCCCCCCTCATCCTCTGAATTTCCCTCATCATATGCTTGATTGATCATGTTTAAGGCATTTGATGGTTCAATCTCCATATTCTCCTCTTCTGAACTTTCATATAATTCACCAATTAAACTCAAGCCTTCTACACCTTCAGTTTTCTCCCCCTGTTTTGGTGCATCTGAGGTCTTCTCAACCTCAGACTGCCCCTCAACGGTTCGAATCTTCAATAAAGCTTCATTTAGTGCAACTTCCAATGACGAGTTCCTTGCAGCCAAAATGGCATTATGTTCTTTTAACATTATGTTCTCAAACTCAAGTCTTGCATTCTAACAAACAACATCATATAGGTTAGGGCTTGATGGTGGGGTTTCTTGAATTGGCTCTGGAGCGGGTTCAGATGATGGGATTTGTTGAGTTGGTGGGGTAGGTTCAGAAGCAAGTTGATCTTGAATGGGTTGGGTTGACTAAGGTGGTGAAGGAATGTTATCTGTTGGCTCGTTGTCAGAGAAAATAGGTTCAGTGGTGGCTGGCGAAGAGATAACATTGTCATTTTCATCATTCACCTCAATGGAATCTGTGCCATCATGATAGACTGTAGGTGGTGGTGAGGCTGGTGGAGTTATCTTGTTGACTGTTTCTGCAACTTCTATTACATCTTGAGTTACAAAAGTATCATCATTCATTTGCTCAGCAGCTCGGTTAACTACACTTTCACCTTGTGCAACTACCTCCTCCTACACCTCAACTTCAGCATTACCTGCCTCATATGCAGCCTGTGCAATCAAAGGCACATTTACCTTAATTGCCTCTTGTGCAGCATCATCATTACCAATCATCATGTCATTTCCACCTTCCGCACCATCATCACCATCATTACTATTACCATCATCCTTTGCACCATCACTATCTTCATCATCACTATTCCCTAGAGTCCTTGGTACATCAATAGCTTCTAATGCTGGTACGAGCAACCATGGTAGTAAATCCCATTCATCATTATCAACAAACTTGCTTTTAGCATCTTTCAATCCCTTGCAAATGTTTGGATTCTGCAATCCCAACACTTCACCAGTCCGTTGAAGATCAGGCAAAACCCTGTCTATCAAAATCTGTAGAAACCTCGGATACATGAGGAATCTTTGTCCTTCTGCCTTCTCTGAATTGGAAACCAACCCTTGAAAGATAAGTCTTGAAACATTAAAGGGTTGCCTGTAGAGTATTGCCACAGTGAAAGTCCCAAGCTCTCTGCTTAATAAAGTCCAAGTCCCTCTCCTAGGAGATAAGGACTGGATCACATGGTGAATTAAGAACTGGTAGATCAACGGAAAACTCCCTTTTGAACTGGTAGATCAACAATCAAGAGGTTGTTGGTTCTATACTCACTTGAGACATGTTTAATATTTTTCCCTTCGTTGAAGGAAGGCTCCCGGTTAAATACTTGGGGGTTCCTCTTATTTCCACAAGGTTAAATTACCGGGATTGTAAGAGGTTGCTGGATTGTATGGATAGTCGGATTGGAGATTGGAAGAATAAAACTTTATCTTTTGCGGGTAAAATGCAGCTGGTCAGGTCTGTTCTTTCGTCTTTATATATTTATTGGTCTGCTGTGTTTTCTCTCCCTTCTAGACTTATTGCTGATCTTGAGAAACGGATTAAAAACTTCCTTTGGGATTATGGTCAAAGTAAGGGAAAGCATAAAGTCTCTTGGGATATTGTGTGTCGGCCGAAATGTGAAGGTGGTTTGGGTATCCGGCGTATCCGGGATGTCAATAACTCTCTTCTGGTTTATCATATTTGGAGCTTAATCAATGTGCGTAACTCGTTGTGGGTTAATTGGATTTATGAGTATAAAATGAAGAGCCGAAATTTTTGGAGCTTGCAGATTCCTAACTCGTGTACGTGGGGGTGGAGGAAAATCCTTCAGTTTCGTCCTCATATTAGACAATTTATATGGCATGAAATTGGTAATGGGAGATCTACTTCAGTTTGGTATGATAAATGGGATGATCATTGTCCTTTAATTGATTATATTAACCCAAGAGCTATTCATCGGGCTGGCTTGTCTTTAGAGACCTGTGTCAGTGATGTTGTTCATCATAATAACTGGGGTTGGCCGCCTGATTGGATTTTGAGGTATCCAATTCTTTCGAACTTAAAAGAATACGCATTTGTCCGGATAAGAGGGACAAGATCGTGGTTTTGGATGAGAATGGGACTTCAATGAATTTCTCGACTTCTGGAATATGGCATCTTATTCGGAGACCGGCTGATAAGGTGTCTTGGGTGCATGTTGTTTGGTTCTCTCAATGTGTTCCAAAACACTCCTTTATGTTGTGGATTGTGCTTCATGATAGGTTGAGCACATAGAATCGTATTATGGGGTGGAAAATTGGTGGGTATCCAAATCATAACTTGTATTGCTGCCTTCTTTGTAATGGAGAGCCGGATTCTCGTAATCATCTCTTCTTTGACTGTAAGTTCTCTTCTGAGGTTTGGAGTATTGTAAAAATGAAAGGGAAGTTTCAGGGGTGTAGGAATGGTTGGGCGAATATTCTTCAATATGTGTCTCATTTTGAAATGTCCAACTCTATTGAAAATGTTGTTAATCGGCTGCTATTTGGGGCTTCGGTTTACGTTATTTGGAAGGAGCGAAACAACCGGCTGTTCAAGAACTCTTTGAAGACTCCTAAGATTGTTGCGGACGAAATCATTAGGGGTACGCGCCTAAAGCTTATGACTCTAAAGTTCAAGAATTCTGAACGGGTTAATCGGGTTCTCGAGGATTGGCACTTTCCGCGGGGAGTTTCCCACCAAATTGATGATAATGGTTGATTTGTTTTTTGTTTTGTTTATTTACTTGGTTCTTGTGTAAGCTTTAGCTGTGTTTACCAGTGTTTGGCGGTTTTGGTTTTGTTTACTCTTGTATGGCATGTCATACATGAGAACTAATATGGCACTCTGTCATGTTACTTGTAATTTTTGGTTGTGTGGAATGCATTTTACCGGGTGAATCCCTTTACCCAAAAAAAACTACCCCTCCTTCACTCCTCCGTGGTAGCCCATCGTCTCTTAAAAGACTCTCAATAGCCTTGGGACAGAGTAAGACAGCCAAGCCTCAAATTTGTCATTTAGGTCTAGTGCAGCTCTAATTGAGGCCTCTGTTATCTCAATGTCGTGATTCAGAACCGACGCCTCAATTCTCTCTCCGTTGACATCGTTGACATAAGTTGCAGAACCCCAAAAATCCGAAATATGATTCCTGTAGATTGTGGGATTTTCAGTCAATGCCACCCGCAGATTAGAGTTGCTTAAGAAATTTATCATCGGCTCCAACTCGTGGTTTTCATCATCTATCTCCAACTGAGCGCACATATTGTGCCGTTTTTCGAATTTAAACGCCATCAGTTCTGCAAAGATAAAAGAATGTCAGTACACAAAGTTGCAAAACTAATATATGAGGATTGATAGATATTAATGGCATCTTCAATTAACATGTTCCGTAGTTATTTGCGTACCTGTTAGAACAAGTAAACAGTTAGTCAAAAGTCTAATTAGAAACCCCACTTTCGAAATCGGTGTGACGATTATCGAATAACTATGTCTTACCGAAGTCGAAACAGAGCTAATGGCTGTAATCGAAGTAAAATTAATCAGGTATTGAAGCAGCGAGCAAGAGGGAGATTGCACGAGCAAGAGGGTTTTTGTGATTAGGTTTAAAAGAGGAAGAGAGATGTGAAAAAGTTTCTAAGTCCCCCTTTTATACCTAACGTTTGGGTGGTACAGTACCTTGGTTTGTCGTCTAGCACACGACAGTTGTCATTTAATTTCAAATTTAATTGTAACTCCCTTGCTCGAGCATACAGCCAAAGTAAAAGTTGACCCCCTTTGTACACGAGTACATGGTACAACCCTTGCTCGATGTTCTTGGAATACTCTCTGTCCTTACTCGAGTACATGGTACAACAAGTATACGAGACAAGTAGTATTCCTCTAGACTTGTGCTCGATTGCCTTCCTAAAAGTTTCAACTTACTTGAGTATCGAGTCATACTCGAGGTGTAGCGTGCTCAAGTGTACTTGCCAATTTATTCAATAGTCCTGAGTCATACACGTAAGCAGACCTTACTCGACTATGCATCATGCTCGAGATACTTAGAAATATATCATCACTACTCTATGCTCGAGATGTATTCCAGTGTTAGAAACTTTGCTCGACTCTATTCCTACACTAGAACTCACAGCCTAAGTGTCTAGCTCCCAAGTTTGCTCGAACTATCTCACAAAATGTTCCATCATGTTCCTTAGCTCGAATTCTTATACCTAAGTATCTAGCACACAATGATGCTCGAAACACATAACATCAATTTTCATAGCATAGCAGGTGCTCGAAGATAAGATTCATGCTCAAAACACTTAACAAAATTTTCAGTATGCTTGAGAGTAAGAGTCATGCTCGAAACACTTAACAACAAAATTTTCATGTCATGCTCAAAACAGATGTCAATTCACACGTCATATAGTATGCTAGAAGCAGTGATACTTAAGCAAGCATAGCCTCTATGCTCGAAACACTTAAGTAAATATGCATGTCAGTTTGAGAATCACAACTGCTAGGCCACTAACCCAAGACATGATTAATCATGTCTTGTGCTCAAAATTTCAATTTTTCTCAAGGAATAATCATTGCAGAACAGTAAGTTAAATTGAGAAATTTGTTTAAGGTGACTTAAGAGATCAAAATCCAGTTCAAAATAAAATTCATTTTAAGTCATTGGAAAGATCTCAATTATGTGATCAGACTATTTAAAACAACAATCACACCACTTCATGGTCAGTGTTATTATGACTCAAGTTAGGTTGACAGCAGGCATACTTAGCATAATGGTCATTGCATTTTCTATGATAAATTTAGGATTCAATTAGAGCATAAGATAGGAATGGTTATCATTATAGCTTCAGATTGCCTCTAATCTCTTCTCAAAGCGTATTTAGCTTTCTCCAAATCACCCCGAATTGATTCCGACCCCCTGATGCCCTGGTGAAAATTGATTTTTGTATACTAGAGAAGTTATTTAGTTATATTTTGTCTTTGATAATAGACTGTAAGGTTGAACGTTTGACTTACTTGCCATCCGGACTAACATGCCTTATATTCAGGGTGTTTAGGACTTACTTGTATGCCCCACCCCTGTAGTTCCCTTAGTGCCCCTTAAGTCATGAAATCAGATAACTTATTTATATATATATTATGCTTTTGATCATTTTATACTTTGCAATCTCTTTCTTTCTCTTTTCTTTTGAGAGGTTTTCCATATATGAATAATTTATTTCTGCTCAAATACGTTATAGTTATTTTTATAGACCAGAAACACCAACGGGCTCGTGTATGATTGGATAATGACCTTTCTTCCCATCTTCGGAGAGATATGCTGGAGAACATACCTTATGTTCCAATGTTTCACCACATCATACTTAGCAAATTTAAGTGTATATCACATATTGCAACTACAGACTATGGAAAGCTACCATACTTTGCCAATGACTGTACTCAAAGCCTTTTGAACTTATAATCCATGGGTTAGTTATCTTAAACAGTTTTCTATCATTTCCCAATTTAGGTTGGATTCAATTTCCCAGAAAACCGTTTCTTGTTTCCATGAAGCTAGGAACTTGGATAATATTATCATTTCTCTTATTCAATATCACCGAAAACAGTGTTGCTTAGTCAAAAACTTTTAAAATTTAAAAAAAAAAACCATTTCCTTTTGAGAGTTCAAATGAAGAACAGTGATTTTTAAAAATGGTGTTGTCATTTAAGCATTTCTAATAAGCACACACTTTCACAGGATCAAAAAACAAACATTTAGGTAGCATAGAACCAACAAATCATCACTTAAGTCTGTTGAGCATGCTCAGAACTTCATCGCGCATGCCCGAAAGTCTATCGAGCAACCTTAGAAGTATATCATTTCAATGAAAGTGCTCGATAAACTTTAACTTTGTGCTCGAGCAGTAATTTGCAAAGAATAAGCACGGTATTCTGAACACATGTACATGCTCGACCACTGGAAACAACACTCATGCTCGAGTTACTTGAGAAAAACTTCAAGTATGGATTGTTTGTGCTCGAAGAGCATTAAACACCCATCTACCACAGAAGCATGCTCGAAACACTTGCAAAGGTTTTCAAGACAGCATTCTATGCTCGAGCTGTTGAGCAATGACATCTGTGCTCGAATGACTTAGAATAGGCTTACAGGAGCCTATGCTTGTGCTCGAAGAGCAACAATCACATTATCAAGCATAGATTCATTCTCGAAGTACTTAGAATCATCAAAATTCATCATGCAGGCACATATCAAAGTACTAAAAGCTGAAATTAACACAGTTAACAGAAATTCCACACAAGAACAGTCACAGACATGATTCATGCAATTTGAGTAATCATTTAAGCATAGAAATTTTATCATGCAAACATTCAAAAGTGAGTAACATAGATCATCAGTAAGCACCTCACTTGAGCACACATCCTAAATTAAACCTCATCAGCATTTATCATTCCTAGGCATTTTAACAGAAAATGAAACCTGGTCTTATCTAAAGGTTTGGTGAACAAATCAGCCAAATTATCAGATGTGTCTACCCTTTTTCCTGACAATCCCTAATGAAATGATGTCTAATTTCAATGTGCTTAGTCTTAGAATGTTGGACTGGATTCTTAACAATAAACATAGCAGCTTTATTATCAATTAAGATAGGAGTAAGTAAGAAATTCAGACCATGGTCCAGCAGTTGATTTTGAATCCACAAAACCCGTGCACAGCAAGCAGAGGTAGCAATATACTCAGCTTCAGCAGTGGAGATTGACACTGTAGTTTGCTTCTTGCATTGCCAAGACACCAGCCTGTTCCCTAGAAACTGGCATCCTCCAGAGGTTGATTTTCTACTGATGCTGCAACCATCATAGTCACTGTCTGTGTAGGCCATCAAGTCAAAGGAAGGGTTCTTTGGATACCAAATCCCCAAATCTAGTTTTCCCTTTAAATATCTAAAAATCCTCTTAACTGCTAGCATATGTGAAACTTTGGGGTTAGCTTGAATCTTGCACAGACACACACAGCAAACATAATGTCTGGCCTAGATGCTATGAGATACATCAATGATCCTATCTTGGCCCTGTATTCATGCTGGTCCACTGGCTCCCCCTTTTCATTAGGTACCATTTTCTCATGTGTATCCATTGGTGTGGACACGGTCTTGAAGTCTTGGCACTTGAATTTGTTAAGAATCTCTTGTACATATTTGGATTGATTTATGAAGATGCCATCAGCTTTCTGTTGCACTTCAAGTCCAAGGAAGAAATTAATTTCTCCCATTGAGCTCATCTTGTACTTGGATTTCATTACTTGCTCAAACTCTTTGCACATCTGTTCATTTGTAGAGCCAAAGATAATGTCATCCACATACACTTGCAGCAGCAGCAGATTTTTGTTTCTTCTTTTGTAGAAAAGAGTCTTGTCAATTGCTCCTCTGCAGAAACCATTTTCCAACAAATGATTTGACAGCTCATCATACCAAGCTCTTGGTGCTTGATGTAATCCATACAGTGCCTTGCTGAGCTTGTAAACCTTGTTGGGATGCATTAGATCTTCAAATCCGGGAGGTTGAGTGACATAGACTTCTTCATCAATTTTTCCATTCAAAAATGCAGACTTTACATCCAATTGATAGACCTTTGTATTCATGGATGCTGCATATACCAAAAAGATTCTGATTGCTTCTAGTCTTGCAACTGGAGCAAAAACTTCTTTAAAGTCCACTCCTTCCTCTTGTAAGCATCCTAGAGCTACCAGTCTTGCTTTGTTCTTAATAACAATTCCTTTTTCATCCTTTTTGTTTCTGAAGACCCATTTTGTGCCAATAGCATACTTGCCTCTGGGCTTGTCAACCAAGTCCCATACATGTAAGTCTATGAATTGGGCTAATTCCTCCTGCATAGCTTCTAGTCTCTGAATTGGGCTAATTCCTCCTGGATAGCTTCTACCCAGCTGTTGTCTTTCAAGGCTTGATTAATTTTCTTTGGTTCAACTTGGGATAAGAAGCAGGCATACAGGCAGATGTTTGGCATTTCAGAAGAACTTCTTGTCACTCTCATGCAAGTCTCCTATTATGTTTTCTGCAGGATGGTTTCTTTCAACAGAGGTGATCTGCACAACTTGTTGTGCAGAAACTTCTGTCTCTAGATGTGTCATGTTTAACTTAGCAGATTCATCTTCAATTCTCACTTGAGATTCTTCATTTGTTTGAACTTGATTTATCTCTGATGAAGATGCTTCATTTGACCCAAATTGTAGAGAGTCAAACAAAGACTGGAACCTATCTTCAAATTGATTTATCCTTTCAGTCTGAACAGGTTGCTAACTTTGAATTGGTTAACTCTCTACTTCACTTGGTCCTTCATTAGAGACTTCCACTGCATCATCTTGTCCATTTGTATCAACTTCAGCAGCTTGACGGTTGTTCCTTTCAAAGTTAAATCCATTAGAATCAGGAGCAACAGATGACCATAGCTTGTCCAGATCAATTTGCCTTTGTATTTCTTTATCTTCAAAGCTGGTTCTGTACATGCTGTCATCCATATCTTCACTGAAGATTTGGAAGGACTTAATCATCTTTTCCAAGTCAAATAGCCACTTGGGTCCTTCAAAATTATTGAAAAGGTTTTAATTGAAAATTATATCAGAAGACTCAATAACCACCATGTGCTCTTTCACATAGACTCTATAAGGTTTTGAATGAGATGAATATCCCACAAAGAAACATTCCAGTGATTTGTACTGGAACTTGTTCAAATAGTCCTTTGTATTCAGGAGTGAGCATCTGCATCCAAAAGGCTTTAAAAACTTAACATAAGGCTTTCTTTTAAAGATAACCTCATATGGAGTCTTATTTTGAGACTTGTTCAATAGAACCCTGTTCTGCACATAACATGCAGTGTTGATTGCTTCTGCCCAGAAAGTGATTGGCAGGTTTGCATCAGCAATCATGGTCCTTGCAGCTTCAATTAATGTTCTGTTTCTTCTTTCTGCAACACCATTTTGTTCAGGAGTTCTGGGAGCACTGTATTGTTGAAAGATACCCTTAGAAGTGCAGAATTAATCCATAGTTCCATTCTTGAACTCTGTCCCATTGTCACTTCTAATGACATTCACCTTCCTCTCAAGCTGATTTTCCATTTTTAGCACGTACGTCCTGATCAACTCTGCAGTTTCATCTTTGCTACCCATAAAGTATACCCAAGTAAACCTTGAATAGTCATCAGTAATCACCAGGCAGTATCTTTTCTTCCCAATACTTGGAACACTTACAGGACCAAATAGATCCATGTGTAACAGTTCCAATACCTCATCAATAGTGTTTATCATTTTGCTTTAATGTGACGATTTGTGTTGTTTCCCTTTCAGGAAAGATGTGCATTTTTCTTCCAATTTGAACTCTCTTGTGGGAAGGCCAACAACATGTTCACCTTTACAAGTTTGTTCATGTTCTTTAAGTTCACATGACACATCTTCCTATGCCATAGCTTAGTGTCATTTTCAGTTGCTTTTGACACAAAGCATGAACCACCTCTTGAAGTTGCATTGTTCATTCTCAGTTCATAGAGGTTGCCATTTCTTGGAGCCATCATCATAATCATATCAGTTGGAATCACAAATTCAGGCTTCAATATCAGGCAGTGTTCATCATTGAAAGCCACCTTGTATCTTTTGTCACAGACTTGAGAAATGCTAAGCAAATTGTATTGCAGTCCTTCAACATGCAGTACATTCTCAAATGATACTTTGCCATTTGTGAGTGTTCCTCTACCAACAATCTTACCTCCATTTTAATAACTCGCAAAGACAACTGGCCCTTCATGTTTCTTTTCATAATTGATTAACACACTCTTGTCACAGGTCATGTGCCCGGAACATCCACTGTCCATATACCATGAGTCATTTTTGTTCAAGGACTGTTCCTGCACATACACATAAAACAGATTAGTTTGAATCTGATTTACAAACTGCATCAGTTTGTAATTCAGTGTCAGTGGAAGATTCATCAGGAGATGGAAGTGGAATAGGAGGTGGGTCTTCATACACAATTTCACAATCTTCTTTTCTGTCAGAATCTGACCCTTTCTTCACTTCTTGTGATTTGATTATTTCTTTTGTCTGCTCAATCACATAGGTTTTCTTTTCAATCACCTTTTTCTTTGTCTTCCATTGGAACCCTTTTGGTTCAAACCCCTGTTTGAATAGAAACTTTTCATCACCATTAAGAACTCCAAGTCTGATCTTTGCTTTTCCCTTATCAGTTGACCTTTTGTTCTTCTCAGCTTTGTGTGGCTCTTTCTCACTTACTTTGATTTTCAGAATGGTCTTGAGTTTTCTTTCAAGAATCTCCTTTTGTTCCACGCAACCAGATGGTTTTCTATTTCCACTCAAGTAATTCTGATACATCTCTTTGTAACTTTTCATATCAAATCCACTCACCACATCAGGAATTTCAAAGGTGTCCTCAAGAATCCAGCAAGAATCAGTGTGATGACCATATGCATCACACTTCTTGCACCAGACCTTGGCATAGCTTCCCATATCTTCAAGCAATTGTTTGCTTTTGATTTTGTCACTGGGTTTGGGAAAGTCAAAGCCTAAAGAGGTCTTTGGACATAAAGTGTTGGAGAAATCCATCTTGATTGGTTCACTGATGTTAATTGTCTGTGGATACTTTTCTTTGACAAACACTATGTTCTTCAGCTTGGAGGGAGTTCTTAATGAGCTTCCTTCTTCTTCTCTTGAATATCTTCTTATTGGCACATAATCAACATCCCCAATATCAAATAACTCATGATTAGAGAAAACTGGGTAAATTGGTGGATGTGACTGATCATAAGTAAATTTCACAGTTTCTTTTGTTCTTTTCTTGATCTCAGTTTGTGGTCAAGAAACTTTGGAAGAAGTTTCACAATTTCACAGTTTCTTTTGTTCTTTTCATGTCAAATACCACATGTTCTCTTTTCATTTTCTCATAATGCCTTTTCATCTTTGGAGTCATCTTTGGAAGAAGAGGAATCTTTTCACTCTTCTTTTTGCTTGATCCTTTCTTCTTTTTGCCCTTAGATGACTTAGAGCTTCCACAACTGCAATTACTGTCTTCACTGGAGTACTCACTCCACTTCTTGTTTTCACCTACCAATTTGTCATTCTTCTCATTTTTTGGCTCCTCGCCCTTCTTCACTACAAATTCTCCATTCTTGTCCACATACACATCAGCATACTACTTCACAAACTCATTCTTGTCAACAAAAACATTCTTGAATTGCTTAAGGTATTCACTTCTACTCTCCTTGTTTACTTTCAGTGGGTAGCTGTCACCAAAAGGTGGTGGCACCTTTTTATACTTCTCTTCATTAGTCATTTTATCAACATAACCCACGATATTGCCAGTAGAAACAAGGTTCTTCAAGAAATCCATTTGAGTTAGCAATTTAGCATTCTTCATTTTCTCTTCTGCATACATCTTCTTCAACCCTTCAATTTCAATTGTCATTCTTGATTTGGTCTGGTATGCCATTATACAGTCATCTTCAAGTCCTTTGATTTGACATTCATATGTTGCTTCACTTGTTTCATAAACATTCAAGAAGGCTTCCTTCCTCCCACACTCAGTTTTCATTTTCCAATCTCCTGATTAAGTTGATCAATAGTAATAAGAAGATCAGAAATAGAGACATCTGATTGTACCTGAGTATTTAAAGATTCAGCCTGGTCATGCACTTTTGCTATAAATGCAACATTTTCCCTCTCCATTTCAGCAGCATGATTGCTCCAATCAAATTCCCCATCCTGTGGCACCGTGGTAACAGCACATTTCCTTGGTCTCTCTACTGGTTCACATTGTTCTGATTTGTTATGTTCTGGTTTATGTGACCCTGCATTTAGTTGTTTCTTTGAGGTTGAAATGTTTGCTGTTGGGGTCTGTTTGGATTTTGGTAGGGGTTCTGGTTGGTAATATGATTCCTTTGCTGCTGGAAATTTTGATTAGGGTTTTGATAGAGTTGATTTTGATTCAATTGATTTCCAGCTTGCCTTGGCATGTTACATTCTCTGGCAAAGTGTCCAGGTTGTTGACAGTTATAACAAATGGCCTTCGATTTGTCAAATCCAATTCTTTCAGTTGGACCATTGAAGCTTGTTTAACCTGTCCTGTTATACAATCTCTTGCTCCTCACTGCTAGCATAGCTGCTTGCCATTTAATGTCCATATCTTCTAAATCATCAGCATCTATTTGTTCTAGATCTTCTTGCACAATGCTTGTATTTATCAGATTCTTGGCCACAAAGGCATGGTATGACTCAGTGAACATGGAGAACAAGGCCTGGTAGTCTGTTCCTTGAGTTGGGTTGTGCTGCATGAATGTAGTCTGCCAATTTGCTGGAGATGGTGTGTCATCTTCAATCAGCTGAACATTGAATCTTGATTGGCTACTGTAAGATGAGCTTGTTTCTGATGGTTCCTCAACAATAGGCTGTTGCTTCTTGATTGAGAGGTTGCCCATTGGTGCTACAAGCGCATTGTTCATTTGAAAACTTGGCTTGTCCTTTCGAATCATATGGTTCTCAATCATCTCATGTTCTGCAAACTTGAGAAAGGCAATCACATTATCCAATTTAAAGTTTGGAAAACTGGCCTTTTCTTTGATGAACTTGCTGGCAGGGTACCACTCACCAGACAGAGATGATAAAAGTTTCTTATTCAGATCAAAATCAGATATCTGAAAGGCTGCTGTTTTAATTTCATTCACAATCATCATGAACCTTTGTAGAATTCAATTTAGTCTTTCTCCTTCCTTAAACATGAATCTGTCAAGTTGCTGTTTCAATCTGTCTTTCTTGATGTCTCTTAATTTAGTATTCCCGTCAAACATTTCAATAACTGCATCATACATACCCTTTGCGGTCTTATGATGATTTACAGTTGTCAGGATTTCCCAAGAAAGCCCTAATTTCAGCATAGACAGTCATCTCTCATCTTCATCTTCAGTTCAACGGTTGCGTTGTTGTTTGGAGCTATTGAAGGAACGTAGTTTCCTTCAGTGATGGAAGTCCAGAGCTCTGGGTCATTGTAGTTCACAGCTGCTTCAAAGAGCACCTTCCATTTTATGAAGTTTTCTTGTCCAAGCAACCTTGGAATCTTGTTTGTGGATACTTCTTGGTCTTCCATTTCAGTAGATCTGGAGTTTGCAGTAATGAAAGCAGATAAAGCTTCAAACTTTTTCACAACCTTCTGTCCCATGGCCTTCAGCGAGCTTACTCAAGCTCTGATACCACTTGTCAGGACCGCGAGTCTGGTGAAACCTTAGAAAGGTTGACAAGAACTCAACGACTCGATTACCCAAAAAGGCCTGTTGAATATCCTGGCAGAATCAGGATATCCAACAAATGGGAACGAAGGGGTGTGAATAATAAACACAAAACAGTAATAAATGGTCAATCAAAGCTCATTCAATAGACAAAGATTAACTGTAATAAATACATCATTAATGGAACAGTGAAAGGAATGTCTAGGGTTTTGTGTGACAGCGGCGGTGATTGTACGAGAAAACAAAATAATACAAGGGTCCAGTCCTCGAGAAAGATAACAATCTTGCTCGAGCAAGCTCACTATGCTAGGTATGCTCGTTGACTGTCCTCGAGCATACTTTGCTTAGAATATCTTCAGTGAAGATATTCCCTTCCAGTAGACTTCATTCTTCTTGACTAGTCCATGCTTTGCTCGAACCAATCCATCGAGCAAGCTCATTCTTCTTAATGTCTTCAGCTTTTCTTATTCAACAATCTTTATCATGCTCGGATGTAAATCTTGCTCAGGAACTGAACTGTGCACAAAGTCCTTACTTTGATCACTTGACATCTTTTTATTGCATCCATGCTTGTCCTCATGTGCTCGATCATCCTGTGCTCGTAAGACTTGGCTAAAACTTGTATGATCAAGCTGTTTGCTCGATTGGCAATCCATGCTGGATAGAAGAATACTCTTGCTCGTGGAAGTGTAGGTTGCTCGAAGCCTTAACACTTAGAAGAATTAACCATTTAAGGTTCTGAAGACCTTGCTCGAAGTAGTAAAACCATAGTCGATCTTCTAGGCTTGCTCGTAGTCTATACTTAGCCATTTTTCTGAGGAGAAGATTCCAATCTTCCTTATCATAAATCCGACCCAACAATCTCCCCCTAGATTGGAACATACTCAGATGCACCAAAACATACCTTCATAAACTTACACATGTATCAGACATAGAATATATATCATTCAAGAACATGTCATTTCATTACATAATTAGGAATTCTGCCTCATGGTCATTACAAATTAAAGTTTTTACAAATTAAACAAAAATACAAAGATAAACATAAATAAAATCCATCATCCATTAGCTCCATTCTGTCATCTTCTTCCTCTGCTCCTTGTATCAGATCTTTCCTTTAATCTCTTGACATAGGCAGCTCTTTGTTTGATCATATCCTGTTCCACAGCATCCGAGGAGTCATTTGGAAACTTTGCATCAATTAAGTCTTGAAGATCTTGAGGATGCATGAATTTGAGATCCTCATCATGTCGTATCACTGCAATGGGAATTCCAGACTCGTTTCTCAAAGTAATTGAATCATTGTGCTAATTGTACGTTATGTATGTGATTCTCCCAAAATGTTGTATCATCGAGTTTGGTTCCTTCATTACTTCCCTCATCGCCAAGCACTCTTTCAAAGTCTTCCTTTTATATTGTGAGCTGCTTGCTTGAGTCTTTTGTTTCTTGACATTAAAGAAGGAGAGCTCTGAGGTGTGCACTTTATTTATCCGTTTGTTTCTTTTCTCCCTCTCTGCCTGGCTTCTTATTTCCCTTTTCTTCTGTTGCAAAAATGGGAACCCCCTTTCTGCCTGTTCCTTTAAAAATCTTGAGAGATCATTTCTTTGCTGACCAGATGGCTGACTTCTGATTTGATTGTCATACAAGGTCAATTCAGCCATCCTGGTTAGTTGTTCTTTCGTGAAATTTCTCAAATCATCCCTAAAGATGATGAGATGTTCTTCCTTATCTTCAGTAATGACTCTCAAGGTCTTTGATCGTCTATCGAAGAAGAGATGTGTGGGCAAATTTACATCACGTGGGCCTCATAACCTCTGACCTTTGAGTCCGGCTTGTGCTTCCTTGCTGAATTTTCTTTTGTGACCAAGCCCTTCTTCCTCATACCATCTCTTGATAGTCTCATCATTTTGTGAAATAAATCTTCCCATTCCAACTCCCTTCCTGTGCAATGCACTCATCATTTCTGCTCTCACTTGATCATCCATCTTCCTTCTAAAGTATTCCCGACATAAAGAGGAGATGATGGCGCAGCAGACACAGATGTTGTCAAAGCTCGTGACACGAGAGGATTCACGACATAAAGAGACCTAGGAAAAGTTTAGCGAGCACGAGCAGTTCCTGAGGAATCAGGGAGCGTCGATTCAGAGTCTCGAGCGGCATATGGGAGAGATAGCCGTCGATTGAACGAGAGGCTGCAGGGTACGCTACCGAGTAACACCGAACAGAACCCGAAGGGATTCGCGAAAGCTGTGACAACGAGGAGCGGTGCAGGGGCACGAGATGAGCCCATGATTCAGTAGAGGTCTAGAAGAGGAGTCATCGAGGAGACTGTAGTAGTTGTAGAGGAGCAGGTGGATGAGGAGATTTAGATGGAGTCTCCGCCGGCCCTAGTGCATCAGAAGAGCAGCCCAGGGAGTTCAGCACAGGCCGAGATACAGCAGCTACCGAGCGAGCCACTGAGAGTTTACAAACCTAAAGTACCATACCCCGGGAGACTCTGTAGAGACAGAGATGAAGAGCATAATTCTAAATTTCTTGATCTTTTGAAGCAGCTTCACCTTAATATTCCATTCCTTGAGGCACTCACTCAGATGCCTAAACATGCGAAGTTCCTTAGGGATATTCTCTCGAATAAGGAGAAGTTAGCTGAGGTAGCTTCCATCCCTTTGAGTGCTAGCTGTTCTGCTGTCTTACAAAGGAAGTTACCAGAAAAGATGGCCGATCCAGGGAGTTTCACGATTCGCTGCATCTTGAGTGATGATACGGTTATTCATGCGCTGGCTGATCTTGGTGCCAGTATTAATCTCATGCCGTATTCCGTGTATCGCAAGCTGGGTTTAGGCGAACCGAGGCCTACCAGGATGAGTATCCAGCTTGCTTATCGTTCTGTGAAATACCCTCGAAGGGTCGTCGAGAACATGCTTGTTCGTGTCGACAAGTTCATCTTCCCAGAGGACTTTGTCAATCTGGACATGAACGATGATGATAGTGTACCGCTTATTTTAGGCCGACCATTCCTTGCCACTACACAGGCGTTGATCGACGTATGCGAGGGTAAGCTGATTTTGAGAGTTGCGGATGAGAACGTCACCTTTGACGTTCGACAGTCACTTAAACACCCCAAGTCTGATGATGACTCCTTGTACTTTATCGATACCATCATGGAGCATGTTGGGGAGTTTTTTAGCGAGATCTGTGGAGGATCTGCCTCCGACACTCAGATTCTCGATAGAGACATTCCGGAGATTGAGATGGTTGCCATGATCGATCAGTCAACCGAGGATGACACTGAATTACATACCCCTGAGTCTGAAGTGTCTGCTGGGATCGTATGAGACGATCCGATAGACCGACCTTTCATCGAGAGTCCCCCTCCTTCCTTAGAGCTTAAGGATTTGCCTGCCCATCTGGAGTACGCGTTTTTGGACGAGGAAAGGAAGTTGCCGGTTATTATTGCATCTGCTTTGACGGAGGTCGAGAGAGAGAGATTGTTGAGGTGCTTCGAGAGCACAAGGAGGCCATTGCATGGAAGATTATCGACATCAAGGGTATCAACCCTTCGTTTTGCACGCATAAAATCCTCATGGAAGATAATTTTAGGACTGCCATTCAGCCGCAGCGGCGGCTTAATCCGAAGATACAGGAGGTCGTGAAGAAGGAGATTATCAAACTCCTTGATGTGGGGATCGTTTTCCCCATTCTGATAGTTTGGGGTTAGTCCAGTCCAAGTGGTTCCTAAAAGGGGTGGCATGACTGTCGTTAGCAATGAGAGGAACGTGCCCATTCATACTAGGACTGTGATTGGTTGGAGAGTCTGCATTGATTACAGTAGACTAAATGATGCCATGAGGAAAGACCACTTTCCTTTACCCTTCATTGATCAGATACTGGAGCGTTTGGCAGGTCAGCAGTACTACTGCTTCTTGGATGGTTTCTCCGGTTACTTTCAGATTCTGATTGCTACCGATGACCAGGAGAAAACCACGTTTACCTACCTATACGGCACGTTTGCCTATAGACGTATGCCGTTCGGACTGTGTAACGCTCCAGCAACATTTCAGAGGTGCATGGTGGCTATATTTCATGACATGATTGAGGACTCCATGGAGGTTTTCATGGACAATTTTTCTGTGTTTGGGAGCTCTTTTGATCATTGTCTCTCCAACCTTGAGAGGATGTTGGCCCGATGCGTTAACACCAACCTAATCCTTAACTGGGAGAAGTGTCACTTCATGGTACGCGAGGGCATTGTTTTGGGGCATCGTATTTCGAGTGCGGCGATAGAGGTCGACCGAGCGAAGGTCGAGTCCATTTCTAATCTTCCCCCGCCCACTTTTGTGAGATCCATCCGGAGTTTCTTGGTCACGCTGGGTTCTATCGCCAGTTCATTAAAGATTTTTCTAAGATCGCGAGACCCGTAACCAAACTTCTGGAGAAGGATGCCCTGTTTGTGTTTTCCGAGCAGTGTATCGAGTCGTTTGATCTTTTAAAAGACAAAATCGTTAACGCCCCGATCATGATTGCCCCCGACTGGTCGCTTCCTTTTGAGTTGATGTGTGATGCAGGCGACTTCGCAGTCGGAGCGGTTCTTGGACAGCGGAAGGATAAACACTTCCATCCGATTTACTATGCTAGCCGGACTTTGAATGGTGCACAGGAGAGTTACACCACCACCGAGAAAGAGCTTTTAGCTGTGGTGTTTGCATTCGATAAATTCAGATCCTATCTTGTTCTGTCCAAGACGATTGTGTACACGGATCATTCTACCATTCGTTATCTCTTTAGCAAACAGGATGCTAAGCCACACCTTATCAGATGGATCCTGTTGCTTCAAGAGTTTGATATTGAAATACATGATAAAAAGGGGGCCGAGAATGTGGCGGCCGATCATCTTTCACATCTTAAGGGAGCTGAGTTAGGAGAGCCAGGGGTCAGGATCAATGACCAATTTCTGACAGAGAGTCTCATGTTTGTTTCAGCTCAGGATGAGGGTTTTCTATGGTTCACCGACTTCATGAACTATCTTGCGGACGGGTACTACCCGAAGATGTCTTACCAGCAAAAGAAGAAATTCTTTGCTGATGTTAAGTTTTACCTTTGGGACGACTCGTATCTTTTTCGTATTGGTGCTGACTAGTTGATCAGGAGGTGCGTGGACGTTAAGAAGGATGGCAGATTTTGAGCCATTGCCATGTTGGATCGACAGGAGGTCACAACGGTGTGAGTTTGACAGCGAAGAAGGTATTTGATTGCGGTTTTTATTGGCCTTTGATTTTTAAGGATGCGCACGCGTTTGTTAGGACTTATGATCGTTGCCAGCGTGTCGGCAACATTTCGTCACGAAATGAAATGCCCCAAAATGCTATTCAGGTTTGTGAGGTTCTCAATGTTTGGGGCATTGATTTCATGGGACCGTTTCCATCTTCGCGTGGAAACAAGTACATACTCGTGGCGGTTGATTATGTTTCGAAGTGGGTTGAGGCCAAAGCCTTACCCACTAATGATGCCCGAGTTGTACTCCGTTTTCTCAAGAGTCTTTTGCTAGTTTTGGTGTCCCGAAGGCATTGATCAGTGATAGAGGTACTCACTTCTGCAATGCGCAGACGGAGAAAGCGTTGCGACACTATGGGGTCACCCATCGGCTTGCGACCGCCTACCGCCCGCAGACTAGTGGGCAGGTAGAAGTGAGTAACCGGGGGATCAAATGTATTCTTAAGAAAACAGTTGGTTCGAATCGTCGGGATTGGTCGGACAAGTTGGATGATGCGTTGTGGGCCTTCCGTACAGCCTACAAAACTCCGACCGGTTCCACACCGTTTCGTATGATTTATGGGAAGGCCTGCCACCTGCCTGTTGAGTTGGAGCACCATGCTTTGTGGGCCCTACAGATGGTCAATTTTGATATGTTTGCCGCAGAGAGCACTCGTTTCCACCAGTTGCACGAGTTAGAGGAGCTGAGAGATCACGCTTACGCGCAGTCATTTAGGTATAAGGAGCGGACGAAGGAACTGCACGATAGGAAGTTGAAAGGTAACAAGCAGTTCAAGTGTGGGGATTTGGTTTTATTGTATAACTCCCGGTTGAGGTTATTCCCGGGAAAGTTGAGATCCCGATGGTCAGGACTGTTCAGGATCACTGAGGTTTTCCCATATGGCGCTGTTGAGATAGAGGATAAAAGCGGGAAGTTTAAGGTGAACGGTCATAGACTGAAGCACTACATCGGCGAGCCGATGACTGATCAGACTGTTGAGGTATTCTACCTTGACTTGCTCACCGAGACGTAGACATGCTTGTTGCATCACTCGGGACACTGCCCGAGTTGTAGAGTTTGTATTTCTTTTACTTGTTTGTGCTATCTGTTTTATCTGTTTTATATACTTTTTAGGTTGTTTCGAAATGAAACCGCTCGTACTCAATCTCCATTCGAGTCGGTCGATTCTAGGGGTATTCTATTATTAACTTGAAAAAAAATATATATATATATATATATATATATAAACCAAAAACGCAAAAATACATTTATTTCTTTATGTTTTTGCTTTTCGTTTTGTACGCCGCTACATGCGAGCGATTTTGAGCTTTTGCAGGTTTTATTATGCGCATGGTAGCTACGATGGCGTCTTGGAACAGGTTCTCCCGAGGTTGCGACCGCGAATGAAATGCTATATGGTCGCTTGTTTACTACTCCGCTATTGAAGATTCTGCACACAAACCAGGGAAGTAGCCCGTTCTTTGTTTTATTCTTGTATATTATATTTTTATTTTTTGTTTTATTTTTATTTTATTTTATTTCTTTGCCTTGTTCTCATTGAGGACGATTTCGTTCTAAGTGTGGGGATGAGATTTATTTTACTTAATTGTAGAAAAATTTTTGAAAAAAAAAATTTTGAAAAATTTTAAAAAACTAGTCCCTTGAAATTTGTTTTCTCTACATTAAACAGGAAATTATATTATTACCGAGTAGTGGTTATTTTATAAATTCTTGGTGTTTTCAAAATATATATATTTATATATTAAATAAGAACAGTGCCCATTAGACTCGCACGTAATGTATGGCAACCGAACAGTTTAGACTCAGTAATCGATGTGCTGGTAGGCTCAGCCTTTGAGAATGAAAGGGCGGTTTGGTTGTTGACCTAATTGAACCTTTTAAATGGCCTGACTTTAGTGGGACACATCTTAGAGTTTTGTTTGTTTAACTAAGCCCGTAACAGGACTGGAATGAAAAGCCGGGTTATACTCAAGCCTCGAGTCATATGATCACCTTTATATAAAAAACTAATTTTTGTATACGTACTTATATGTATAATCTTATGTATATGTATCTATTCCTGCAAATAGCAGAAGACAGTTTTGCTCGGCCCTTTGTTACTCGGTGGCGCAGACCTGAGCCTTGATGCAGTCTGTAATATCGTCCAACATGGTGGACTTTTCAAAAAAAAAAAAGAAAAAAAAATGCAAAAAGCCAAAAGGCAAAGCAAAAAGCCAAAAGGCAGAGAAAAAAAAATTTCAAATAAAAACCACCATGGAGGAAACTACTGTCGGTCGATCAAGGACTAAGCTAGAGTTTATAGGTTTTGCGTCGAAAATGTTTTGATCATGTGGCAATAGGTTTAAGTCAAGTTGGGGTGGCTCGGTCCGGTAAAACCATAATGGAACGTGGTGAACTGTCCTCCTCGGTGGTGGAATGTCGCCCATGATCCTATCCCTATCGTCGGGGTCAACGGATGAAGAAGTGGACGAGGGTGAAACGGGACGATGTCTCTCACGAAACTCTCTCTCTGGCTCGGGAAATGCTTCAGTGTCGGATGGTCCACGAGATCAAGTCTGTCGCATAAATACTATAATTAGAAATAAGATTATCTAAACTATTCTAACAAATAAGCAAAATAAAACAAAAATAATAATTACAAGTAGCACACAAGGTACGTCCTAACTCGGATTGCTCTCAAAACGCCTAAAACCGTGTCCCCGGCAACGGCGCCAAAAACTTGATGTGTGTCTAATAACCCTATAATAATGACCCTCACAACTAAGCTTTAATATTAAAACGAAAATCCTAAAACCACACACAACCGACAAGTGTACCGATCGCAAGTAGTATAGACTTAGGAAGTCCGAGTATCGAACACGTGGACACGTCAGAACGCTAAAGATCACTAACCCTAGACAAGACCTACCTTAGAATAATAATTATATTGATTTTTGATTTTTAAATACTTAACTGAACTAACTAGACTGACTAACAAAACTTACCAAAAATAGAAAACTTAACGACAAACTAACTGTGTTAACTTAGGGTGGAGAAAAACGTCTACCTAGGTCTGAATCAAATTGTAGGCCTAACAAGCTAATGGATTGAATGAATTCAAGACACCGGTCCCTAAATATGACACGACTAAGGATCGCTCGGGCTCACTGGTCACCTCTCGGTCTCACTCAACAAGCCTAAACTACTCAAAATCGGCTAAAACGACCAAACCGGGAAACAATTGCTAACGTGTTCTAATGAAGGATCACCACTCGGTCTCACCAACACTCGACCCTAATGGCAATGAATACTACACAACCAAGGATAGAGGAACAATTCAACTTAAACCAAAATAGATCAACTAGTCGCTCAAAACTCCTAAACCTGACAAGAAACGAACTCGCTCTCGCGCAATCCTTATTCTAGCATGCAAAGGCAATGAGACAACCCTAACTTCCTATCACCTCTCGGTCTCAAAGAAGGTGTTTAACCGCTGTACTTTAATCAAATAATCATGCAACAAAACCCTACGGTTGTTCCTACCGCAAACAAACCCTAAACACAAAGTCTAGAATCAAACAATGCACCGATCAATCAATACAAAACTAATCAATCAACACACGGGGTTTATGCAATGAATCACCAAAATTTCCAGCCCTTAAACACAACCTATTTCATGTCTAAATCAAACTTTACAATAGTAATTCAAGTTTATCAATCAAACAATCCAAAAAGCTCATCAAACACTAACAAGAATCATCATTCCTAGGTAGAACTAACAAGTTTAGCCAATAATCATCTTTGGACAGCCATGAACATTAAATAAAAGCATCACTAAACTCATCTTAAACATCAATTCAAACATTCAATAACCAATACTAATCAATAACAAGTCAATATCCCAAGTAATTGCAAAACTACTAATCAATTGAACAAGTAAATCAAAGTATATGAACAATGAAAAAGATGTAAGGATATGAATGAATTCCGGGCTGTTCTTGGCTGCTACAACTGATGAAAAACCTTCCCGAGGCTTGGTTCTTGTGTCTTCTTCCTTCCCTAGCCGCTACACGATCAAACCCTAGCTCCAAAAAACTTTTTCTCTTTTTCTTTCTTTCCTCCTGCTGCGATCGGAATCTGCCCAGCTGCTAGGGTTTTTATTTTTTTTATATAATATAATATAATATGGTCTTGGGCCTCCATGATGCATACGGGTCGGGCTTTGAGTTGTTTACTTGAAAACGTATGCGTAAAATGCTCGTAGAATGCTCGAAAAGTCCCGGTTTCTTCCTTTCTTTTACCCAAAACCTAAAAGATTAATAAATGTAAGTAAAACCTATCTAATACGAGTTAAAACATATAAAATATAATATAATACGTAGATAAAACGTGCGGAAAATACGAGTGTTTTACAACACATCAAAGCTCAAGGCCCGGGCCGTATGCATCATGGACAAGCCCAATCTACATTATATTATATTATATAAAATAAAAAAAACCCTAAGGCATTGAGCCTAGTTCTAATCGCAAGTTCAGCAGGAAAAGAAAGGAAGAAAAAAAAAATCTTGGTGGCGGCTAGGGTTGGGGTGTTTTGGCGGCTAGGGAAAGAAGAAGACACAAGAACCAAGCCTCGGGATCGTTCATCATCAATTTCACAGCCAAGGAGCAGCCCGAAAACCATCTTATATCCTTTCTTGTTAAACTTTGTTCATCACTTTCATTGTTCTTGATCAATTGTTGAATTATTTTGCAATTGCTTTAAGGATTAACTTGTTTATGATTATTGTTGATCATTGAATGCTTGAATTGATTATTGAGATGATTTATATGATGTTTTTATTGAGTATTTGCTGCTGTCCAAAAAGTATGCTAGGCTAAACTTTTTGGTTCTACCTAGGAATGATGATTATTGTTAGTGTTTGATGAGTTTATTGGATTGTTTGATTGATAGACTTTAATTGCTATTGTAAAGTTTGATTTAGACTTGAAATAGGTTGTGTTTAGTGGCTGGAAATATTATCAATTTGATTTGCTTAAACCCCCTTGCGTTGGTTGATTAATTTTGTGTTGATTAATCGGTGCATTGTTTGACTCTAGACTTTGTGTTTAGGGTATGTTTGCGGTAGGTACAATCGTAGGGTTTTTTTGCTTGAATTTGTGGTTAAAGTACAGCGGTTAGGCACCTTCTTAGAGACTGAGAGGTGATAAGAAGTTGGGTCGTCTCATTACCTTTGCATGCTAGAATAAGAATTGCGCGAGAGCGAGTTCGTTTCTTGTCCGGTTTAGGTGTTTTGAGCGACTAGTTGATCTATTTGGTTTAAGTTGAATCGTTCCTCTATCCTTGGTTGCGTAGTATTCATTGCCATTAGGGTCGAGTGTTGGTAAGACCAAGAGCTGAGTCAACATTAGAACACGTTAGCAATTGTTTCCCGGTTTGGTCGTTTTAGCCGATTTTGAGTAGTTAAGGCTTGTTGAGTGAGACCGAGAGGTAATCCAGTGAGCCCGAGCGATCCTTAGTCATGTCATCTTTAGGGACTGGTGTCTTGATTTCATTCAATCCATTAGCTTCTTAGGCCTACAGTTGGATTCAGACCTAGGTAGACGTTTTTCCTCCATCCAGAGTCAACACAATTAGTTTGTCGTTAAGTTTTCTATTTTTGGTAACGTTTGTCAGTTAGTCCAGTTAAGTCGTTAAAAATAAAAAAATCAATTAAATATTATTCTTAGGTAGGTCTTCTCTAGGGTTAGTGATCGTTAGCGTCTTACGTGTCCGCATGTTCGATACTCGGATTTCCTAGGTCTATACTACTTGCGATGGGTACACATGCCGTTTGTTTGTAGTTTAGGATTTTCGTTTTATATTTAAAGCTTAGTTGTGAGGGTCATTGTAATAGGGTTATCCGACGCACATCAATTCCCTGCTTAAACTCGCAAAAATATGTTATTTTTGTTATTGATTTGTCATTTAAAATTTGATTCTATCGAAAAACCAAAAAGATTTTATTTCTGATTTAGTTTTTGACTCCTGATGGACGGGTAAACTATATCTCTGGATGTTTATTTGAAAAACAAATTTTACAATGTTTCATCAAAAGAAAATCAACAAGAACAAAATGTGTATCTGTTTTAAACAAGGTCTCCAAGTTGGATTTGTTAAAATGGTGATTTTTTTCAAACTAGCTTATTTAAGTTATTTTTCTAATGTGCAAGGACATTAAATTGTACTTGTTACATTACATTGGTATTAATTGGACAAATCGTCATAAGTTTTCAATGGATTACTTATGCAACGTATAAGTTTTGGGACTTATACACCGCATAAGTACATATGTATATATATGGGGTTATACGCCGCATATGTATACTTATGCGCTTATTCTTGCTAAAATTGTCTCTACTTGAAATTTCAACATCATATAAACATTCACTGAGTGTTTGAGTATTTTCTTTGGTAATTTACACACCAAATCAGATCGTAAAGGTGAGAGTTTATCTTAAATCTGATAATGAACAGTAACAGATGAACGTATATGCAAATTGGATCAGTTTATTCAATGTTTTGTTACAAATCTATGTACAGTTCATCTTAGATTGACTTTACGAGCATTGTTATAACCTTTAATTGGATTATTAAGCGTTGGTTTAGTCAGATCCAAAAACTTATAAGTTCATAGGTTCTAGACTTCTTATCCGTGCTTAAATAGTGCAATTGAATTCATATGTGCATCACAATGGCTTCAACGGCAATGATAAGATCATGTGTAAGTTCATAATGGTTAACAATTTGAAGATTTTGATTTTGGGTCAAAACAGAACATATACGCCGTATATGTTCATACATATACGGAGTAAATGTTATGCGTCAAAATTTTCAGACTTATACGTTGATGGACTTATACGCCGTATATGTATCATACATATACGGAGTATAAAGTTATATGCCATATTGGACTTATACGCTGATCGGTACTTATCCGTTGTACTAAGACTTATACGTTATATGACTCATACGTTGTATAGGTTATATCCGCTGATAGGACTTATACGCTGCATTGAACTTATACGTTCATAAGTATTTGTACGTTGAAATTATAAATGAATTCAATATTAACATGTTTATTTCTTTGATCTTGCAGATGGTTAAAAAGGCTAAAATTACAGATCCAAAGCACAACATCTGTGCTTATCTGAATGAAGAGGATCCAAAAGCTGCCAAGTTTAAGGTAATCATGCCATTTTTTAAGAGATCCAGAATATACAAGGCGATTACTCATTCAGTAAATCCATACGAAAGCATTATAACAGAGTTCTGGAGTACTGCTAAAGTGTTTGGTACTGATATTCATTCAACAGTTCAACGATAGAAGATTGTTGTCAATGAAGCATTGATTAGGAAAGTCCTGGAATTTGGAGATGAATCAATAGATCCAGTTGATTTGGATGAACGAATGGTGAAAGGATGTATGCTAAGGATGGGATATAGGGATACCTTGAACAAGATAGCTTTGAGGAAGACTGCATTGTCAAGACCGTTCAAGTATCTTGTGCATGTTGTGATACACTGTCTGGGACATAGAAAAGGAGGTTACGAAGAGATTTTGGACTATCAAATGAGCACAATGGCTACTTTGTGCTTAAATCTGAAGTACAACTTTTCACGTATGATTTTAGACAACATGAAGATGAACTTTGGTGATGAACAGTGGTTACAATATCCGAGGTTTGTACAAATGTTTGTTAAGGCGATATTTCCTAAAGTCAAGAAGGAAGGGCCGAAGATATTCTCGGTCATGTTCCTGGGAACAAGTTGTCAAAGTTAGCTTCATACAAGTTTGTGAAAGAAGCTGATATTCCAAAGTTTAGGGGATTGTTTGGACACCTCAAGAATCCAGAGTATGTTGCACAATCTGACAACAAATGGGGGAATGATGGAAGTGACTCGGATAGAGCTGAGGAAGAAAGACTGATTATGGATTTCAAACCACTGGGGAAGAGGTTTATAAAGATTGAAACTGATTGAGAGGGTGAATCTTCTACTCCAAAGAAGAAAAAGAGAAAAGTTGTGAAAAAGGAGATTGCTACACTTGTTACAGAATATGAGGTGTACTCTGCCACATCTGAAAAGGACCCAGAGGAAACTGAATCGGACTTTGAATGTCGGAGAATGAGATTAGTGTTGGGTCATATTTTGTGGTTTATGCTTGTAGTTTTAGGTTCGGTTTTGTTGGGTTGGGCTTTTATATGTAAATCGAGATCTGTTGATCTCGGTGGGCTTTAGTTCTGGTTGGGCCTAGTATGGTAGAGTATATATAGAACATATGTTAACGATGGTGATTTTGACATTGTGAAGCAAGATAAGAAGGCTCTAGCTACATTGACCATGGCACTTTCACCTGAAATTTCCTTGGGATTTAGAGAACTGAACTCTGACAAAGCACTTTGGGAAGCCCTCATTGAAGTATTTGAGGGAAATGAAGACATGAGGAGAAGTATGCAAGATCTCCTAAGACAACAATTCAATATGTTTAACCATGTATTGGGAGAGTCCCTTGAGAAACAGCTTCACCGGTTAATCTCGTTGATCACGGAGATTAGGTCTGCAAATATAAACCTAACATCTGCTGATATCAACAACAAGCTGGTTAACTCACTGCCTAAGAGCTGGGATTTGAATGTGGCTGTCATTAAAAAGACCTAGGATCTGTTTAGATTGACACTTTCGGAGGTAATGGCAATTATCAAGGCATGTGACATGGACGACAATCAGCGTGCCATCAATCATTCTAGCACCTACAACACTGCTAGTTATGGCTTTCCAGCCAATAATGCTTTAGTTTCACAAGAAAGCTTCTCCTTGTTCAAGAGTCAACTAGCCCAACCTCAGCAGAACTTCTCTATGTTCAAATCATCATAAGGTTAAATAACTCCTCAACCTACTCCAGCTACTAATGTCTTCTTTCCACAACCAACTCCTGCACCGAAATCACATGTTTCTGTAACCACCTCCAGCCAGTCTCACACTCAAATTCCTATTGTTTCCAAAGAAACTTAAGAGAACATAGCTTTAATTGCAGGTTTTATGAACTGCTATAATGCTTTTCTTGTTGGAGACTTGGTACAACCCGTTGTGGCTACTGAATTGGATTAGATGCACCCTGATGATGTGGAAGAAATGGACATTTCATGGCAAATAACCATGGCTGTTTTCAGGGCCAAGAAATTCACCAAAAGGACAGGCAGGAACAATTGGAATGTGCCTGCAAATCAAAAAGTGGGTTTCAACAAAAGTTCCTTAAGGTGCTATAATTGTCATGAGCCGGGTCATTTTGCTCGTGAATGTACAAACCCGGCTAAAGAAGGAAATAGAGAGAGGGCAATGATCCCGGTCAATGGTGGAAGAGAAAAGATTGTGGTTAGTTCGAGTACGGGTGAACGGGGTTTGGTGGTTCAGAACTTCTCTTGGGAGGATCAAATGGCAGCACTGAGTTTAAGTAATTAAGTTGCCAATTCTGCTGAGATGGATGCTGATGAAGAAGAGAATGAGGCTGAGGAGAAGGTCAAGGATTTTCAGCATGCTTTCATGGTCTTCACTTCCGCCAAACAAACTGAGGTAAGTACTGTACTTTGCTCTAAATCATGCATTGATAAAGTAGAACTATATAAAATACATAACAGTAACCTAATGAGAGAAATGGAAAATGTTAAATACGAAAACTCAACACTCAAGAAACTGGAAAAAGCATTAAATGACAAAATAGAGGCACAAAAACAAGATTTTTCAAAACTACAATCTGACTTCAGCATAAAGTGCTGTCACCATCTAGATGCTAAAAATAAAATAGCTGAACTAACTGCCGAGTTAGAAGCATCGAGATTGGAGATAGTCAAACTGACAAATAAATTCAATAACGCTGAATTCAACTTCAAAAAATTTGATGTCTCTAGTGATGTTGTGGAATCCATGATAGAGTTAGTTGAAATGGAAAGAGTATAAAGGTGTAGATCTAGGCTATAACATGGTACCACCCCCTTATAACAATAACTACACAAGTCTTCCTCTTACCAAAGAAGAGGAAGAAAAGGAAAAACATATGCAGTATGGTATGACTACTACAAGTAGTAGTGGCAAGGTTGATACAGACTCTGCAATTGAATCAACCTTAGGGGTGAATGATTCTAATGTGTCTAGTTTGTGTGCAGATGATGTAATACTTGAGGACTGGACTGAGGAAGATGATGAATCACCCATTGAGTCTTCTGTTTCTTTAAATTTTCCTGTTTTGTCTGTTTTAAATAACAATGCTACTGATGTGTGTGCGGGCTCTGTTTTCAAGAGCAAAAACAATCATTTGGTTAATTTTTCTAGAACTTCAGAAGGTAATGATCTGTCTTTTAATAAAACTGGTGAACTTAAAAAACAAAATCAGCATTTGTCACCAAAGTTTGTGAAAGAAAAGGGTTCTTGTGATGTTAAATGTGAAGTTTCTAATAATAAGACCAAAGATAGAAGAACAGGCTCACACAACAGAGCCAGAACGGGAATTGGCCACAATGATTTTTATGTTAAAAGGCATACATGTTTCAACTGTCAAATTCCCGGCCACATTGCAAGAAATTGCTCTAGACTTCCGTATGTTCCATACTACAAACGTCATCAAAGAACTATGCCTCGGAATACCCTCACACGCTTTGACTCAAATAACATGAGGAATTACAAAGAAAGGCCCTCTGATAATGACTGATGACTGGAAGAAAAACAAGGCTGGTAGGTCAAGCTCTCATCAGACCATGTCTAAGCCTACTTTGACCCAAAAGCGGAAAGAAAACACGGTCTCAGTTCCTAGACCAAAGTGGGTAAAGGCAAAAGTGTCTTCTATCCGCAGACCAGAGACTAAGTCAACCCCCTGTGTAAATCACAAAGTTTTAAAGCCAAAATACAAGTGGTTGCCCAAATCCCCGGTATCAAAGTCCTTATCATCGTCTAACTCCATTTTTTATAACAATGAGGATATGTCATGGCAACCCGTAACACGGTTAACCAAGTCAGGCTTACCCAGAACTACTATGGACCGGGTACCCAAAACTAACTAATCTCACATACTGTGCATAAACAGCTATGGAGGAATATTATTAGACCATGGTTTATTGATAGTGGCTGTTTCAGGCACATGATGGGGGACATATCTCAGCTTAGCGACATTCAAATATTTAACAGCGGATATGTTTCCTTTGCGGGAGGAGTAAAGGGGAAGATTACTCAGAAGGGTACCGTGAATAATGGAGTTTTGAAGTTTGAAAATGTTAACTTTGTTCTAGAACTAAAGCACAGTCTGCTCAGCGTGTCACAGATCTGTGATAAGGGTTTTTCTGCTCATTTCACCAACAAAGAATGTTTGATTCTGAAACCCAGAATTGTTATACCAGAGGAGTGGGTCCTGGTCAGATCTCAGAGAAAAGATAATGCCTACCTGATTGACATGAACAAGAACGTTCCTGACGAAATTACATGCTTGTTCTCTAAAGTATCGGAACATAAATGCTATGGCATCGTCGTGTTGGTCATGCAAATGTCAAAGACCTGAATCTTTTTGGCAAGAACGACATTGTACGAGGCTTGCCTGTTAAAGATTTCATGATGATTAAGAAGTGTGTGGCCTGTACACTGCACAAGCATCATCAGAAATCACACAAGCCAAAGTTGATAAACACCATTTCCAGTGTCTTTCAGTTGCTTCACATGGACTTGTTCGGTCCTGTTAAAGATTTCATGATGATTAAGAAGTGTGTGGCCTGTACACTGCACAAGCATCATCAGAAATCACACAAGCCAAAGTTGATAAACACCATTTCCAGTGTCTTTCAGTTGCTTCACATGGACTTGTTCGGTCCAGTTCATGTCTTGAGTCTATCTCGTAGTAATCACTGTCTGGTCATCACCGACGACTACTCCTGTTTCACTTGGGTGTTTTTCTTATCAAATAAGGGTGAAACAGCTGACTTGATCAAGAATTTCGTGGTGCTTATGGAAAATCAATTGAACTTGAAGCTCAAAGGAATTCGTTGTCACAATGGCACGGAGTTCAAGAATTCTACACTTAATCATTTTTGTGCTGAAAAGGGAATTTCTCGTCAGCACAGCTCAGCTCGTATCCCGCAGCAGAATGGTGTTGCTGAAAGAAGGAACCGTACTTTGATTGAAGCTGCAAGAACGATGTTATGTGATTCAAAGCTACCATTATTCTTCTCGGCTGAAGCAATCAACACCGCCTGTTACGTTCAAAATCGGGTTTCGATTAACAAATCTCAGATGAAGACTCCCTATGAAATTGTTTATGGTCAAAAGCCCACAGTCGCGCACTTTCGAGCTTTCGGGTGTCCATGCACCTTGTTGAATCTTGAATCGACTACTAAGTTTGAAGCCAAAGCAGATGATTGTTATTTCGTTGGTTATGCTGGTCGAACTGCCTACAAAGTATACAACAAGGGATCGAAACAGATTGTAGAATCATATGATGTGCGCTAGTTGGAAGAAAATGAGAAAGATGCTCGTGTGGAGCCTAACTGAATGTTTGACTACGACACTCTGTTCAAGCCATTCAATCTGGTTCCTGTGATTGATTCAAATATTTCAGGGGGAGGAACTACTGTTGCTGTCGATGATGATGTAGATCTCTCTACTAATACTCAAGAGCTTCCTATGCTGAGTGTAGACCCGTCAGAACACTCAGACACATCTCAACCTTCATAAAAAGATCTGGAAGAAACTATCACTGGATCACTCCATTCCATCAAGAACTCAACGGGATCATCCCATTGACAGTATTATTGGTCCCCTTAAGGCTGGCGTCTCAACTAGAAGTCAGACTGGAACAATAAACAACTGCTTGTATTCTTGCTTCATTTCATAAATTGAGCCCAAGTCGATTGACATGGCTCTGCAAGAACCAAGCTGAGTTGACGCCATGCACGATGAACTAAATCAGTTTGAAAAACTCAAGGTATGGAAGTTGGTGGAGTTACCTGCTAGGAAGAAATCATTTGATACAAGATGGGTTTTTCGCAACAAGCAGGATGATACTGGGGTCATTATTCAAAACAAGGCAAGGCTTGTGGTTCGTGGTTTTCGTCAGGTGGAGGGTTAGGATTATACTGAGGTGTACGCTCTAGTGGCCCGTCTTGAGGCCATTCGGATTTTCTTGGCATATGCATCGTACATGGGTTTTACAGTCTATCAGATGGATGTCAAGACAGCTTTTCTATATGGTGAGGTAAAGGAAGAAATTTATAAGGATCAGCCACCGGGTTTTGTGGACTCCAAGCATCCGTCGTATGTCTATAAGTTGGATAACGCTCTCTACGGCCTTCATCAGGTTCCTCGAGCATGGTATGCGACGTTGACTGCTTATCTGTTGGAGCACGGGTACAATCATGGAACCATTGATCAGACACTGTTCATAAAGACTATTGGAAAGGATTTGATATTGGTTTAGATTTACATGGATGACATCATGTTCAGCTCTACCAGCACTGCTCTCTATTCTGAGTTTGAAGAAGTTATGAAGAAAAGATTTGAGATGAGCTCGTTAGGGGAGATGACAATGTTTCTGGGTCTGCAAGTTCGTCAAAGCTCGACAGGCATTCTGCTACATCAAGGGAAATACGTAGAGGATATGTTGTCAAAATTCGAGTTTTAGGACTCCAAAAGTGCGGTGACTCCTATGGCTGAGAGACCTCTTCTTTCTTCATATCCTAATGGGAAACCCGTGCCAGTCGCCCTGATATCATGTTCGCAGTCTGTTAGTGTGCTCGTTTCCAGGCTAATCCTAAACTCTCTCATCTAAGTGCTGTTAAACGAATTTTTAGATATCTGAAGGGGCAACCGAAGCTTGGTCTTTGGTATCCCAAGAATTCAGATTTGATCTGTATGCTTTTTCTGATAGAAATTATGGATGTGATGATATTGACAGGAAATCGACGTCTGCTGGTTGTCAATTTATGGGAGATCGGCTCATTTCGGGGCAATGCAAGAAACAACAAACGGTGTCCACAAGCACTGTTGACGCTGAATATGTTGCTGCTTCTGCTTGTTGTTCTTAGGTCATATGGATGCAACATCAATTGCTGGATTACGCTTTGGAATTTCTTAACATTACTATTTTTTATGATAATGATGCTACGATTGCCATTGTGAAAAACCTGGTCCAACATTCTAAAACCAAGCACATCGATATCAAAATCCATTTATCCGTGACTGTCACGACTGGAAGCTAATTCTTCTTGAACAGGTCCACACTGATAATAATGTGGCGGACCTATTTACAAAACTGGTCGGAACAACCAGATTCAATGTGCTTGTGGGGTTTCTTAAGATGTTACGTTTTCAAGACTGAGTATTTTTTAGGTTTAAATTGTGTACATAATTTTTTTGTTCTTGCCATAATTTCTGTACAAATTGAGGGGGAGAAAAAAAAATACAAAAGAGTGTGTGTGTGTGCTTAATTAAAAAAAATAATAAAAATAACGTGTTGTTCTGTTGCTTAAAATCATGCCGGTTACTCAAGTTCAACGGACATATTTCATGTGTTTGGTCCCGTTATCTATTTTTGACTCACGGGATAGCCATTAACCTTAGGAGTGAAAGAAACTGGGGTGACTGAACTTACATAACATATATATATATATATATATATATATATATATATATATGCTTGTTTGTTTGATTTAACTATCGGTTTAAGTTCCTTCACTGAAAATTATATCGGTTGCCTGAGTTTGAGGGACACATATTATTATGTGTTTGGTCCTATCGTCTTCCTTTAGACACATGGGATAGCCATTCACCTGAAAATTCAAGACGACTGGGGGTGATTGAATTTCAAATTGTCTTCGAAATTATCATCTGGGAAATGATAATATTATTCGGCTAAAGCTTATTAGAAGCTTAAAATATTTTCAACCGAAAATTGATCCAACCTTTGAGAGATGATAGATAAATTGATTTTGTGTGCCTAACGTGTGAAGTTATTAAGCTAAAACCGCTTTTGATAAGTCATTGATGTGTATGGTAGCTTTCTATGATAAGTAAAAGTTTAAAGTGATATAAACTAAATCTGCTATACTTTTTGTGGAGAGCCATTTTGAAGATGCGTGCATGTCTCTAGATACATCTCTCCGAATGATAGGCAAAGTAATTTCCCAGTCATACACGAGACCATTAGTGTCTTGATCGCCAAAATTATTTAATATATATATATATATATATATAAATTTTTATATATGTATCATTCAACTTTTTTGTAAAAGGGCTTAAAAGGGCTCTAGAGAACTACAGGGGTGGGGCATACAAGTAAATCCTAAACACCCTGAATATAAGGCTTGTAAGTCCGGATGGCATGTAAGTCCAATGTTCAACCTAAAAGCCAAAAAGGAAAATTTATTTTGTATATAGAATATTCTTTGATCAAGTACTAGGGGGTTGGAGTCAAATTGGTGTGATCTAGGGAAAGCCAAATACGCTTTGAGAAGAGATAGGGGGCATCATGGGTCCATGAGTGATGTCCATATTGGCTTTATGCCTAATTGAATCTAATCATATCACTGGCGCAATGAAGCTCATACTAAGTTTCTAATTACCTGCTATCAACCTTTTCACTATGTCAAAATAATGCTGAAAATGGATCATTGTGAAAGTATCTTAAGGGTCTGCTTGTTTTCAAACAGCTGAAATTTGATCCCAATATATGTTAATTTTTCTGAAGACCGGACAGGTAAATTATTTTTGTTTTAGTTTAGTTTTTATTCTGTTTTATTTTATTTTTATTTACCTCATATTTACTCGTGTCGAAACAAATGTCTTTAAGAAATCATTTTTTTTAATCCGTATTATTTCTCAAAATGAGTGTGTTAGTCTTTTAGCCCAACTGATGTCTTGGTCCTCGGCCTGGCTAGATTAGCCCAGGAGGTTCTCTCTAGGCCCAAAGAATTTTCTTGTTTTCGGCCAAATCATGTTGGCCTAGAAAGATTCACCGATGTGAGTTCTCGGCTTTATGTCACTATTCTCGGCTCTATGTTCTGGGTCAGTAAATGTTTTCGGCTTAGTTTGATGTGACTAGGTAGCTTAAAAGGCACTTGTTACTACTTAGTAATCATTCTTGAAACTTACAACTTCTAAGATCTTCCAAGATCCTCCAAAATTATCATCTTCTAACTTCTCACCTGCTAGCCGCCATATATCTTTAATTATGCTTTCAGGTGGATTTCCTTAAAAGTTAAAGAAGTCTCATTAAGGTGTTTCTATAATCAGTATGGTTGAAGAATTTTCGGTGATGATCGATTGATTATTAGATACTGCTGGTTCATGATTTGGTAATTTTGTTTGATTTCTCTTGAAGTTACTGAATGTTGTTTCAGTCATTATTTGCAGTTACAGGCTTGGTCATCAATGGTGATTGGTAGTGTGGTGATGACGATGAATAGTGCTCTAAGGTTTTCGGTGTGGACTAACCAGATCCTTCTGGTCAATCAGAGAGATCTTCGGCTTATAGACGTCATGAAGCATTTTCAGTCAAGCCGTGACCGAGGATTCGTTGGTGCTACCAAAGATACATCGTGTTTGATGTTTCAGAGTCAATCAAGTCTAATAGTTGGTGCGGTTTTCACTAACCAAAGTCATGGTCATCTACTTCTATTGGGAAGTAGCATGACCTGTGCCGGATTACGGGCTGGGGTTACTATTACCGGAATAAAGGCACTAAATAATACACTCAACTTCCAAGTGTCTATTTAGAAGCCACAGTATATACGCCGGAGGGAAGAAATGAAGGTGTAGAAGCATGCTAGATGTGTGCGATTGGCATTTTTTATAATAGCTAAATTCAAGCAGTAAACCAAGGGGGGGAATGTTGGGTCGTATTTTGTGGTTTATGCTTGTAGTTTCGGGTTCGGTTTTGTTGGGTTGGGCTTTTATATGTAAACCGAGATCTGTTGATCTCGGTGGGCTTTAGTATGGTAGAGTATATATAGAACATATGTTAACGGTTTTAGGTTGTTCGTTCATTATCATTCAACCGTGTAAGATAAGGGCTTAAGCACCCGACATATAATATACATGTGTTTTGAAGCTTCTTTGTGTGTTTTGCTTGTGTTCTTGGTTGCTTTATTGAATCGGCTTGGTGATTAGTTTCCGCCTAATCATCAAGTATATTGATATCACATTGAAAGATCCATCACGGGACTTACAATTAGCTAATCCTAGATCTAACTTTGAGAAACGGGCTAAAAGTTCAAAGAAACGTAAGTCTAAAGACAATAAAGATGAGACTTATGTTCCACAAGTTGCTATTACTAAGTCTGTGAAGCTAAAAGTTGTTTGGATTAAGAAGAAAGCTAAACAGGTTGTGTCTCAAAAATTGAAGCTGATTGATGAACCAGAGGTTGAGGAACCAAAGGTTATTGTAACTCCTATTAATAGAGAGTTTGTTGTTGAAGAACCAGATGTTGATTTGAGCAAGGATGAGAATGTATTGAAGATTCCTGTGGTGGGACCAACACCAAAAGCTCAAGTTCCACACATTTTACCGAAACCACACTTTAGCTTACCGTCTCTAGATGCGAGCTGCTTTGGAGATTTTCCTACATTTTAAGAGCATGATTCGTTAAAAGCAATTGTCACTGAGCAAGGGATTAGAATTGATAGTTTGGTAATTGAAAATGAAAGATTGAGGAAGGATAATGCTGAACAGAGGAGAATGATAGAGGATGGAGAGTTAAGGAAGAAACAGCAGGCAGATTTGTTGAATCTACCTAGGAAATATTTTGCTGTTTTGGAACTAAGCTGGGAATTGATCTAAGAAGTGAAGTTGAAAGGTCTAATGATACTGTGTTTACAAAGGTATATGGTGGTGAAGCTTTGGCTGAAGAACTTAATTTCAGAATACAATATGACCAAGATCGTGTGGACTCCAAGGGTAAAGGAAAAGCTGATGAGCCAACAATACATGTTGATATACCTGAAGTTGGTGGATCATCTTCTGCTTTTACACATGAACCAGAACAATTAATTGAGCCTGTGTTAGAGCCAATCGTTGAGCCGATTATTGAGCCAAGGGTGGAACAAGTCACAGAAGCCGTTAAACCATGTGAGCCAGAGGAAGAAGAAGATAAAGAAGATGAAGAACAATTAGATTATGGTGATTCTCCATCGTATGATGATCCTGATGATAATGATCAGGATGATCCAAGTGAAGGTGGTGGTTTAGGTGTGTTGGTCGGTTCTAGAGAAAGTGCGAGTGTTGAGAATGTTAGTGAACCAGTGACTGAAAATGACCTACTCATGAACAAGGTCAAACTGAAGGTAATGTTGAAGAGCTAGAGATACTCGATATTGATCCAATAGCTTTTAAGCCTCTAGTGAAATTTTCATCTACCAGAGAAAAGTTAGAGGAAGGTGAAATCGAAGTAACACGTGCTGATTTGGCTAGAATGCTAAACGTTACTGAGGAAGAGTTTGATTTTGATTTTGAAAATGATCTGGGTACAAGAGATGAGAATATATTAGTGAATGAGCATATTGTTGAGGAAGAACTTGATAAAGAGCAAGTCAATTATGTAAACGCTGATGATCAAGTATTTCCTAAGTTCGATGAAGAATTTGATGAGGAAATTGATATGGTTAGTCAAGAATTTGATGATCAAGGAAACCCGATACCTGCTGATAAAAGTAAAACTTCTGAAGAAACTGAGGCAAACAGTAAGGAGTAGGAGGACTAGTTTGAAAGGAAGAAAATTGACCCGAAACGTATATACTTGAATCCTGTCAAGTATTATAAGAAGAAAGAAAAAGAGGTGAAATTAGGTAAAGTGGTGAGTATTTCCTATCTACCTAAGATAAGGAAGATTGCGTTAAGAAGAACATGTGGCGTGCAATATTTTGAAAGCCTATGAGAATTAAAATCCTTACCGTGGATGGATGTGGTGGACATAGTAGAAAAGGAGTTATTGAAATGTCCTAAAACGTGGACCGGTGAAGGAGATCTGGGAGTTCATTAAACGTCAAGCTAAATGCAAATTTCGAAGCTGGACTCCTCAAACTCCATTTCTCCATGTGTCTAAAGTGAAGAAAGATACAGAAACAGATGATTTTGTGAAGACGTGGAGATATAAATAGCCTGAAACTCTAAAAGTGATTCCGATGTACCCGATGGAGCAAGACTTTCATGTATACTTTCGGTGGTGGTACTATGATGAGAATCTCAAATTGTGTTAAACCGTGACGGAGTTTAGGATGTTATCGATGTGATGGATATAATGTGTTTGGTTAATTGCTCAGAGAAGGACATAGAGATGCTACATAAATGCAAGATTCAAGTGTCACGTGATAAATATCATGCGTCTGCTATGCAGTACCAGAAAGTGATTAAAATATGTCATAAGTATAAGATTCATTCTGGAGAAGTTTGGAAGAGCAATTGGTTTGAGTTTGGTGATGTGGAGGCACAAAAGGAGAAGGAAAGAGAGGAGGAGATAAAAGAGAAGATGAGGATTGCTGCACTGAAAAGATTCCAATATAAAGGTGTTGGAGTATCGATTCCCACTAATCAGAAACCCTCGACTAAACGCTCATGGGAGGATATGAGGAGGGATCGAGAAAAGGTGTTTGGGATGAAAGATTGAAGATCGAAGACCTAGCAACATCCAAGGGGGAGTTTGTTAGAGCATAATGTCTATTTCTAGGGTCTTAGATGTATTAGATATGATTGTGTAGGGCTTAAAATGTCAAATGTATGTTGTATAGTGTATTCAGCGCATAAGTCCACAACGACGGATATCTTATGCAGTGTATATGTTATACGCCGTATAACATATACGGTCTTGTGTGTCTTCATGTTGTTTCCTATATAAAGAGGACTTATGCGTTGATAGGTAGACTTTTGGGTCATTGTCACAGTGAGAGAGTAGAGAGAGAAAGTGTGCAAAGTGTCATATCTTGTAATCTTTCATGTTATATATGAAATGAGCTTAATGGTGTGTTCAATCTCAATGGATTCCGCACTTTGAGATTCAAGCTGTAACATTCAGAGATCCTAATTGTAATCTATATCAAATCACAGGTAATTTCAACTTTTTCTAGAAACCAATATTTCTTTCTACTCAGCAATTTAAGTTTTATCACTTACTGATCCTTACTCGTTTGTTTAAAGAGCTACCGATACATCGATACAGTTAAGCACACAGTCTTTTATTACTTACTTTTTACTGGATTTGGGATCAAATGATCAATGTATCATTTTCCTTTTTTGCTTCGAGACTCAATTTTGAGGAGCATTTTTTCAATGTTTTTGGATTTTTCAATATTTGAATGTTTTTGGAGTTATTTAATTTTATTTGTACAAACAAAAACCACAATATTTTTTAATTTTTGTATTTTTCTTCCCCTAGAAACTACAAATAGGAAATAAAGCATGAAAAATGAAGATAAAATTGATCTACCCGAGCTTTTGAATTTCAGTTAACGTTTTTAAACAATTTATACCAAGTAAATATTGAAAACGTGTTTTATTGAAAGCCTTGGTATAAAGGTCAGCCTTTTGAAATCCGTGAGAATTTTTTCAATATCGATTAATTTATTTTCAAAACAATCACGTATGAAGTGATAAGGGATTTCAATATGTTTAGTTTTGGAATGTTGAACCGAATTTTTAGTTATTGATATAGCGGCCGAATTGTCAATGTAAATTGGAGTAGTAAGAAACTTCAAACCATAATCCCGCAGATGATGCTGGATCCAGAGAACCTGTGAATAGCAACTCGAGGCCGCCACGTACTCCGCTTCGACTGTAGAAGTTGAGACCGTTGTCTGCTTCTTACACTGCCACAAAACAAGTCGGTTTCCTAAGAATTGACAACCCGCTGTTGTAGACTTGAAGTTGATCTTGCATCCTCTGTAGTCCGAATCAGTATAATCTGTGAGATCAAACTTATCGTCCTTGGGGTACCACAACCCGATGTCGGGATTCCCTCTCGGATAATGTAAGATACGCTTAACTGCCGCTAGATGATTCATTCGGGGACCCTATTGGTACCTGGCACATAAACAAACAACAAAAATTATATCAGGACGTGATGTAGTCAAATACATAAGAGAACCAATCATTGCTCGATACATGGTCAGATCAACTGTACCCTCGAATTCATCCGGTGATAAATTGTGACCCACGGAAAGAGGTGTCGAATAGATTTTTCTGGCAGATATCTTGAATCGGCTCAAGATATCATTCACGTATTTTGTCTGATGGATAAAGATCACGGAATCAGACTGGTGAACTTGGAATCACAAGAAGAAGCTCATTTCCCCCATCGAACTCATCTCGATTTGATTTGCATCGTCTTCTCGAATTCTTTGCACAAGCTGTCGTTTGTCGAACCAAAAACAATATCGTCCACATAAATCTGGACGAGGAGCAGATCGTCACCAGCCTTCTTGTAACATAAGGTACAATCCACAGTTCCCCTTTTGAAGCCACTATCAATCAAATACTCAGCCAACGTGCTGTACCAAGCTCTCGGGGCTTGGTGTAAACCATATAGAGCCTTATTCAATCGCTAAACACGCTCAGGATAGTCTGGATCTTCAAAGCCGGGAGGCTGCTTCACGTACACCTCTTCGTGAATTTCTCCATTCAAGAACGCCGATTTAACATCCATTTGATAAACTTTGAAGTTCTTGTAGGCTGCGTAGGTTAAAAATATGTGTATCACTTCCAGTTGTACACTTCTGTGTAGTCAATGCCTTCTTGTTGATTATATCCTAATACAACCAATCGTGCCTTGTTTCTCACGATAACCCCACGATCGTCTTTCTTGCACTTATGAACCCATTTCGTTGGTATAGCCCTTTCTACTCTGTCGGGTTTGTGTCACACCCCGTTAAGCGAATTGCGGAAGCGTAAAACGGAAATGCAACAGATACAACTGGTATCAAATACATTGTTCATAAAGAAACATTACTAACTAATTTACAATATATTATATCATTCTAACATCTTTTACAAACTAGGTGATACAATCAAACCGGTTCTTCAATTACTTTACTTCTAACTCAAATGCCCATGACATCATTCACCAATCAGACACGTAACGCACAGGAAATTACTTCTCATATCTGATTACCTGAAAAGCATGTTAAAATAGGTCAACTACGAATAGTTGGTGAGTTTCATAAGTTTAACGAAATCAGTTCTGCGTACCACACAGTCATAGTTTGTATGTACGCGCGTATGTAAAAATATATGTTTACGTTTTTATAAATATGTACAACCATATCCTTGTGTGTGCATATGCACACATGTAAGTTTATTATATAAAATCGAAATTTCGGTAAAATCGTGGTTGTTTGTTCGTACTACCTGTTTCCAATTTCTGTGTTTAACCAACCACTGTGGACCCCCTTCCTCCCACAATGGTTCCACTTAAACTCAACCACTATGGCCCCCCTTCTGCCCACAACGGTTCCGCGTTAACATCAACCACTATGGTCCCCCTTCCACCCACAATGATTCCTCGTAAACTCAAACATTATATAGTGTACACGCAAATAATTAGTATATTCTACACATAGTATTTCCTACGGCTAATCACATAGCATGTATATAGACACATATACACATATAGTATTTATCACGTATCACCAAATACTGTAGCTCCCCATCCGCCCACAATACGCATAATCACATTATTTTCTTAACATTCATGTCATAATCAAGTTAGTTCGTTTAATAAGTTGCAGCAGAACTTGGCTCATAGGCCATACTCAACTTTAGTTTATAAGTTGCAGCAGAACTTGGCTCATAGGCCATACTCAACTTTAGTTTAGTAAGTTGCAGCAGAACTTGGCTCATAGGCCATACTCAACTTTAGTTTAATAAGTTGCAGCAGAACTTGGCTCATAGGCCATACTCAACTTTAGTTTGTTACTATTGTGGCCACCCTTCCGCCCACAATAGCCCCATAAATATCATAGACCACGTTATCCCCATGGCCATTATAGACCATGTTGTTTCCCAAATTAGTTATGTTTAACATTACACAATGTGTTTGTATAAACATGTTGTCACGTGTAATTTCATTATGTTTTGCAATTCGTATTATCTCCGTTCAATATATCAATCAACGATAATAATCATCTTTCATCAGCACGTAGTCAATCATTATGTTTGTAGGGACTTTTCATATATAAATGTTCAGATATTTTATATCCTGAACCGTTTTCAGATAGATAACGTGTGTAACCATGCTTTCCACCCCAAAAGTTCGTAAAATAGTTTAAAGAGTGGGGTCATGAAACTCACCTTATCGTAGTTTGCACAGAAATTACGTATCAGTATGTCAGATGCCTAGTTTATAGCCTGATTCCTATAAACGGTATCGTATCGTTAATACTAGTACAGTGTTCAAGCTAAGTCGGGCCGTATAGATAATCTGGGTATAGCTGTTAGGCCCAGAACATGACCATAGTCTTAGATTGTGACGTTGTATACTATGAAATGTTTAAAACTGGATTTGGCTCAGTTTCACCGTTTCCTGAGCCTAGCTCAGTTGATCGTTTATACGTTTCGGGATTAGGTAAGATCACATAAAACTTAAATAAATATATTGATTGATAAAATAATTTGATTTATGAAAGAATTTTAAGGTTTCGGTGTCTGGTTTGATCGCAAGGTTTGTTTCCGTTTTTATACGGGTTTGATTATACAAAACGCGCATAATTCACCCGAATTTTCCGGAATTCTCGTAAAAAGTTCGTTTTTATCAATATCATTCAAAAACATGATATTTGACCACTTTTGACATTTTGACATACCAGTCAGTCCGTTAAACACAAAACTGCCGGTTTCGTTAAAACAATTATAATTTAAATCTTTGATTAATCATAACTAAATATGTACTTATATATAAATTATGTAAATTTTTGTAAAAATACATTAAGACATGGAGAATTTTATAAAAATATTTTCAGAAATTTTATGATTATTTATTTATTTATAAAAATTCATTTAATAGGTTATAATCGTGTAATAAATGGCCCGGTTATATCAAACGACCTCCGAAAAATCCGATAATTTTTACAAATGGCCTCAATGTTATTACATAGCCCCTGCAAAATTTCCAGAACCTAACTCTTTTGGCAAAATGCCTTTTTGTGCGTTTTTCGGCTGTTAAAATTCGGTTGAGCCATGATTGCACTAACCATACTTAGACATTTCCAATGATTCCCAAACTTTACCAGTGATCTTACCATCACATATTAAACTCCAAAACCAAGTTTCATAATTTTTCAATATGTTTAGCTTTTTTTCCCAATTAAACGCTTATAAACGGAAATAAATTCACCAAATATTCTCCGTTTATCGAAAAATTACCAAATTTGAACAGGGACTCATTTATATGATCCCTAATGTCCCTGCAAGTTTTCACAAGCTAACAACAAGCACGTCACAACCTAATACTAAACAGCCCCTAAACGAGTGTTACGGGTTTACCTTGTCGGTTTTCGATGAATTTTGCTAGTTTAAACGACTTTCCAGGTCTCGGGTTGCAAACTCAGTATATCTACATATCATATAACATCAAACCAAGCATAAATCATCCATGTAACAGCCTTGATAATTAGGGTTTCGGTTTTGGGTTCAAACCGAACTTTCTAACCGTAAAAACGTTGTATTCATGTTCTAATCCGCGTTTTTGACCAAAAAAGTATATGTTCCTGGTTTGTAAACATGTTTAACATCAAAACATGATTTTACTTGATTTTTAGGGTTTTTGGATGGTTAAACATGTTTAAAACTAACTAAAAACATGTTTATAAGATTATAACTTAGTTAAAAGATGGTTAAAAGTTCATGAAAATGAAACTTACTTGTGGGTTTTGGGCAAGGGTTTGGAGGAACAGCTGAAAGGAGGTCTGGTCTTTAAGTTTATTACATAAAATGAGGTAACTTATTGATGAAGCTTGCAAATAAATATCTTGGTGGGTGAATGTGTTTGGCGGCCGCAAGTTTCTAGGGGCCCATTGGGCCTCTTTTTGGCCCAATGGTGCCTCGGTTTCCGTGCCACACGTAAAAGTCGATCCAAAATTTAGTTCGGGTTCGGTTTTTCGCAAGAAAATTAATTCGGGTGTGAGAAATAGCGTAAAAACGAGTGTTTTTCAGCTTATTTTTGTAAAATAAGAAAAACGTACTGACTCGTTGTAAAATTCCAAAATATTTTCACGGATTGCTTAGAACATGTCATATAAGTGTTTTATAAATCTTTTTCGGCTTAACGGATGCTACAATGCTTGTTTTGATATCAACGATTGCGTTTAAGCTTATAGCGTATCGATAAACGAAACCTTTTTCGTTTAAAGAGTTTTAAACGTACTGGGGCCTAAATATCAATATGTTAGCCTCTATAACATATATATAACTCGTATATGACCCCTCAGTATGTATACGGGTCATAATTAGTATCGGTCGGTTACTCGATTAAGCACTACGAATTAACCGATTTATCGTTTACTTGTTACGTAATGAATATAGTGTACCTCGTTTTGTTTGCTATCGAACTAAGGCCATATTACTAATATTTTAGCTTGCATAGATCGTATATCACTTATAGATGGCACCCTGGGATATCCGGACCATAACCAGACCCGTTTGGTTATTCGTTTGTTCGTTACGCAATAAGCGGTTAGACGCTTATTCGAGTTTGTAAGTACTAAGGTGTACTCGGTTTTGCCACGGATGTCACATTCTCCCCCTTTTAAGAAATTTCGTCCCCGAAATTCAAAATGCCATATATGCTCTTTTTGGGGAAAATTTTATAATCATTTGTTTTGGAATTCGTTTTTCTGTTTCCGAACACGTTTGATTCCCCGTTGTGGATTCTACTGGATTTTTATTCAATGAATTGTGTCACAACTGTTTGATTTTCCCCACTCAGCATTTTCATGAGTCTCTTTATAGAGTTTAGCTGTATAAAAGTTTTCAAATTGTACTAATTCCGCCATGTCAGCAAGGCACTCGTTTTGATTCGATATATGAAATATAGGGAGTGAAATAATTTTGTTTAATACGTTATAGGGTTAACTTTCAAGGCAATTTTGTATAGTGCTATATATTTTAGAATTAACTCACCGTTCCTCAACTCAACTAACAACTTTCAAAATTGATAACTTCTCGTATTTCTCAGTATAGCCCTCTTGTTAGCCTTAGGCGGCCTTCGGTTTGTTATTAATATTACGAGTTTTATTTATGGTTATCGAAATCAAATCGGATTTTGTATTTTGGGGGTCACCAATTTTTTTCAATTTTAATAAAATGGCGAGTTACATTCTTGTTCGTATAATATAGTATATTACCACTTGTATAATATTATGATGACTGTTAATGTACGAGGATTGAAATTACTAGTCTCACTTTCCTCTATTGTTTGAATAGTTTATTTGATTTGATTGTTTTATAGAGGATTATAGACCGTGCTTAGGCCAATTAGGGATCTAAAATTTCATACACAATTCACCAAGAGTAAGATTTTGTTAAGGCGAGTTTTTTTTTTCAGTTGGATAGTTGTTACAAATCAGAAGAAGGTATTCGGAGTGGATTAGTCAGGAAACTATCATTCAGCTGGCATTGCTTTCTCGGGATGTTTTAGCAATATGTGTTAAGAGATCCATTTTAGTTTGTTTCCCACTTCCAATGGGGTATCTCGAATTGTTGTAGCATCTCCGAGGATCGTTAGTATTCCCCCAGAACTTATAATAGTGCACACTTTATAAAACATGAGCTTATGATTCCTTCATAGATTTCGTTTGCATCTTTATACTAGTACTCAGTTTATCCGAACATCTAGCCTGACTTTTCCTTGTTCATCACTCAGTTATTAAGGCTATAAAAATTTAAAGTTCAAGTTTCGGTTACGGATAGTATAGTTTTCCTCATCCGTGTTTCATCATTGGTGTACTAGGATTTGTTCCGTGTGCGGGATCACTTCTTTATCTAGAAGAGGCAGTATAACAGTTCTATTTCTATATATAACCTTCATTTGAACACAATTAACTAGTCCATACTGACTATTACACAATGACTCCTCACTTCCACCGGGAGTGCATCGATAAGGAATAACTAGTTATTTAGGTTAAGAGGGTAGTTTTTCGAGTAATATGGTTAGTATTTATAGTCTTACTTTTGGTGGTTTCTATAGTATACAGAATTGTTATTTTACTAGACGGTATATTTTCCAAAGTAATAACTTGTAGAAACGAAACGTCTATCAGTGTCCGTAATAAATAGACTAAAGTATGTTAGGCATTACTAAGAACGTACCTGTCACTACATTTGTTCTATCCGGTTTATTCACAATACGTGACCCCTAGTCGAGTTGGACGTCGATGTCGGTCCTTGCCTTTGTCTTTCCATCGCAATTGGGTTCAATCTAGGGCAGTCTTTCTTGATGTGCTTCACACTACCACACTTATAACAGGCATTACGGTTTATTATGGGTTGGTTTTGGTAGACTGGTTGTTGTCGTGTTGGTTGCGGTTGGGGTAGTTGTGAGTCCCGGAGTTGGGTTGGTGGATTTATAGTATTCATAACGGTTCTACAATTTCGGGCATAGTGTCCCACCTTCCCACATTTGTGACACACATTGGTCCGACATTCACCAACATGATGATAACCACATTTTCCACATCTAGGCAAAAGCCCGTTATACTTATCTTGCTTCACATCGGAACTGATCATAGCATAATTTTGTATTGCAAGGCGCGCGCATTTATTCCGTTGTCTTTCTTGTATTCCCGCTCCATAATTGGTTCGTTTTGTACCAGATGATTCCCCGGGCATTCTTAATGAACCACTTCTAATCAAATCAGAAGTTACAATGTCGGCTTGTAACACGGCATTTTCGAAAGTTACAGGGCCAGTTGAATTAACCAAACTCCTGACTTCGGGGGCTAAACCCCAAATGTAGCGTTCAGTACGTTTAAATTCTGGAGTAACTAACCATGGGACTAGACGAGCCAGTTCGTTAAAGCGATGGGTATACTCCAAGTGATCTGCACCCTTCATTTCTAGATTCCAAAGTTCTTGCTCTAATTTCTGAATTTCGTTTATCGGACAAAAGTGTTTTATCATAAGATTTTTAAGTTCTGTCCAAGACATACGATTGGTTGCCTCTTGTCCTTGAATTTGCACAACAGTATTCCACCACATCAGCGCGTGGTCTACAAATGTAGAAGTAGCAAATTTGACAATACAATCTGGTGGACAGTTAGTGATATTAATGATGGATTCAGTCTTTTCGATCCACTTTACCAGTCCATTTGGTCCTTCAGTACCGTTAAATTCCATAGGTTTTACATAGCATGAAGTTCTTAAGTTGATATCCGTATTGCGGGGGATTTTGATTGTTACAACTATTGTTCAAGTTCGGTGCATTATTTAAAGTAATATTGGTATTCAACGGGGGAGTATTAGTTGTGATAGTATCAGTATTTATCGGGGGAGCATTTGTGGTTGTATTAGTATTTGTCAAGGGATTAGTATTTACAACCGCGTTAGCGTTCGGCACTTGATTTGTATTCATAGTTGTATGGACACCAGCAGCGAATTGTGCTGCTATTGTCGGAAGTACTGTTTGTAGTTGTCGAGCGATCATTTCGGCTATATCTGCCTCAGACCACATGTTTACTTTCTTCGGGGCCATTCTATAACAATAACCAGTTATCCAACAATTAACAAAATTAACATACACTAATGATCACAAAAGGAATTATAATAACAAGTAATCAGGTATTTCAATTAACACGTATATATCACACGGGTTTGTTCTCGAGTTTGAATACTAAGGATAATATGTAAAGTTAGCCTAACAAAGGCCAATGTTTATATATATATATATATATATATATATATATATATATCAAAAGTTGTCACCTAGTGACAAGTAATTGTAATCCAGTAAGGGTAAGTGTTTGAAATGAAATATCCAATGCGTCACCCATATCAACATAGCATCCTACCAGATGCTTGCATGGGGTATCGAAGGCTATATACAACAATATCCCCCTTATCTATCTAAGTACACATTATACAATTATATACGGTTTACAACTTGCCCGAAAATTATTCCGGTACGATCTCATCATTAGGCAATTGTTTTTCTTTAGCCTCTTCCATAAGTAGACAATTGCTCGTTATGAGTTTAGTTAGTATATTTATCATATGAATGCACTTATATATTCAACTAGACCCTTAGAGGTTGTTAAATATAACTATAGAATATATTCCTTCGCCAGGTCATCCGGTGCACGCAAGTATGTTGGGCCTACTAAAAGTGGTAATTTACTGGTTGGGTTAAGTATGTTCCATTCCAGCCAGCATGTCATCAATTCGTAAGCTTGAGGTTTCTCTCCTACAGTAACCAATTGGAATAGGAAAAATATAGGAGAGGTTGGATGTTCTTGTTCATAGATGGTTCAAAGAGTTTGCTAGTTAAGGAGGTTCATCAGAGTTAGTTGTACTGGTGAATTGTAAAGGAAATTATTATTATTAATATTTCTTTTTGAAATATAATCAATACATTATATGTATTGGTAGTCACGGTCCACTTATAGATTTAGGGATTCAATAAAGTAGTTTTTATATTTATAATTCAATAAGTTGGATTCATCACTAAGTATTTCTCCCATGGATGGTGTTTGTTTTTCAACCAACAGAAATCGAATGATGACCAGAAAATAGTTTAGTATAGTGTCAAAGAAACGAGTACATAAAATAAAGGTTAGACCCATGCTGAGAGGTATTATATGTATATATATATATCTATATATATATATGTATATTCTTGAAATCATTGTCTGTAGGACACGCCTCCCATGGTTCTTTCCCGGGCCTTGCATATTAAGCCCCTTTGTGGTGCTGTCACATCACCAGACTTAGTTAAACTTGTTGAAGCATTCTCATATTCTCACTCACAGGAAACACCGGTTCTTTATCTGTCGTAAAGCTACCCGATCTCGACATCTTTCAGTGCAATCGTTAATCAAAAGAAAACGTTTTTCGGTAGCTTAAATCATCGTAAAGGATATTATTAATTAATACCGAAATTAAATATTTTATTTGTTACAATAAGATTCATTATCATCGGTAGTACCGTACGTACACATATCCCTATACCTCATCTCAGATAAGCACGTATGCACACTTCATATATACTTCACATCACCTTTATGCATGTATGTTACCATTTTTACCTATCAAAATGTTCCACGACTTCACCCCGAATTCCCTCGTACAAGCAAGTCTGTTATTACGTTCCGGACCATAATAACTTACTTGCCCTACGAGTTCATCCCGGCATCCATCAGTATCTATCGTTACTCATTAATAAGTTTCCCAGTGATAATCGAGCCTACGCTTATATTATAGGTATCCTAAGGGATAACCTAATCCTTTATAACCAATGGCTCTGATACCAACTTCTGTCACACCCCGTTAAGCGAATTGCGGAAGCGTAAAACGGAAATGCAACAGATACAACTGGTATCAAATACATTGTTCATAAAGAAACATTACTAACTAATTTACAATATATTATATCATTCTAACATCTTTTACAAACTAGGTGATACAATCAAACCGGTTCTTCAATTACTTTACTTCTAACTCAAATGCCCATGACATCATTCACCAATCAGACACGTAACGCACAGGAAATTACTTCTCATATCTGATTACCTGAAAAGCATGTTAAAATAGGTCAACTACGAATAGTTGGTGAGTTTCATAAGTTTAACGAAATCAGTTCTGCGTACCACACAGTCATAGTTTGTATGTACGCGCGTATGTAAAAATATATGTTTACGTTTGTATAAATATGTACAGCCATATCCTTGTGTGTGCATATGCACACATGTAAGTTTATTATATAAAATCGAAATTTCGGTAAAATCGTGGTTGTTTGTTCGTACTACATGTTTCCAATTTCTGTGTTTAACCAACCACTGTGGACCCCCTTCCTCCCACAATGGTTCCACTTAAACTCAACCACTATGGCCCCCCTTCCGCCCACAACGGTTCCGCGTTAACATCAACCACTATGGTCCCCCTTCCACCCACAATGATTCCTCGTAAACTCAAACATTATATAGTGTACACGCAAATAATTAGTATATTCTACACATAGTATTTCCTACGGCTAATCACATAGCATGTATATAGACACATATACACATATAGTATTTATCACGTATCACCAAATACTGTAGCTCCCCATCCGCCCACAATACGCATAATCACATTATTTTCTTAACATTCATTTCATAATCAAGTTAGTTCGTTTAATAAGTTGCAGCAGAACTTGGCTCATAGGCCATACTCAACTTTAGTTTATAAGTTGCAGCAGAACTTGGCTCATAGGCCATACTCAACTTTAGTTTAGTAAGTTGCAGCAGAACTTGGCTCATAGGCCATACTCAACTTTAGTTTAATAAGTTGCAGCAGAACTTGGCTCATAGGCCATACTCAACTTTAGTTTGTTACTATTGTGGCCACCCTTCCGCCCACAATAGCCCCATAAATATCATAGACCACGTTATCCCCATGGCCATTATAGACCATGTTGTTTCCCAAATTAGTTATGTTTAACATTACACAATGTGTTTGTATAAACATGTTGTCACGTGTAATTTCATTATGTTTTGCAATTCGTATTATCTCCGTTCAATATATCAATCAACGATAATAATCATCTTTCATCAGCACGTAGTCAATCATTATGTTTGTAGGGACTTTTCATATATAAATGTTCAGATATTTTATATCCTGAACCGTTTTCAGATAGATAACGTGTGTAACCATGCTTTCCACCCCAAAAGTTCGTAAAATAGTTTAAAGAGTGGGGTCATGAAACTCACCTTATCGTAGTTTGCACAGAAATTACGTATCAGTATGTCAGATGCCTCGTTTATAGCCTGATTCCTATAAACGGTATCGTATCGTTAATACTAGTACAGTGTTCAAGCTAAGTCGGGCCGTATAGATAATCTGGGTATAGCTGTTAGGCCCAGAACATGACCATAGTCTTAGATTGTGACGTTGTATACTATGAAATGTTTAAAACTGGATTTGGCTCAGTTTCACCGTTTCCTGAGCCTAGCTCAGTTGATCGTTTATACGTTTCGGGATTAGGTAAGATCACATAAAACTTAAGTAAATATATTGATTGATAAAATAATTTGATTTATGAAAGAATTTTAAGGTTTCGGTGTCTGGTTTGATCGCAAGGTTTGTTTCCGTTTTTATACGGGTTTGATTATACAAAACGCGCATAATTCACCCGAATTTTCCGGAATTCTCGTAAAAAGTTCGTTTTTATCAATATCATTCAAAAACATGATATTTGACCACTTTTGACATTTTGACATACCAGTCAGTCCGTTAAACACAAAACTGCCGGTTTCGTTAAAACAATTATAATTTAAATCTTTGATTAATCATAACTAAATATGTACTTATATATAAATTATGTAAATTTTTGTAAAAATACATTAAGACATGGAGAATTTTATAAAAATATTTTCAGAAATTTTATGATTATTTATTTATTTATAAAAATTCATTTAATAGGTTATAATCGTGTAATAAATGGCCCGTTTATATCAAACGACCTCCGAAAAATCTGATAATTTTTACAAATGGCCTCAATGTTATTACATAGCCCCTGCAAAATTTCCAGAACCTAACTCTTTGGGCAAAATGCCTTTTTGTGCGTTTTTCGGCTGTTAAAATTCGGTTGAGCCATGATTGCACTAACCATACTTAGACATTTCCAATGATTCCCAAACTTTACCAGTGATCTTACCATCACATATTAAACTCCAAAACCAAGTTTCATAATTTTTCAATATGTTTAGCTTTTTTTCCCAATTAAACGCTTATAAACGGAAATAAATTCACCAAATATTCTCCGTTTATCGAAAAATTACCAAATTTGAACAGGGACTCATTTATATGATCCCTAATGTCCCTGCAAGTTTTCACAAGCTAACAACAAGCACGTCACAACCTAATACTAAACAGCCCCTAAACGAGTGTTACGGGTTTACCTTGTCGGTTTTCGATGAATTTTGCTAGTTTAAACGACTTTCCAGGTCTCGGGTTGCAAACTCAGTATATCTACATATCATATAACATCAAACCAAGCATAAATCATCCATGTAACAGCCTTGATAATTAGGGTTTCGGTTTTGGGTTCAAACCGAACTTTCTAACCGTAAAAACGTTGTATTCATGTTCTAATCCGCGTTTTTGACCAAAAAAGTATATGTTCCTGGTTTGTAAACATGTTTAACATCAAAACATGATTTTACTTGATTTTTAGGGTTTTTGGATGGTTAAACATGTTTAAAACTAACTAAAAACATGTTTATAAGATTATAACTTAGTTAAAAGATGGTTAAAAGTTCATGAAAATGAAACTTACTTGTGGGTTTTGGGCAAGGGTTTGGAGGAACAGCTGAAAGGAGGTCTGGTCTTTAAGTTTATTACATAAAATGAGGTAACTTATTGATGAAGCTTGCAAATAAATATCTTGGTGGGTGAATGTGTTTGGCGGCCGCAAGTTTCTAGGGGCCCATTGGGCCTCTTTTTGGCCCAATGGTGCCTCGGTTTCCGTGCCACACGTAAAAGTCGATCCAAAATTTAGTTCGGGTTCGGTTTTTCGCAAGAAAATTAATTCGGGTGTGAGAAATAGCGTAAAAACGAGTGTTTTTCAGCTTATTTTTGTAAAATAAGAAAAACGTACTGACTCGTTGTAAAATTCCAAAATATTTTCACGGATTGCTTAGAACATGTCATATAAGTGTTTTATAAATCTTTTTCGGCTTAACGGATGCTACAATGCTTGTTTTGATATCAACGATTGCGTTTAAGCTTATAGCGTATCGATAAACGAAACCTTTTTCGTTTAAAGAGTTTTAAACATACTGGGGCCTAAATATCAATATGTTAGCCTCTATAACATATATATAACTCGTATATGACCCCTCAGTATGTATACGTGTCATAATTAGTATCGGTCGGTTACTCGATTAAGCACTACGAATTAACCGATTTATCGTTTACTTGTTACGTAATGAATATAGTGTACCTCGTTTTGTTTGCTATCGAACTAAGGCCATATTACTAATATTTTAGCTTGCATAGATCGTATATCACTTATAGATGGCACCCTGGGATATCCGGACCATAACCAGACCCGTTTGGTTATTCGTTTGTTCGTTACGCAATAAGCGGTTAGACGCTTATTCGAGTTTGTAAGTACTAAGGTGTACTCGGTTTTGCCACGGATGTCACAGTTTGTCAATAAGATCCCAAACACCCAGTCTTACGAACTGCTGCAGCTCCTCCAGCATAGCTTCAACCCAAGATGGTTCCTTGAGTGCCATAGTGACACTTGTCGGTTCTATCTGAGATAAAAAGCAAGTGTATCATGCAATGTTTAGAATCCCCATTGAGTGCAAATCCGCATAAGCACACAAAATCGGATCATCTATAGGAGATACGGTACAATCAACCATATCGTCACATACATTAGCCAACTGGTGTCTTGGTCGAACACCGTCGTTAACATCCCCAATTATCTGTTCCTGCGGATGATTAGTGTGAATCTTTAAAGAAGGATTTGCTGGTACAGATACATTATCACCAAGATTGGTGATATTTTCCTCTACTGTGTCTAAGGAGACAGTTGATGATGTATCTTCAACTAGAATTGGCTCATGTGTTCCTTGAGCTTCATCCAATGGAATTGAAGACGAGTCAACAAAGTCAGCATCATCGGAAGATTCAGAACCATCATTGTCATTAGATGTCTCTGATACATTAGGAATGACATTCACATCAACAGAAGAAGAACTTGGAATAGGAAGACATCGTTCTTCCAAATACGATCGAACCAAGTCTTCAGGTATCTCATCAATTGCTGGTGTAAACGAGTTAAATAAACCATCACAGTCAAACATCCAATCAGGCCCTGTACCAGCTGGAGGTGTAGTATTGCTTTGACAATCTACGTGATACCATTCTTCTACACATCCCGAAGAAAGATTGAAGATTCGCTTCTTAGGAGAATTATACCCCAAAAAGTAACCCTCAAATGCCTTTTCATCAAATTTCCCGGCATCTCTCTTCAATACCGTAAATAGACACCAGAGCGGTTCCAAATTCTTTAGATTAGGATTACGGTTATTCAGAAGTTCATAACTCATTTTCTTACCGTTAGGACGCGATTCAACGTATAACAAGAAGTATTCACAGCTTCGTTCCAGAATTGAACGGGAAGCCTAGAATCTGCAAGCATTGTCCTAGTTGCTTCTATCAACGTCCGATTCTCTCATTCAAACACTCCGTTCTGTTAAGGAACATATGGAGCACTAAATTCCCGATGTATTTATTCCCTTTTGAATACAGAAGAAATCCAATACATTGTTTTTATACTCAGTTCCATTATCACTCCGAATTTGTCTCACTTTCAGTTTATAAAGTGATTTGATCTTTGTGATAAGGTTCTGAATTAAAACAGATGTATGATCTTTAGAACCCATAAATAAACCCATGAGTACCTCGAGAAGTCATCAGTTACAACCAAACAATAAAAATCACCTGCAATACTAGCACGATTCACTGGACCAAATAAATCCACATGAAGTCGTTATAGTGGCGTGATAATCGAGTTAATCGATTTGCACGGGTGTGACTTCTTCTTCTGTTTCCCCTTCTTGCATGCGACACAGTGATCGTTCAACTTGAAGTTCTTGAAGGTCACACCATCCACCAAATCATTAGCAATAAGATGATTCATCTTGCGAACATGGATGTGCCCCATGCGTCGATGCCACACAATCGAGTCTTTCTCTGTAGCCTTGGAGATAAAACACGTTTCAGAGGGTGAAACATTTACTTTAATACTCATGTCTAGGAAATAAATATCATTTGATCAAGGAGATCGCATGACAACCATCTCTTCAGGAATTGGGTATCCAGGTTGAAGAATAATGCATTCCTTGTCTGTGAAAATAGTAGTATACTTCTTATCACAAATCTGTGAGACACTTAATAGATTGTGATCTACTTTTTCACAATAATTAACCCTCTCAAATGTAATCATCCCATTTGAGACCTCTCCCTCTTTTGTAATCATTCCACCAGTATTACCAGCAAATGCAACATAACCTCCCTGAATATCTTTGACATTATTAAGAAGATCAAGGTTGCCGGTTATATGCCGACAGCATCCACTGTCTAATATCCACTTGTGACCTGATACAGACCTGGATGAACTCTGCACAAACATAAAATGATTAGTTCAAAAAGGCAGCCAAAGCCTCAGTCTTGGGCTCTCCTTTTGAGATTTTCGGAGATACGTTTAATTTAACACATGCATTTGGCACTTTAGAATATGTGAGTGTTTTCTTGGTTTTCTTCTTTAGGTAGCCATCACGAATTATTCCTGAGTCCGTGTTTTTACAAATAGGTTGAGCACGGTCAACCAATTTGTTTATTACATTAGGAACTTCAACCCTAACCACTTTACTCGGGTTGACGTTGGAATACATTATGAAAGAATCATCAACCTGAGATTATTTTGATTTCTGGTTCATGTCAACTATTGGAATAGATTGTTTCCATGATGAATTGATATTATCAACCTTGGCTTTGCATTTCTTAGCCACATGACCAGTTTCACCACATTTAAAACATAAACGAGTGTTTAAACTTCTCTGTGGTGGAACACTTGTCCTGTTTTCGTATGCAGGTTCAAGAATATCAAGTTTTGGTTTATCAACAATTACCGACTTTGAAACCTCATGAGTTAATCCCTTTTTATGTTTGTAGAATTCAAGATTGGTTGTATTCATAGAATTCTCCAATCCCGATGATTTCACAAACTTTATAGGTTGAAAAACATTTGCAACAGGTTTCATTTGAACATTTTTAGATTTATATTTAAAAAAATTTTGTTCAAGTTCGGCAACTTTTGAAGTATCAACGTGAAAAACACTTTCAATCATTCTGCCCTAAGAATATTCAAAGGAACTTCTTTGTCCGAGAACATTTTTTTTTGGGTAAACGGTTTTACCCGGTTAAATTCATTCCACACAACCAACAAAGAACAAGTAATATGACAAAGTGCCATATTAGTTCTCAAGTATGACATGCCATACAAGAGTAAACAAAACCAAAACCACCAAATAAAGGTAAACACTGCTAAAGCCTACACAAGAACCAAAGAAACAAACATAACAAAAACAGATCAACCATTATCATCAATTTGGTGTGAAACTCCCCTCGGAAAGTGCCAATCTTCGAGAACCCGATTGACCCGATCAGAATTCTTGAACTTTAGAGTCATAAGCTTTAGGCGAGTACCCTTAATGATTTCATCAGCAACAATCTTTGGAGTCTTCAAAGAGTTCCTGAAAAGCCGGTTATTTCGTTCCTTCCAAATTACGTAAATCGATGCCCCAAGTAACAGCCGATTAATAACATTATCAATAGAGTTGGACATTCTAAATTGAGACACATATTGAAGAATATTCGCCCAACCATTCATGCACCCCTGAAACTTACCTTTCAATTTGACAATACTCCAAACCTCAGAAGAGAACTTACACTCAAAGAAGAGATGATTACGAGAATCCGGCTCTCCATTACATAAAAGGCAGCAATACAGGTTATGATTTGGATACCCACCAATATTCCACCCCATTATACGATTCTGCGTGCTCAATCTATCATGAAGCACAATCCACAACATAAAGGAGTGTTTTGGTACACATTGAGAGAACCAAACAACATGCATCCAAGAAACCTTATCAGCCGGGATTCGAAGAAGTTGCCATATTCCTGAAGCCGAGAAATTCATTGAAGTCCCATTCTCATCCCTTACCACGATCTTGTCCCTCTTTTCCGGATAAATACTCACCCCCTTTAAGTTCGAAAGAATAGGGAATCTCGAAATCCAATCAGGCGGCCAGCCCCAGTTATTATGATGAACAACATCACTGACACAGGTTTTTAAAGTCAAACCAGCCCCATGTATAGCTCTCGGGTTAATATAATCACTTAAAGGACATAAATCATCCCATTTATCATACCAAACTGAAGTAGATCTCCCATTACCGATTTCATGCCATATAAAATGTCTAATACGGGGACGAAACTGAAGAATTTTCCTCCACCCCCAAGTACAAGAGTTTGGAATCTGCAAGCTCCAAAAATTTCGCCCCTTCATTTTATACACATGCATCCATTTAACCCACAACGAATTACGATCATTGATTAAACTCCAAATATGATAAACCAGAAGAGAGTTATTGACATCCCGGATACGCCGGATACCCAAACCACCTTCACTTTTCGGCTGACAAACAACATCCCAAGAAACTTTAAACCACCTTCACTTTTCGGCTGACAAACAACATCCGAGAACATTTTTGAAAAGCCTTTTAATTTAAATACCTTTCCTTTTGTTGTTTCATGTTGTGGATTGATGAATTTCATCAAGTCCTCATCAGACACAGTAGACTTGTCTGATTTCTTTACATTAACAGATACTTTCGGCTTTTTCAAGGAATCACCCGAGGGCTTTGAACCATACACAGCTTGTTCGAATTCCTCAGGTTCACATAGAATATGATTGTCAGAAGGTATGTTATCATTTTTGACAATCACTTCTGGTTCGATTAATTCCTCAATTGAACCATCCAATTCATTTTTAGTAAAGACTGAACTACTTTTAATATGATTTGGTTCTTGAATTTTTGATTTAGTTGAATCAACATTTTCAGTTTTAATGGAATCAACACCAGGCATTTCTGGGTTTGTAGATTGCTCCACAACAGGAATGCTACTGTAATCTCCTTTGAATGGAGGTGGAATCTCAACATAACCCAATCCTGCTTTACCATTTTTCTTATGATTATTATTGACTTCAATAATTTCTTTTAAGAGAAATGAGGAGTCTCGAAATTTTCCAAGTTTATTTTTTAACTCCAAAATTTCATTCTCTAAGTTGGTAATGCAGGTTCGGAGTTTGAGAATCTCCTGAAAATGTTGTTCAACTACCACAATTTTACAGTTAACTTCTGCTTTTAGATCATGATTGCTAATAGACAAATTTTTAATTTTAAGTGTCGATTGCTCCAACAATTTGGATTTTTGTTTGAAACATTCATTAACCATGAAACGTTCATTCATGAGTGTAGTGTTATGTTGTAAGGCTGACTCAAGTTTGACTTTGAGTTCAACACAACAATTACACTCACTAACAACTTGGGTAGTTACTGTTTCTTGTGGTTCATTCACAGATACACATTAAGTGAAAATTTAGTACATACCTCTTCAATCTTTGCCATGCAAGCAAAAGATTGGGTTTGCTCAGGTGACGAATGATCCGAATCAGTCTCTGAATCAGACATTTCACTTCCATCTGATAAGTTATCACCGTTCGCATCTTCAAAATGTTCTACTGGTTCTACCATAGCAAGGTTTGCTTGGTTTACCTGTAGTCGTTGAGACCAATCCAATCCTTCATTGGCAACGACAGCTTGTGTGTTAGCCGGCTTATTTTGATCCCCTTCAGAAGGTTTCTTCTTGTCAGTTCCAGACAAACTTTTTCCTAAAGATTTCTCAGCATTACGAGGACCCGTGTATTCTTTCCTCGGCTTATCACATTCTTTGGCAAAATGTCCAAAGTCACCATAGTTGTAGCATTTTAATTTCAATTCATCGAACCCAACCCTCTTGTTTAAAGTCGGTAGGTCCTTTCCAATTCGTTGCATGAACCGTTTTACTTTACGGACTATCATCGCCATGTTCCAGTTCAGATCCATTAGCTCTAGATCATCAGGATCGATCTGATCATAATCCTCATCAGTGAGTTCACTAGTTGCAATCTTACTCCCAACAAGTTATTCGCAAGATGACATAAACGCACTTAAAAATGCGAACTGCTTCTCCGCTTCTTTCAGATTAACATTAGTCGGAGAGCTTTAGGAACTTACACTTGAACCTGAGTTGGCACCAGACGCCATGAAACATACATTAGGTGGGATATTACCATGAGGAAAGCCTTCTTGTGATGTATGTGAGAAGAAAGCTGTGATCGGGACTGAACTTGAAGCATTGTTTGTAGGCAATGATCCACCATAGAGAGTAGGATTTTGATTTTGATTATCCTTCAAAGAGTTTTGACATTTAAAATCGTACTTTCTTTCTTCTAACTTGTTGATAAACTATTCCGAAGTGAGTTGATCATTACGAAAATAACCATTCTCTTTCAGTTGGCTCTAGTTTAACAGTTGTCATATCCGTAACAAGATGACAGAACCGACTGATCATCTCTTCCACAGCCTCATTCTTCAACAGAGTAAAATTTCTATATTGATATTTCACTAGAGTCTTCTTGCTCTCAAGTGTGTTCCCTAGACTTCGAGTTTTCAAGGTAGCAAATAAAGAAGCACAAGTCTTGTATTGATAAAAGATGTGTTCTGGCAATGCCATAGTGAGAGTTGAATAAGCTTTGGTCTAACTATCAGCATCCTTAACCTCATGAGGTTCATAATGCTTATGATCCTTCTCAGTCCAGCCAAGTGTTTCACTTCCCACAAGAGGTGCCTTATAGACCACACCCAGATATCGCACATTACTCAGATGCACTGAACCAAGATGAGCCAGAAACCTTGGTCCCCAACGAGAGAAATTTGTAAGGCCCCGAACCCTGGGAACCCCACAGTTGGTAATCATTCAAAACACTCGTAAAAGTAATTAAAATTAAAACAATTCTTTTCATTTAAATAAGCGTCACAGAGTATAATTTGGTGGAAAATGTAAATAATATAATAAGTTCCCAAAACCCGGGAATTTTGCCCAAAACCAACTAAATTATCTTTAATAAAAAATTTTAAAAGGAAATGTTTAATAGTAAAGTCTTCAAATCCCATACGCCCTTCACCGTCTAAGTAGCATCGTGCACGTCCAAGCGGTAAGGCATCCTCTTCTTAACCTGAAACTCACACTAACATGCACACAAAGTCAGCTTAAGCTGAGTGAGTTCAAGTTTTAAATAAGTAACAAAAGTCTTAGTAATCATTCCAACAGTTTAAAACTGTAAACGGAATTACATCGGTTAGGTCATCACATTTAATAAATAATCATCCTTACGCATAAACATCTCTATACGTACATTCCTATATATATAAATATATATATATATAACATTCAATAATAACATTCAGGGTCGAGCAAACGTACAACCCAAACACGTAACATTCAGCGCATGCAAACACAAAGTAGGCATACGCAACATTCAGTAGTCGAGACGACTACAACATTCGCCAAATATTGGCAATTCTAATATATATATATACACACACACATTCTTTAACATTCCAAGGCCTACCAATACTAGCAAGCCTATGTTAAATCATTTAAAACATTTCATCAAGCAAAATCGCTTAGGTGTGCATGCTAACCCAAAACTTAAAAAGAGTTAAACGGGGCATCAAGAACTCACCTGAAATCGACCGAACACCTGCAACGGGCTAGGAAGTCCCTAAGTGCACACTCACAAGTAAGGGCCTGTCAATTGTACACAACGCATCACTAAACTAGACCGTAAGAACACACTTGCCTAATGGGTCGTTCAAGCCCAACACTTTGGCCCGAGGCCCAACCCATACCCAATTACTTACCTCAGCCCCTAAAACCTTTCAATTAACCGAACCCACCCTACCATCATGATCACCATGATGTACAATTTACCCGCTTGCAATTCAATCGAGTCGAATACGCGCGAAATAAGTTCTTAAATCATTTGTCAAGAAAATCAGCCCCAAATTGACCGAATCCCCATCATAACTTGCTCATTTATCATAAACATGCTACACTAGTGGATATGGGTGGCGGTTCCTTTTTACAACACTCACTTTAACGTTTAAACAACAATTTGCGCACAACCGACTCGATTAGCTAATCACCAACCTAAACAGCCCTGAGTTCCAAATATTTAATTTTTCCACAGCCCTTAAACCCCCCCTAGGGCTGTACAAACTGATTCGGTTGGTCATTCGATCGATTAACGCATCAAACTCAACAATTGCCAATTCTACACCCGGTAAACCCTAGTTTTCGAACTAAAATCGATTAACCGACCTAAACACCTTCAATGAATACGGTTATTAAGTATGATGTACCACACATACCTAGGAGGATTTTGGTGCAAAAACCTCACTCAAAACAGCCCCGGAAACGCTCAATTGGACAGCCACCCGGCTAGCCTTACAAGCCATAAATCGATCAATACGCGCGTTATAACGATCAATTATGGTGTAAAGGACTTGGGGAATCGTAGTACATACCTTGAATTGAAGTTCTAAGGCTTAGACTTGGCTACAAAAAAGAAAAATCGTGGGTCTTGGTCCTTGCTTCCTGCCAATCGCAACAAGGGGGGGTGGGCTAGGGTTAGTTTATGTTATAACATAATATATTACACTCTAGTCCCTCCAGATTGAAGTGTAAGGCAAAATGGAAGGAGAAGTTAGGTTCTTTAACGTACCGGGATGAGGTAAAGGCTTCCGAGGAACGTCGGATAAATCCCGAGAATTATTCATACTCTATAAGCTTTAATTCTTGAAACCGGAATTAACGGGCGTTACAAGTCCACCCCCCTTACAATGGGATTCGTCCCCAAATCCCGATGCGACAGGAACAACTACGGATAGAGTTTCATCATCTCGTCTTCGGACTCCCAAGTAGCCTCGGAACCCCTACGGTGCCTCCAATGCACCTTCACCTGTCTAACCACCTTATTCCTCAAACGCCTCTCCTGACGGTCAAGAATAGCAATCGGTTGTTCAACGTAGTTCAGCTTACTATCGAGTTCAATATCATCGAGAGGCACATGGGCCTCTTCATCCGCTAAGCATTTCCTCAGATGGGACACGTGAAAAGTAGGATGAATCCCTGCGAGCTCCTCGGGCAATTCCAGCCTATATGCTACCTCACCAACTCGGGCCAAAATACGGAACGGGCCAATAAACCTCGGATTGAGCTCCCCCCTCTTACGAAAACGAATAATGCCCTTCCAGGGAGAAACTTTTAACATAACCAGATCCCCCGCCTCAAACACTATAGGCCTTCGCCTTTTATCTTCATAAGACTTCTGACGATCCTGCGCGGCCTTCATAAAAGCCTTAATTTTATCGAGCTTCTCAGTCATAGCTTCAACCACCTCCAAACTGCCCAACTGTTTCTGACCAATGGAACCCTAGCAGACTGGAGTCCTACACCTCCTACCATACAGCAACTCAAACGGTGGCATCCCAATCGTGGCGTGATAACTGTTGTTATACGAGAACTCTACCAACGATAAGTGACGATCCCAACTACCACCAAAATCGATTACACAGGCCCGCAACATATCCTCAAGAGTTTGAATGGTCCTCTCGGATTGACCATCCGTCTGCGGGTGATAGGCAGTACTGATGAGGAGTTTGGTACCCATCTCCTCGTGAAACTTTTTCCAAAATCAAGTGGTGAAACGCGTATTTCTATCCAAAACAATAGATACCGGCACCCGGTGCCTAGAAACGATCTCACGAATAAACACATCGGCCAACTGCTCGGAATTAAAAGTCTCTCGGATCGGCAAGAAATGAGCACTCTTGGTCAATCTATCAACAATTACCCAAATGGTGTCATAACTACCCTTAGGAGTACGAGGCAATTTAGTCACAAAATCACAAAATCCATAGTAAGATGCTCCCACTTCCACTCAGGTATTTCTAAAGGTTGTAGCTTCCCTAACGGCTTCTGATGTTCGGCTTTGACTTGTAGACACGTCAAACACTTACATACTGGGCCACCTCAAACTTCTTTGCAGGCCACCAATAATTCTTTTTCAGATCTTGGTACATCTTGGTCGCGCCCGGATGAATAGAATAGCGCGACTTGTGTGCCTCATCCAAAATTTTATCTCTGAATCCCCCATACTTCGGTACCCATAAACGACCATCCTTATACTTCACCCCGTCAAAGACATCTTCCAACAATTTCTCCTGACCCAAACACGTTCTGACATAATCCATTCCACCTGCAAAGCCTCATTCTGAACGCTGGCTATTTGCTTCAAAATATCGGGTTTAAGGATAAGCGGGTAAGATTTTACATGAACCGGCTTCGGTCTCTCCTTCCGGCTCAACGCGTCAGCCACCACGTTAGCCTTACCTGGATGGTACATAATCTTTAAATCATAATCCTTAATCAACTCCACCCATCGACGCTGGTGCATATTCAGTTCCTTTTGTTCGAAGAAATACTTTAAACTCTTATGATCGGTATAAATAACGCAAGGAACACCGTACAAATAATGCCTCCACAACTTAAGTGCGAACACAACCGCTGCCAGCTCCAAGTCGTGAGTAGGATAATTCGCCTCGTGAGGTTTCAACTGCCGTGAGGCATAAGCGATGACTCGACCTCGCTGCATCAAAACACACACAAGCCCCTAATAAGAGGCACCAGAATACACTACCAAATCATCGGTGCCATCAGGTAAAGCTAAAATCGGTGCATGCGTCAACCTGTTCTTCAACTCGAGAAAAGCCTCCTCCTGCTCAGTACCCTAAACGAACTTAACACTCTTCTTAGTCAACCTGGTCAGTGAAGAAGCAATTTTCAAGAAATCGGGAATAAAGCGGCGGTAATACCCGGCCAAACCCAGAAAGCTACGGATTTCAGATGGAGACTTAGGAGACTCCCATTCATTCATGGCTTCCACCTTTTGCAGGGTCAACCCGAATACCACTCGGGTTAATAACACGACCCAAGAATTGAACCTCACGCAACCAGAAGCACTTAGAAAATTTCGCATACAATTTGTTCTTCCACAGAGCCTCCAACACTTCCATGAGATGACCGGCATGATCAGATTCACTTTTAGAGTACACAAGAATGTCGTCGATGAACATAATAACCGAACGATCGAGCATCGGCCTACACACTCGGTTCATAAGATCCATGAACGCAGCCAGTGCGTTGGTCAAACCGAAAGACATCACAAGAAATTCATAATGCCCATAACGAGTGCGGAAGGCAGTCTTAGGAATATCTTCCTCCCGAATCTTCAACTGATGATACCCGGACCTAAGGTCGATCTTCGAGAACCAACTAGCTCCTTGGAGCTGATCAAATAAATCGTCGATCCTTGGAAGAGGGTACCGATTTTTAACAGTGGGCTTGTTTAAGTCAATGCACATCCGCATGCTACCGTCCTTCTTTTTAACGAACAGGACCGGGGCACCCCAAGGTGAGATGCTTGGTCGAATAAAGCCCTTATCGAGCAAGTCTTCAAACTGAGCCATAAGCTCCTTCATTTCATTCGGCGCTAGGCGGTAGGGAGCTTGGGCAACGGGTTTGGCGCCTGGTACAAGGTCTATCTGGAACTCGACCTCGCGATCTGGCGGCACATCTGACAAATCATCTGGAAATACATCCGGAAAATCCCGAAAATAGGAATATCACCGACGGTAGTCACCTTGGTATTTACGTTTATAGCATACGCCAGATACGCCCCACACCCCCGCTGCATCAACTTTCCCGCCTTAATCATGGATATAATATGTGACGTCGCAACATTCCGATCACAGAAGACAGTGGATGGGGCCCTCAAACGAACAAGTTTCTGACCATAAATGATTTGAGCATCAACACTAGCGAGCAAATCCATCCCGAGCACCACATCAAAACAGCCAAGCGGCATCAAATACAACCGCACCGGAAATCTATACCCAGACAACTCGATGGAACAACCCTGAATAGCCCTAGACACGGACACGGATTTTCCTACGGCGACCTCCACCTCAAACACATCGACTACGCGCTCGGGTGATTTATTCAACGAGAAACAGAAAGCGGTAAACACAAAACTCCTACTGGTGCCCGAATCAAATAAAACTGACGCCTGTAACTCATCAAGTAGAAAAGTACCTGGGACGATATTATACTACTGCTTAGCTACACGGTCAACACATACGATTTCAAAGGAACAAGAAATTATAACGGTGGAATGAAAACTAAATAAGGAAAAGTACCTGAAACGACATCCGCATCATCCTTCACCTCATTCTTGGACATGTTGAAGGCCCTTGCCCTGGCCTTCGGCTTCTCTTCCATCTTCCCTCTTGATGAAGTCCCCTGTCCAACAAGAAATTGGACATGTGTTGGCCTTCGGTTAACACATACGATTTCAAAGGAACAAGAAATTATAACGGTGGAATGAAAACTAAATAAGGAAAAGTACCTGAAACGACATCCGCATCATCCTTCACCTCCTTCTTGGACATGTTGAAGGCCCTTGCCCTGGCCTTCGGCTTCTCTTCCATCTTCCCTCTTGATGAAGTCCCCTGCCCGGACCCCTACAGCGGAAACAAGTCAAAGTCGGACACTCAAAATGGGGGTGCCCAACCTTATCGCAACGAAAACAGGTGCCGGACCCACTCTTACACTCCCCCTTGTGCAGTTTGCCGCACTTCTTGCAATTATTGAATGTCACATCCCTCCTAAACTCAGAATTCTCAATCTTCACCCTATTCCCAGACGAACTAAAATTGTTTCCCCCAGGTCGCTTACCATACCAATTAGTGTTCCAAGTCTTCCTAGCCTTGGTCGGCGGTAACTTCTCCCTCTGATCATACAATGTACCTGCCAAGGTAACCATCGAGTGAAAGGAGTTCATGTCGGTGGTCACCACACCCCTACGAATATCCATCGGAAGGCCCTTCACATACTTCTTAATCCTTTTTGCCTCAGCGGTAACCAGATCGGGACATAAGCGAGCCATGTTGTTGAACTTTGTGGTGTATTCCCGATGTGTCATACTGCCCGCCTCCATGGTCAAGAATTCCTGTTCAATTTTATCCAATTCGTGCAGAGGACAGAACTGATCGAGAACCAACTTCTTCAATCCATCCCATGTCATCCTCCTAATCGATCGATCACCCATAGCCTGCACCAGATTATCCCACCAACATAATGCCTCGGAACGAAACTAGGCGGTAGCATAAGTGACCATGTCATCTCCCTTACACTTACTAACCCGAGGCCCAACCCATACCCAATTACTTACCTCAGCCCCTAAAACCTTTCAATTAACCGAACCCACCCTACCATCATGATCGGGGTTAACCATGATGTACAATTTACCCGCTTGCAATTCAATCGAGTCGAATACGCGCGAAATAAGTTCTTAAATCATTTGTCAAGAAAATCAGCCTCAAATGGACCGAATCCCCATCATAACCTGCTCATTTATCATAAACATGCCACACGAGTCGATATGGGTGGCGGTTCCTTTTTACAACACTCACTTTAACGTTTAAACGACAATTTGCGCACAACCGACTCGATTAGCTAATCACCAACCTAAACAGCCCTGAGTTCCAAAAATTTAATTTTTCCACAACCCTTAAATCCCCTAGGGCTGTACAAACTGATTCGGTTGGTCATTCGATCGATTAACGTATCAAACTCAACAATTGCCAATTCTACACCCGGTAAACCCTAGTTTTCGAACTAAAATCGATTGACCGACCTTAACACCTTCAATGAACACGGTTTTTAAGTATGATGTACCACACATACCTAGGAGGATTTTGGTGCAAAAACCTCACTCAAAACAGCCCCGGAAACGCTCAATTGGACAGCCACCCGGCTAGCCTACAACAAGCCATAAATGATCAATACGCGCGTTATAACGATCAATTATGGTGTAAAGGACTTGGGGAATCATAGTACATACCTTGAATTGAAGTTCTAAGGCTTAGACTTGGCTGAAAAAAAGAAAAATCGTGGGTCTTGGGTCCTTGCTTCCTGCCGATCGCAACAAGGGGAGGGGGGGCTAGGGTTAGTTTATGTTATAACATAATATAGTTAGTTTATGTTATAACATAATATACTACACTCTAGTCACTCCATGTGGAAGTGTAAGGCAAAATGGAAGGAAAAGTTAGGTTCTTTAACGTACCGGGATGACGTAAAGGCTCCCGAGAAATGTCGGATAAATCCCGAGAATTATACATACTCTACAAGCTTTAATTCTTGAAACCGGAATTAACGGGCATTACAAAATCGGACAATTTTAGTAGTTTGGGGCATTTATTATGTGACCCAATTTCATTGTCCATGGATAACATCTGTTGCATTAAGGCGTTTTCTAAAGGTACAGCATAATACGATGCTTGACTTTGAGAAGCCGTGATTTTACAAGATTTAATAGTCAAGGGACTAAACTTGTCAAATGATAAAATTTAAGCTCACTGTTCATGAATGGGTACTGTTTTAGCGAATGAGAAGATACACATGTGTAGCGAATGTGAATGATTAAGTCTAACGAACGTGAAAACGAATGGAAAAGTTGAAATGTTAACGAGTGAGGGTAGCGAATGTAATTAGATAACTAATGAGTTAAACGAATAAGGAGTAACGAATGAATCAATTACTCCCATACACCTCTCCTCTGTTTCACCAAACCCGATGAATCAATGATTTATATCAATTCATAATGAGATTGATCAAATCATGGATGAATCAACACAATATACCTATGAATAATCACGAAGATTCGATCTAGTGGCTTTGATACCACTTGAGAGAATGTATACGGATCTAGATCGATGATGACATCATGATAATCATTGTGTGATCAATACGATTAGGATGAATATGGTTAGTGAGTGTTTGTGTGTGTTCAAAGAGGATTTTGGCAGAGTAACGAGGCAAGGATTCAATAATAAAAGCTCTGTTCATTACTAATAACGTTTACAAGTATATATAGACGATGACACATTCGTTAACTTAAACCTTAACGAATGTGTCATTCGTTACATTAGCTCTAACGAATGAATAGACTCATTCGTGTTTACATTACTCTTAACGAATTGCCCATCATTCGTTGTCACATTCGTTAAGCAGGGTTAACGAATGTGGCTTACACTTATAAAGAATGTAGCTTATTCGTTACGGGGTAACTAATAGCTTTACCAAAGAGCGAATGGGGTAATTACCAAAATACCCCTTACATTATCTAGTAATATAATAATATAATAAAGTTTGAGACGCCCAAGTCGTGTATCAACAGTCCCCGAAACATATCTATTACACAAACAAATCAGGGTAAAACTTACGCGTCTATTCCTCAACTTCCCAAGTAGCATCAGATCCTTTACGGTGTTTCCATAACCCCTTTACCAACGGAATAACCTTGCAACGAAACTGCTTTTTCTTGCGATCCACTATCTTGATAGGCTACTCGATGTAATTCAACGGTTCGTCTACCTCTATGTCTAGCAGAGGTACGTGAGACGTATCATCAGCTAGGCACTATCTCAAATGGGAAACATGGAAGGTGGAGTGGATTCCTTCCAGTTCCTCGGGTAGATCTAGCCCATAAGCCACTTCGGCCACACGAGCTACGATTCTGAACGGCCTGATGTACCTTGGACTCAGTTTTCCCCTCTTTCTAAAATGAATTTGACTTCTGACGATCTTGAGCTGCTTTCATCCTTGCCTTAATCTGATCAAACCTTGAAGAGGATTCTTGCACCACTTCTAAACTATCCATCTCTTTCTGGCCAATTTCTCCCCAACATAAGGCGTTCTACAACACCTACCATATAATATCTCAAACGGAGGCATACCAATTATGGAATGATAGCTGTTGTTGTAAGGGAATTATGCCAAGTGAAGATGAGCATCCCAAGTTCCTCCAAAATCTAGCACACATGCACATAGCATATCCTCAAGGGTTAGGATAGTCTTCTCGGATTGCCCATCTGCTTGAGGATGACACACCGTGCTGATGTTCAGTCTCGGTCCCAAAGCTTCATGGAACTTCTTCCAAAATCATGAAGTAAAGCTGGTATATCTGTCAGAAACGATCGACAATGGCCCCCCATGCTTTGTTACAAATTCCTTAATGAACACGTTCGCTAATGTTTCTGATGGGATGGCCTCTCGTTTGGTAGAAAATAAGCACTTTTCATCAAACGGTCCACAAACACCTAGATGGTATCATGATTTCTAGCTGTACACAATAGCTTAGTTATGAAATCCATGGTGATATGTTCCCAATTCCATTTGGGTATCTCCAAAGGCTGCATCTTTCCTTACGGTTTCTGGTGAACTAATTTAACATGTAAACAAGTTAAGCACTTACTAACATAGTCTACTACTTCATTCTTCATACCCAGCCACCAATAGACTTTCTTCAGGTCTTGATACATCTTGATGGATCCTGGATAGATTAAGTAACGAGACTTATATGCCTCGTCTAGGACTCAACCTCGAAGATTCCTATGTCGTGGAATCCACATCCGATCAAACCTGGTCTTTACACCATGAGTATTATCTATCAACTCAGTCTGTTGCCCAAAAATCCTTTCTTTCTTCATTAGCCCTTCATCCATAAGCACCTCCGACTGCACCTTGTTGATCTCTTCAAAGAAATCTGAGTTAATAATCAACTTATAACACTTCACAGTCGCGATGACTTCTTCGTTCTTTCGGCTTAAGGCCACAAAGACTACATTAGCCTTTCCCGGGTAATACTTAATGTCACAGTCATAGTCTTTAATCAATTCTAACCATCTTCTCTGTCTCATATTCAGCTCTTTCTGCTTGAAGAAGTACTTCAAACTCTTATGATCTGTATAAATAGTACACTTGGTACCATAAAATTAATGTCTCCAGATTTTGAGAGCATGCACTACCGCTACCAACTCTAAGTCATGCGTCGGGTATGTACTTTTGTGAATCTTCAACTGTCTGGACGCATACTCTATGACCTTCCCTTGTTGCATTGTCACGCAACCTAACCCATGATGCGAGGCATCGGTACAAACTACTAAATCCTCATTACCATTGGGTAACACAAGGATTGGAGCCTGCGCGAATTTTCTCTTCAATTCCTCAAACGCCTCTTCCAGAAACTTACCCCAAATAAACAACACAGTCTTTCAGGTCATACGGTCAACGATGCGGCTACCTTAGAGAAGCCTTAAATGAATCTCCTATAGTAACCAGCCAATCCTAAGAAACTGCGTATCTCGGTTGGGTTTTGTGGAGTCTTCTAATTCTTTATCACTTTGATCTTTGTTGGGTCTACGGTAATCCCTTCGGGATTGATTATGTGACATAGAAACTGTACCTCTTGTAGCCAAAACGCGCACTTTGAAAACTTAGCATACGTTTTCTCCTTCTTCAAAACTTCTAATACTTCTCTCAGATGCTTAGCATAGTCAGATTCGCTCTTCGAATAAATCAGTATATGGTTAACAAAAACGATAACCGACTTGTCTAACATCGGCCGACATACCCTATTCATCATATCCATAAATGCTACGAGGGAATTATTTAGACCAAACGACATCATGGGTAACTCGAAGTGCCCATAGCAACAGAAACATTGTCTTAGGGATGCCTGCCTCCTTCACTTTCAACTGATGATAACCCAACTGAGCTCTATCCGCAAGAACCAGCTTGCACTGTGTAACAGATCAAACAAATCGTCAATCCGTGGCAACGGATATCTATTCTTCACCATAAGTTTGTTCAACCCTTGGTAGTCGATTCACATTCTCATACTCCCATATTTCTTCTTAACAAACAACACCGGCACGCCCCACGGGGAAACACTCGGCCTTATAAAACCCTTATTGAGGAGTTCTTGCAGTTGGGACATTAGTTCTTTCATCTTGGACGGCGCTACATGGTAAGGTGTTTTCACGACGGGCTGTGCTCTTGATATTAATTCTATTTGGAAATCTACTTCTCGCGCCATTGGTAACCCCAGAAAGGTCCTCAGAGAACACTTCGAGATAGACACACACTACAGGAACATTTTTCACTTCTTTCGTCTCAGTCGTAGCATCGACAACATACGCCAGGTAGGTACTACACCCTCACCTTAACAAGCCTTCGGCTTTTATCATCGAAGTGACGTTAAGCCCCAAACCTTCTTTATCACCATAAACCGTTACCGTATCGCGATCCGCAGACTTCAATCTTATCAACCTACTCTTACACAATATCTGAGCTTCAAACTCAGATAGCCAATCCATCCCCAAAACTACATCGAACCCTCCTAAAGTCATCACATACAGGGTAGAGGAGAATTCATGTCCACATTTGTGGCAAACATTGGTACACCCCACTTGCACTCGCCATCGTGCATTTTCAACATGTCTGACATGGATTCTTCTCCCACACTTTATGCTTCTTGTCTTTACATAGCTTTGTTCTGGTTCGTTTAGCGGGAGCAACCCACTTCTTCTCCTTCTTCTCCTGCACCACCACCTCGTCTACCGCAAGGTCATCATAAATCATTTCCGCACGGTCAGCAACGGAATCGAACGTCGTAGGTTTACTTGCCCTGACCAGCGAGCGAACGTTTTGTGGGAATCCCCTAATGTAGCACTTGATCCTCTTCGCTTCGGTGTTCACCATATCGAGCACCAGTCTTGACATACTGTTGAACTTAGTGGTGTACTCGCGGTGTGTTATCTTTCCTGCCTTTAGATTCAAAAACTTCATCTACGCCGTTCAACCTCAGCATCAACATAAAACCGCTTCAAAACCATCTCCTTCAAATCGTCCCACATCATAGCCTTGATCTTTGCAGGGGTGTTTCTTTGCTCCACGGTTTCCAACCAAAACATCGCCTCTTCACTAAACGACAGAGTAGCATAAGCCACCGCTTGGTCGGGACGGCATTCGCTAATTCGGATAACCTTGTCCATTGCGGTTATCCATTGGAGAGTAGCAATTGCGTCACCCACACTATTCATCTACGACGGGTCACGACCCTTGAACGACTTGTAGTTACACCCACCTCGCCCCTCTTTCCATCATCAAATTTCACAGACCAAACTTCACTCGAAACCTCCTTCTCAGTCTCATCATCTTTCTTACTACTTTCCCATGTATTCTCAATGGTTCTTACATGGCTCTCAATAGACTTATCTTGTTAAAGATTCTTTACTGTAGCAACTACTGACTGAGTAATGGTAGCTTGAATAGCAAGGTCGAGCTGATACCCTTCATCTCACACAGTCATGCTTCTCTCATCACCGGATTTAGTAATAGGTTCTTCGGAGGGTACTCGGTTAACACGCAGCCTACCACGGCGTCCCGTGTGCCCTCCTTGCCCAATAGTCTTCTTAGCGCTAGCCATTCGAATTCTATAAGAAAAACATAAAAGTTATCACTTAAGGAACTATTTAGTACAAGGATAGTAAGGCTGCAGGTAGTAATAGGGTCCATCTATGATTAGCTGGTCACGTTACTCTCCGTGTCCTATACACTTCCCTTCGTGAGTCCACTTGTGCCAGGTTCTACTTATAGCAGTTAAACAATCAAGCATTTAGCATATAAACAAGAAATTCTGCTTCTAACAATTAAGCTAACTTCCTTAAACGTACATACATTATACACGAAGTAAATCACTTATTAAGCTTGCAATAGTGACACATTGCTTTCTCGAACTAGCATCTTCTTTCTTTTCTTTCACTTGGTCACACTCTCTATTCAAGTCTAAGCATGTAGGATGCTTATTCTCTTGAACTTATGCTTGGATACCAACTTGTAAGGCCCCGAGCCCGGGTGCCCTACAATTGGGTGTTGGATTACTCATAAACACAGTTCTAAAATCAGAGTTAATTAAAATTTTTTGCGGAAATATAAAAGTCAACCATTCTTACAAACCAACAAGTACTTGTCTTAAACAACAGAACAAAAGTCTTAACAATAAACATAAAACGACGCGTGAGTCTTCTTTCTTCATATTCTAGTCTTCTCTTTAATGCCACGTGTCCCTCCTCAAGCTACCTGTCTCATTCTATTCGCATGCGTGCATACTAAAAGTCAGCTATGTTGAGTGAGTGCTAGTTAATTAGTTAACATAAATTAAATTCATATTCTTACTTATATGTATCCGAAGATACGTATTACATACTTAACTTACTAACCTTTCCTTCATATACACATACATACTTTCTTTCGTAATTTCATATGGTATACTATATACTAATCTATCTCTAACATCTCAGATATTATTATGGTCTGGTCCCTTCTGCCTAAGATATTATTAGGGTCTGGTCCCTTCTGTCTTCGATATTATTAGGGTCTCGTCCCTTCTATCTCAGATATTATTAGGGTCAGGTCCCTCTTTCATGAATAACTATACAGCCATACAAATCTCGTCAAGCAACCATACATTCGTTATCATACATTCATGCTACTCTATATATCTTTAGTTATATATATGTGTATATATATATACACACACATATCCATACACGATAAACGTACATACACGTAATCTATTGATATCATTTAATTCGTAAACATTCATGAAACATACACTTACCATTTAAGGTAATCGTAGTAACTAACACATAGGAGTATGCACACAGCACCGAAAAACATGATAGAGAAAAGGGGCTAGAAACTCACCTGGAGTCGGTTCCTTTCATAGTTTATGGTCACCCTTCTTTTCAACTGAGCACGGCTAACTGTTTAACAAATTTACAAGTATCAGTCACCTCGTTCTAACTACCCCGATCTTATAAGTTAACGAACCAAACTTCTAAGTTAACGGTCTGAACTTTTAAGTTAACAAAACCACTTCACGAGCTGGGGGGGTTCTGCTTGAAAAACACATTTTCAGCACGAAAAACACCCATTCGGGTCGAATGGGATCCATTCGGCTCGAATGGGTTCCATCGAGTCGAATGGATCCATTCGATTCGAGTGGATCCGCTTGAGTCGAATGACTCAGCTTGTTTCCAGTTCTTCCCGGCTCGTTTCTGGTCCCTTCACACGCCACTTTACACGTCTTGCTACACTCGTTTAAACATTAGGACAAGTTCCGGGTTATAAACTTTCATTTCCTTGCTTGGTAAGACCCAAACACCACATGCTCATAACATCTCTCCTGACTAACTTTCTTACTACAAATTTTACACTTTTCTTGCTTAAAAGGACCCGATTCATCTAAATCTTTGAATCTTAACACAAACTAACACAAAAACCTAACCTTTAATCTAAAACATACCTTTATGGATTTGGCTTGGTTTGGTTTGTATCTTGAGCCTCTTGTGAATCTAAACGGGTTTGCAAAAAGGTGAGCGCATGCTAGACAGAGAAACCGATTAGGGTTTCTTGGATTATTGCTGCATGCTCTTGATCTAATCCTTGGTTCTGATTGCTTAGTAGGTTTGTTATTGATCACGGCTATTTGATATAGTTTAGTTAGATCGATCCAATCCTATTAACTGATTGAGGATCTTGTGGTTAATCAAGATTAGGATTATTAAGTTCTTGGCCGTTCAAGAGAGATAGGAGAAAAATCTCAATTTTGGTGCTTAATAAGCTAGAGAGAACCGATTAGGGTTCTTGGCTGTTTCTTGGTTTTTGCTGCATCAATCTTGATCTAATCCTTGGTTCTGATTGATTAGTAGGTTTCTTATTGATCACGGCTATTGATATAGTTTAGTTAGATCGATCGAATCCTATTAACTGATTAAGGATCTTGTGGTTAATCAAGATTAGGGTTTCTTCTTGGTGCAGCCGTGTTCCGATTAGGGTTTTCTTGGCCGTTTTTTGATTTTTGCTGCATGAATCTTGGTGCAGCTGTGTTCTACTTGGCCGATTAAGAGTTTCTTGGCCGTTTTTTCTTGGTGCCTTGGTCGTTTTAGGGTTTTCTTGCCCGTTTTTTGGTTTATTGCTGCATGAATCTTGGTTTCCTTGGCCGATTAGGGTTTCTTCTTGGGCCAGCCGTTTTGTTTAAGAAGTAAACAGCCGTTCTTGGTTCTTGGTTGTTATTTGTTGATTGGAATTCTGTTTCTTGTTCTTGGTTCTTGTTCTTGGGTGTTATTTTCGTTCTAGGGTTTGCATGGAGCAGAAGGGTGGTAATGGATTTGTTGATCGTATCAAGCAAGGGTTTCCAGCCAATCGGGTCACCAACATTGATGGGGTTCTTCTTCGTAGGGGAATTCTGAAAACTGGTTCCTCGGGAAACCCAAATGCTACAAGTTCGTCTGTTTGTTTGATGCAAACACAACATTCAATGTTCCTTTAAATGATGTAATCAACAAAGATGGTGGTTGTTCAGCCGTGGCTTTGAATGATAACAAGGCTCTTGCATCTGATTCGTTAACTACTCAACAAGATGGAGGTTTTTCAGCCTTTGTTTCGGGTGATAACATGGTTTTTGGATCTGATTCTTTAAATATTCAAAGGGATGAAGGAAAGGAGAAAAATATGGAAAATTCAAAGCCTTCGTATGTGAGTGTTGTCCAACTTGAAAACAAGACAACTAAGGTAACATTAAGAAAATTAAATGTGGAGTCAACAATGGAAGGAGTTGATGTGGTTATCCCGATTGAATCTGTCAAGAAAGTTAACGATAGGTTTACTAATACTTTGTTTGGTTATTTTTTGGGTAACAGACTTCCTTTTCCGGTTGTTGAGTATTTTGCTAAGAAAAATTGGAACAAATATGGGCTTACGAGACTTATGATGAATGCGAAAGGGTTTTTCTTTTTCAAGTTTCATACGGAAGTTGGGATGATGCAGCTGATTGAGGATGGTCCTTGGATGATTAGGAATGTCCCCATTATTCTTAATATTTGGACTATGGAGTCAGATTTGGAAAAGGAGGACATACGGTCTGTTCCGGTTTGGGTCAGATTACATAATATTCCTCTGGGTGCCTTTACTGAGGAGGGTCTAAGTTTGCTCGCTTCAAGAATTGGGGATCCGATAAGTGTTGATTCTTACACTGCCAATATGTGTAAGGAATCGTGGGGAAGAAGTAGTTTTGCTAGAGTTCAAGTTGAACTTCATGCAAATCAGGACATTAAAAGGAAGCTGGTTGTTGCTGTTCCGGATACGTGGGGGGAGTCAAACAAGATCTCGGAGATTAAGATTGAATATGATTGGGAGCCCCCCCAGATGTTCCTTATGTGAAGTGTTTGGCCATTCGAACACTCAATGCCCGAAACATGTTCATCATAAAAAGTTAAATGAAGAACCTATGAAAGTCACTAATGATGATGGTTTCCAGAGGGTGAAGGGAAAGAAAAAAGTTATTACGCAAGTCAAGAAACATAATCTTGTCTATCGACCGGTAGCTAAACCTGCTGTGACACAACCTGTAAATAAACCATCCTCTAAAAGCCAAGACACTAATCATCCCGTGGGTAAACCTACAACTTCTATGGCTGTGGGGGTTGAGTCAAAGGAAAAGCATTATGTCCAAACTAGTAACCGGTTTGGTAATTTGGTGGATGAATCAGAAAGTGATGAAGATGAGGATGATGTGGAGGAGCTTTTTACGGATGTGGCTAACAGTATGAAAGCGGATATTGATTCTGAGGGTGCAAGCACACCCGGTGAATTGGGTGTTTAATGGGTACTATTGCTACATGGAATATAAGAGGGTTGAACCGCCCTCTTAAACAAAAAGAGGTTCGTAAGGTAATCCAAGATAATAGTATTCAGGTGTGTGCTATTCTTGAGTGTAATTAAATTCGGTTTTTGATGTTTGTAAGAAGATTTGTAACACTTGGGATTGGACTAGCAATGGTAGTGTTTGTGATAAAGGTACTCGGATTATTGTGGGGTGGAATACGGATCTGGTTGATCTAATGGTTATTGATTATTCGAACCAGGTTCTTCACGTTCAGTTAAAGTTTAAGTTGGATAATAAGGCGATGTATTGTTCTTTTGTGTATGCTGAAAATTGTTATTTGAAAAGAAGGGAGTTATGGCATAATCTTGCAGTTCATAAACAATTCACTCGTGGTAAACCTTGGGCTTTACTTGGAGACTTTAATTGTGCTCTTAATTTGGAAGACAGATTACATGGTTCTTCCAAAATATCCACTGGGATGCTTGATTTTCGTGCTTGTGTTAAGAACATTGAAGTTGAGGATATAAATGGGGTCGGGCTCCAATTCACTTGGAACAATAAACCGAGAACGGGTATGGGTCTTTTCAAAAAGCTTGATAGGGTGATGGGAAACTCTAAATTCATGGATATTTTTAATGATTCAACGGCGGTGTTCCTTCCATACCGGATTTCAGACCACTCTCCATGTTTATTGAAATTCCCCTGTCATATTAAAGGTAAGCCTAAACCGTTTAAATTCCCTAATTGCTTAATTGGTAAACCGGGTTATAATGATATTATTGCTAACGGTTGGAAAATTGAGGTGAATGGTTATTACATGTTTCGCGTGGTAAAGAAACTCCAAAACTTAAAACATCCAATCCGTTCTTTGTTGCATCGACAAGGCAATCTCCACAAGAAAGCTAATGATCTAAGAACCCTTCTTGATGATTGTCAAACCCGTCTTGACATTGACCCTACTAATTTGGAGTTGATTCGGGAGCAGAGTAGTTATCTTAAGGCTTATCATGAGGCAACTAAAGATGAGGAAGAATTCCTAAAACAAAAGGCTAAAGTCGATTAACCAGCTTGGTGATTCTAACACTGCGTATTTTCACAATTCCTTGAAAATGCGAAACCATAGATGTCGTATTGATACTATAAGTGATGGTCAGGGCCAATTATATGAGGGATCGGATGTTCCTTCGGTGTTTGTTAATCATTTTATGAACATTTTTGGTTCGGATATGCAACCATTGAAAAAACCAGATAATCAGATTTTTACTACTAAACTCTCGGCCTCTCAGGCGGAGCTGATGGTTAGACCTATATCCGATTTGGAAATCAATGAAGCTTTTTTCTCTATTGGGAATACCAAAGCGCCGGGGCCTGATGGTTTTTCGTCGGCCTTCTTTAAAAGTTCTTGGGATATTGTTGGGAAAGATGTTTGTTTGGCGGTTCATGAATTTTTCAGAAAAGGAAGTCTCCTTAAACAGGTTAACCACACTATTATTGCCTTTATTCCCAAAGTGACCACCACTTTTACTCCTAATGATTTTCGTCCCATCTCGTGCTGCAACACTTTATATAAATGCATTACCAAGATTATCTCGGTTCGTATGATGAAGGGTTTGGAGTCGTTAATTGATATCAATCAGTCTGCGTTTGTTCCTGGGCGTAGAATTTCTGACAACGTCCTTTTGACCCAAGAATTAATGCATAATTATCACACTAATAACGGACCGCCTAGATGTGCTTTTAAAGTTGATATTCATAAAGCTTACGATACGGTCAGTTGGGACTTCATTCGTGATATTCTATATGGGTATGGTTTCCACGATAGGATGACTCATTGGATAATGGAATGCATAACCACTTCTTCTTTTTCGATATCCATAAATGGGAACTTACACGGGTTCTTTAGTGGTAAAAGAGGTCTAAGACAGGGTGATCCATGTCTCCTTATATTTTCACGCTGGTTATGCAAGTCCTCACTTTAATTCTGCATCGGAAGGTTCGTATTGAACGCTCGTTTCGTTTTCATCGTCATTGTGAAAAATTAAATATTATCAATATTTGCTTTGCGGATGATTTGTTCCTGTTTGCTCGAGGCGATGTGGATTCTGCTAAAACTATTATGGGGGCTCTGAATGATTTCAAAGATATGTCCGGGCTTACTCCTAGTGTCCCGAAAAGTACCGCGTTTTTCTGTAATGTTTCGGATCGCGTTAAAAGTGGGATTTTGAATTTTATGCCCTTCGTTGAAGGTAGGCTCCCGGTTAAATACTTGGGAGTTCCTCTTATTTCTACGAGGCTAAATTACCGTGATTGTAAGAGGTTGCTGGATCGTTTGGATAATCGGATTGGAGATTGGAAGAATAAAACTTTATCTTTTGCGGGTAAACTTCAGCTGGTCAGGTCTGTTCTGTCGTCCTTATATATTTACTGGTCTGCTGTTTTCTCACTTCCTTCTAGACTTATCGCTGATCTTGAAAAACGGATAAAAAATTTCCTTTGGGACTTCGGACACAAAAAGGGAAAGCATAAAGTTTCTTGGGATGTTGTTTGTCAGCCGAAAAGTGAAGGTGGTTTGGGTATCCGGCGTAACCGGGATGTCAATAACTCTCTTCTGGTTTATCATATTTGGAGTTTAATCAATGATCCTAATTCGTTGTGGGTTAAATGGATGCATGTGTATAAAATGAAGGGGCGAAATTTTTGGAGCTTGCAGATTCCAAACTCTTGTACTTGGGGGTGGAGGAAAATTCTTCAGTTTCGTCCCCGTATTAGACATTTTATATGGCATGAAATCGGTAATGGGAGATCTACTTCAGTTTGGTATGATAAATGGGATGATTTATGTCCTTTAAGTGATTATATTAACCCGAGAGCTATACATGGGGCTGGTTTGACTTTAAAAACCTGTGTCGGTGATGTTGTTTATCATAATAACTGGGGCTAGCCGCCTGATTGGATTTCGAGATTCCCTATTCTTTCGAACTTAAAGGGGGTGAGTATTTATCCGGAAAAGAGGGACAAGATCGTGGTAAGGGATGAGAATGGGACTTCAATGAATTTCTCGGCTTCAGGAATATGGCAACTTCTTCGAATCCCGGCTGATAAGGTTTCTTGGATGCATGTTGTTTGGTTCTCTCAATGTGTACCAAAACACTCCTTTATGTTGTGGATTGTGCTTCATGATAGATTGAGCACGCAGAATCGTATAATGGGGTGGAATATTGGTGGGTATCCAAATCATTACCTGTATTGCTGCCTTTTATGTATTGGAGAGCCGGATTCTCGTAATCATCTCTTCTTTGAGTGTAAGTTCTCTTCTGAGGTTTGGAGTATTGTCAAATTGAAAGGTAAGTTTCAGGGGTGCATGAATGGTTGGGCAAATATTCTTCAATATGTGTCTCAATTTGGAATGTCCAACTCTATTGATAATGTTATTAATCGGCTGTTAATTGGGGCATCGGTTTACGTAATTTGGAAGGAACGAAATAACCGGCTTTTCAGGAACTCTTTGAAGACTCCAAAGATTGTTGCTGATGAAATCATTAAGGGTACTCGCCTAAAGCTTATGACTCTAAAGTTCAAGAATTCTGATCGGGTCAATCGGGTTCTCGAAGATTGGCACTTTTCGAGGGGAGTTTCACACCAAATTGATGATAATGGTTGATCTGTTTTTGTTATGTTTGTTTCTTTGGTTCTTGTGTAGGCTTTAGCAGTGTTTACCTTTGTTTGGTGGTTTTGGTTTTGTTTACTCTTGTATGGCATGTCATACATGAGAACTAATATGGCACTTTGTCATATTACTTGTTCTTTGTTGGTTGTGTGGAATGAATTTAACCGGGTAAAACCCTTTACCTAAAAAAAGAGAGATAGGAGAAAACCGATTAGGGTTTGTGGGGATCTTCGCGCCGTTTCTTGGTTGTTTGCTGCATGATCTTGATCTAATCCTTGGCTGATTGTTTAGTAGATTAGGATTTCTTCATGGTGCAGCCGCTTTTAAATAGTACTAGGGTTTCAAACAGCCGATTTCAAGATTAGGGTTTCCAGCCGTTCTTGATCTAATCCTTGGCTGATCTTGGTTTGTTTGGAATTTTGGTTCTTGTTCTTGGGTGTTATTTGTTGATTAGGGTTTCTATCAGCCGATCTTGGTTCTTGTTCAAGATTAGGGTTTTCAAACAGCCGTTCTTGGTTCTTGTTCTTGGGTGTTATTTTCGTTCTAGGGTTTTGCATGGAGCAGAAGGGTGGTAATGGATTTGTTGATCGTATCAAGCAAGGGTTTTCAGCCAATCGAGTCACGAACATTGATGGGGTTCTTCCTCGTAGGGGGGCTCTGAAAACTGTTTCGTTTGCTGCAAACACAACATTCAATGTTCCTTTAAATGATGTAATCAACAAAGATGGTGGTTGTTCAGCCGTGGCTTCTAATGATAACAAGGTTCTTGGATCTGATTCGTCAACTATTCAACAAGATGGAGGTTTTTCAGCCTTTGGTTCGGATGATAACAAGGTTTTTGGATCTGAGTCTTTAAATATTCAAAGGGATGAAGGAATGAAGAAACATATGGAAAATTCTAAGCCTTCGTATGTGAGTGTTGTCCAACTTGAAAACAAGACAACTAAGGTAACATTAAGAAAATTAAATGTGGAGTCAACAATGGAAGGAGTTGATGTGGTTATTCCGGTTGAATCTGTCAAGAAAGTTAACGATAGGTTTACTAATACTTTGTTTGGTTATTTTTTGGGTAACAGACTTCCTTTTCCGGTTGTTGAGTATTTTGCTAAGAAAAATTGGAACAAATATGGGCATACGAGACTTATGATGAATGCGAAAGGGTTTTTCTTTTTCAAGTTTCATTCGGTAGTTGGGATGATGCAGCTGATTGAGGATGGTCCTTGGATGATTAGGAGTGTCCCCATTATTCTTAATATTTGGACTATGGAGTCAGATTTGGAAAAGGAGGATATACGGTCTGTTCCGGTTTGGGTCAGATTACAGAATATTCCTCTGGGTGCCTTTACTGAGGAGGGTCTAAGTTTGCTCGCTTCAAGAATTGGGGATCCGATAAGTGTTGATTCTTACACTGCCAATATGTTTAAGGAATCGTGGGGAAGAAGTAGTTTTGCTAGAGTTCAAGTTGAACTTCATGCAAATCAGGACATTAAAAGGAAGCTGGTTGTTGGTGTTCCGGATACGTGGGGGGAGACAAACAAGATCTCGGAGATTAAGATTGAATACGACTGGGAGCCCCCCAGATGTTCCTTATGTCAAGTGTTTGGCCATTCGAACACTCAATGCCCGAAACAAGTTCATGATAAAAAGTTAAATGAAGAACCAATGAAAGTCACTAATGATGATGGTTTCCAGAGGGTGAAGGGAAAGAAAAAAGTTATTACGCAAGTCAAGAAACATAATCTTGTCTATCGACCGGTAGTTAAACCTGCTGTGACACAACCTGTAAATAAACCATCCTCTCAAAGACAAGATACTAATCATCCCGTGGGTAAACCTACAACTTCTATGGCTGTGGGGGTTGAGTCAAAGGAAAAGCATTATGTCCAAACTAGTAACCGGTTTGGTAGTTTGGTGGATGAACCAGAAAGTGATGATGATGAAAACCAAAAAGAGCTGCCGTCAAAACCCTAATTCTCTCTCTCTAGAATGGCGATTTTGCTGATTTTTCTTCTTGTGATCGATCTTGTTTAGGGTTTGGGGTTTATTCGGATTCCTTATTGGTAGTAATCCTTGAATATAACCTTCAGTTCTAAACTCTGCTCGATCTTTCTTTGCTGTCGTCATTCTTTATTAGGGTTTTGTTTGGTGTTTTTCGTTTTTGTTTTGCACGGGTTTTTGCTGCTCCATTCTTTGCTGCTCGTTCTTTGCTGCTCGTTCTTTCGTTGCTTTCTTTGCTGCTCGTTCTTTCTTTGCTTTCTTTCCCGTTTTTTTTTTTGGCAGAAGTTAACCTCACTTGTGCTTTTGATGTCCGAGTATGGAGTCTAAAGAGGAGGTCAATCTCGTGTCAAAGGTAAAGAACATTGATGGTGCTCCGATACGTGGTATTTTAAAGAAACATAATCATGGTGTTTCTGCTCATGTGATGGCTGATCCAATGGTGGCTAGGGTTCCACATAATGCAAAGGTGACTAGGGTTTCTTATAATATTCTTGATTCTATGAATCAGGATATTAGTTTATCAAATTCAGTTAACAAAAATGGAGTTGTTTCCCAAAATATTAACGATCTGAATGTTGATTTGGAGGATGATAAGATTGCTGATCCTCAAGGCGATTCTGGTAGGAAAGATGGTGTTGAAAATTCTGGTTCAAAAGCTTCTTATGCCGGGGTTCTTAAATCTGGAAATTCTGAGAAAAAGAAGGTAAACTTTAGGTGTTTGGAGTCAGATTCTAACATTGAAGGTGTGGATGTGATTCTGCCAAAATCATCAATAAAGGAGGTCAATGAAAGGTATGAACATACATTGTATGGTTATTTTTTGGACAAAAGACTCCCTTTTCCGGTTGTAGAATCATATGTTAAAAATGCTTGGGCTAAATTTGGTATACAACGGTGCATGATGAATGCGGATGGATTTTTCTTTTTTAAATTTGATTCAAAGGAGGGAATGGATAGAGTTATGGAACATGGTCCATGGCTAATCAGGTCGATGCCTCTTATCTTAAATATATGGACACCGTTCACTGTGTTATGTAAATCTGAAGTTACCCGTGTCCCGGTTTGGATTAAAATGCATCATGTGCCGTTAGTTGCTTATACGGAGGATGGTTTAAGTATGCTAGCTACAAAGGTTGGTGATCCGATCATGCTGGACTCTTATACATCATCTATGTGTGTTGATTCTTGGGGTCGCAGTAGCTATGCTAGAGCTTTGGTTGAATTGAAAGCGGATCATGAGTTTAAAGATTCTTTAGTAGTGGGAATTCCAGCGTTGATTGGGGAGGGTGTCATTAAACAAACAGTGGAGATTGAGTATGAATGGAAGCCTCCTCATTGTAATACTTGTAAATCGTTTGGCCATGCTGATAGGAAGTGTCCAAAACAAGTTAAAGAGATTGCGAAAGAGAAGAATGGGGATGATGAGGAGGGATACCAACAAGTTAAACGAAAGCATAAATCAAAAGCTGGTGGTAGTGAGTATAAGGGTATTGAGGGTGTTCATCTCTCCAAACCTAAGCCAAAATTCGTTTACCGTGTTAAACAGATTCAGAATTCTCAAAGTAGTGATAAAAAGAAAGGGACTGAAAATTCGTTTGCACCTTTGTCAGAAATCATAGGTGATGTGGATGGTTCCAATGAAGGTTTGGATGATGATATTGAGGAAGTGTTCAATGAGATCAATATTAAGGTAAATTCTGAGGGGGCAAGCACTCCCGTTTCAATGGTTCATAATGTTTAATGTTATGTCTTGGAATGTGAGGGGTGTGAACCGCTCCCCTAAACAAAGTGAGGTTCGGCAGGTTATAGCTGAAAATAAGATTTCGTTATGTGCTATTTTAGAATCGCATGTTCAACCTTCAAATTTGAGTGGGATATGTAGTAGGATGTTTCGTAATTGGAGCTGGAGTTCTAATGGAAATGTTTGTGAAAAGTACTCTCGGGTTATTGTTGGATGGGATACGAATGTGATGGATTTGATGATTCTCTCTCAATCGGATCAAGTGGTGCACACGCAAATTAGTCTTAAATCTGATCGGAAAGTAATTTTCTTTTCTTTTATTTATGCTCATAATTCGTATCTTTTGAGGCGTCAATTATGGCAAAATCTTATGATTCATAACAATTTGGTTAATAATCAGCCGTGGATTGTGATGGGGGACTTTAATACGATTATGAGTCTGAATGAGTCTACTTCTAGTTCCTCTTCGAGGGATATCTCGATGGTTGAGTTTAAGGATTGTATTCAAGAGCTGGAAATTTTAGATTTAAAATTTACTGGTCTTCAATACACTTGGAACCAAAAACCAAAGGGTGATTCAGGTCTTATGAAGAAGCTGGATAGAATAATGGGGAACCAGGTTTTTAATGATATTTTCCCGGGGTCTTATGTTGAGTTTCTGCCGTATAGAATATCGGACCACACTCCAGCTATTCTTTCTATTCCATTGTCCAGGAAGTTCTGTCCGAAGCCTTTTAAGTTTTCAAATGTTCTGACTTCACATGCAGATTTTAAACAGGTGGTTAAGGATGGTTGGAACATAGAGGTAGAGGGTTATTATATGTTCTCTTTGACTAAGAAACTGAAAAATTTGAAGAAACCTCTCCGTAAACTGATATATGACAAGGGTAATCTCCATATTAAAGTTAATAAATTGCGGTTGGAAGTGGATTCTGTTCAAAGGAGTGTTGATGCGGATCCGTTTAATCAGATTCTGCGCGACGATCAAGCTGCGTTAGTTAGTGCGTTGAATGATGCTATTTTGGATGAGGAACGATTTCTTAAACAGAAGGCAAAGGTGGAGTGGCTTGAGTTGGGTGAGTCGAATACAGCTTATTTTCTTAAAGTTGTCAAAGCTAATCAGTCTCGTAATCGGATCGATTGTATTGAAGATGAGGAGGGAAATGTTTTCCATGGGGAGGATGTTGCTAAAATTTTAGTGAATTATTTTAAAGGCTTTCTTGGCAATATTGGAACAGTTTCTGATCTGGATGATCATCATCTTTTTCGCACAAAACTTTCGACGACTCAAGCTAACAGTATGGTTGGGCCTGTTTCGTCTGAGGAGGTTCGAGGTGCTATGTTTGATATTGGAGATGATAAAGCTCCTGGTCCGGATGGTTATTCAGCTGCTTTTTTTAAGAATTCTTGGGATATTGTTGGTCCGTTAGTGATTTTGGCGGTGCAGGATTTCTTTATTTCGGGGAGATTGCTTAAAGAGGTTAATCATACTATTCTCTCATTATTACCTAAGGTGGGAAATGCTCGTCTTCCGAAAGATTATAGGCCTATATCTCTTTGCAATGTGGTGTATAAATGTATTACTAAAATTATTGCAAATCGTATTAAAGGTTCTTTGGAGGATTTAGTTGATATTAATCAATCGGCTTTTATTCCTGGTAGGAATATTTCTGATAACATTTTACTGGCCCAGGAGTTGATGCATAGCTACCACCTTGATCGTGGTGCAGCCCGGTGTGCTTTTAAAGTGGATATTCAGAAAGCTTATGACACTGTTGATTGGTCGTTCTTGAAGAGGATTTTAAGTGGGTTTGGGTTTCATCCTATAATGATAAATTGGATCATGACATGTGTAACCTCGTCCTCTTTCTCAGTTTCGGTGAATGGCGTTCCGCATGGTTTCTTCGTGGGAAAACGTGGGTTGCGTCAAGGGGACCCGTTATCCCCTTACTTATTTACTCTAATTATGGAGGTTCTCACTCTTATTTTGAAGCGTAGGGTTCGAAATTCGGCGGGTTTTATTTATCACCCGAAATGTGAAGACTTGGATATTGTTAACTTATGTTTTGCAGATGATCTCTTCATTTTTCTCCATGCAGATCCCGTGTCAGTTCAAGTTATTATGGGAGGCTTGGAGGAATTTAAGGAAGTGTCGGGTTTGGCTCCTAGTTTACCAAAGAGTACTGCTTTTTTCTGTAATACTCTGAACCATGTCAAACTAGATATTCTTAATATCTCCCCTTTTGCTGAAGGTAATTTACCCGTTAAATATCTTGGTGTTCCGTTGGTTTCAAAAAATCTTTATTACAAGGATTGCCGGATTTTGGTGGATCGTGTTCGAGGAAGGTTAGCTGATTGGAAAAATAAAAGTTTGTCTTTTGCGGGTAGGCTTCAATTAATTAAATCAGTTATTTCTTCTATGCATATTTACTGGGGTATGATGTTTTTACTTCCGGCAAAATTAATTACTGAAATTGAAAAACTCATGAGAAGATTCCTTTGGTCTAATGGGGATTGTTGCCGGGGAAAAGCTAAAGTGGCTTGGGAGGCTGTTTGCCTTCCTAAATTTGAAGGTGGTCTTGGTATTCGAAGGTTGTCCGAGTTTAATGTTGCGCTTTTGTCTGCTCATATATGGAAATTGCTTAGTAACAAGGAATCTCTTTGGGTCAGATGGATTCATACATATAAACTGCGGGGCGTTAGTTTCTGGGCTGTCCAAAAGCGGGGTAATATGTCTTGCACTTGGAGAAACCTCTTACAGATTCGGCAAATGGTGAGACAATTTTTCTGGTTTCGTATTGGGAACGGTGACTCTACTTCTGTCTGGTATGATAATTGGTGTACTACACGTCCTCTGATTGATATGGTGTCTACTAGATCAATCCATCGGGAGGGTTTTTCTTTATCTGACAGAGTTTCAAATTTAGTTGAGGAGGGTATTTGGAGGTGGCCGGTTGAATGGAATTCTTTTCTTCATTCTGTGCAGTTTCCTTCAATTCAAAATCAAAAAGATGATGAAGTTTGGATCAAAGATTTGAATGGAAAGTTTGTTCAGTTTTCTGTTAAGGATATGTGGCATGCTATTCGATCTAAGGATCGCAAGGTCACTTGGTTTAATGTTGTATGGTATCCTAACTGTATTCCTAAGCACGCTTTTTTATTGTGGCTGATCATTAAGAATCGTTTAAAAACTCAGGATAAGGTAAGATATTGGGAGAACCGAACTGATGTCAGCCAGGTATGTCCGCTGTGTGATGTTCAACCTGATTCTCATGGTCATTTATTCTTTCGTTGCTCGCTTTCACTCAAAGTCTGGAAAGGTGTATGTGAGTTTGCTAAGATTGATTCATATTCTGATATGTGGGGGGATATCTTGGTGAAATACGAGTCTTTTGCTTCTAGTAAATCGGCGGATGTGGTTACTGCTAAACTTGTTTTAGCAGCGACTTGCTACCTGATTTGGCAGGAAAGGAATTTAAGACTATTCAAAAATCAAAAGAGGGATTGCAGTCAGATCATTGATGCGGTAGTGGGCATTGTCAGATTAAAACTTCTCTCGAGTCGGTTTCGTTCAAGCTCAAGGAAGTGGATGGAAGTTTGGAAGCTGCCTAATGCTACATTAGAAGTCTAATGTTTATTTTGTTTTCTTGTAGTTTAATGGGCTGTGTTTAGTGGGTTTTTAGGCTAGCGAGTGGTATGCCTCTCGTCTAGTTTTTGTGGTTGTGTTTTTTTTTTTTGTTGCCGTTTTGATACTCTGTCATTACGCCAGTTTTTATTTTTATTATAGCCTGGGTACAAACCCTTTTTCCCAGAAAGTGATGATGATGAGGATGATGTGGAGGAGCTTTTTACGGATGTGGCTAACAGTATGAAAGCGGATATTGGTTCTGAGGGTGTAAGCACACCTGGTGAATTGGGTGTTTAATGGGTACTATTGCTACATGGAATATAAGAGGGTTGAACCGCCCTCTTAAACAAAAAGAGGTTCGTAAGGTAATCCAAGATAATAATATTCAGGTGTGTGCTATTCTTGAGTCTCACGTTCAACTAAATTCGGTTTTTGATGTTTGTAAGAAGATTTGTAACACTTGGGATTGGACTAGCAATGGTAGTGTTTGTGATGAAGGTACTCGGATTATTGTGGGGTGGAATACGGATTTGGTTGATCTAATGGTTATTGATTATTCGAACCAGGTTCTTCACGTTCAGTTAAAGTTTAAGTTGGATAATAAGGCGATGTATTGTTCTTTCGTGTATGCTGAAAATTGTTATTCGAAAAGAAGGGAGTTATGGCATAATCTTGCAGTTCATAAACAATTCACTCGTGGTAAACCTTGGGCTTTACTTGGAGATTTTAATTGTGCTCTTAATTTGGAAGACAGCTTACATGGTTCTTCCAAAATATCCACTGGGATGCTTGATTTTCGTGCTTGTGTTAACAACATTGAAGTTGAGGATATAAATGGGGTCGGGCTCCAATTCACTTGGAACAATAAACCGAGAACGGGTATGGGTCTTTTCAAAAAGCTTGATAGGGTGATGGGAAACTATAAATTCATGGATATTTTTAATGATTCAACGGCGGTGTTCCTTCCATACCGGATTTCAGACCACTCTCCATGTTTATTGAAATTCCCCTCTCTTATTAAAGGTAAGCCTAAACCGTTTAAATTCCCTAATTTCTTAATTGGTAAACCGGGCTATAATGATATTATTGCTAACGGCTGGAAAATTGAGGTGAATGGTTATTACATGTTTCGCGTGGTAAAGAAACTCCAAAACTTAAAACAGCCAATCCGTTCTTTGTTGCACCGACAAGGCAATCTCCACAAGAAAGTTAATGATCTAAGAACCCTTCTTGATGCTTGTCAAACCCGTCTTGACATTGACCCTACTAATTTGGAGTTGATTCGGGAGCAGAGTAGTTATCTTAAGGCTTATCATGAGGCAACTAAAGATGAGGAAGAATTCCTAAAACAAAAAGCTAAAGTCGATTGGTTAAAGCTTGGTGATTCTAACACTGCGTATTTTCACAATTCCTTGAAAATGCGAAACCATAGATGTCGTATTGATACTATAAGTGATGTTCAGGGCCAATTATATGAGGGATCGGATGTTCCTTCGGTGTTTGTTAATCATTTTATAAACATTTTTGGTTCGGATATGCAACCATTGAGAAAACCAGATAATCAGATTTTTACTACTAAGCTCTCGGCCTCTCAGGCGGAGCTAATGGTTAGACCTATATCCGATTTGGAAATCAAGGAAGCTTTTTTCTCTATTGGGAATAACAAAGCGCCGGGACCTGATGGTTTTTCCTCGGCCTTCTTTAAAAGTTCTTGGGATATTGTTGGGAAAGATGTTTGTTTGGCGGTTCATGAATTTTTCAGAAAAGGAAGTCTCCTTAAACAGGTTAACCACACTATTATTGCCCTTATTCCCAAAGTGACCACCACTTTTACTCCTAATGATTTTCGTCCCATCTCGTGCTGCAACACTTTATATAAATGCATTACCAAGATTATCTCGGTGCGTATGATGAAGGGTTTGGAGTCGTTAATTGATATCAATCAGTCTGCGTTTGTTCCTGGGCGTAGAATTTCTGATAACATCCTTTTGACCCAAGAATTAATGCATAATTATCACACTAATAACGGACCGCCTAGATGTGCTTTTAAAGTTGATATTCAGAAAGCTTACGATACGGTCAGTTGGGACTTCATTCGGGATATTCTTTATGGATATGGTTTCCACGATAGGATGATCCATTGGATAATGGAATGCATAACCACTTCTTCCTTTTCGATATCCATAAATGGGAACTTACACGGGTTCTTTAGTGGTAAAAGAGGTCTAAGACAGGGTGATCCGATGTCTCCTTATATTTTCACGCTGGTTATGCAAGTTCTTACGTTGATTCTGCATTGAAAGGTTCGTATTGAACGCTCGTTTAGTTTTCATCGTCATTGTGAAAAATTAAATATTATCAATATTTGCTTTGCGGATGATTTGTTCCTGTTTGCTCGAGGCGATGTGGATTCCGCTAAAACTATTATGGGGGCTCTGAATGATTTCAAAGATATGTCCGGGCTTACTCCTAGTGTACCGAAAAGTACCGCGTTTTTCTGTAATGTTTCGGATCGCGTTAAAAGTGGGATTTTGAATATTATGCCCTTCGTTGAAGGTAGGCTCCCGGTTAAATACTTGGGAGTTCCTCTTATTTCTACGAGGCTAAATTACCGTGATTGTAAGAGGTTGCTGGATCGTATGGATAATCGGATTGGAGATTGGAAGAATAAAACTTTATCTTTTGCGGGTAAACTTCAGCTGGTCAGGTCTGTTCTGTCGTCCTTATATATTTACTGGTCTGCTATTTTCTCACTTCCTTCTAGACTTATTGCTGATCTTGAAAAACGGATTAAAAATTTCCTTTGGGACTTTGGACACAAAAAGGGAAAGCATGAAGTTTCTTGGGATATTGTTTGACAGCCAAAAAGCGAAGGTGGTTTGGGTATCCGGCGTATCCGGGATGTCAATAGCTTTCTTCTGGTTTATCATATTTGGAGTTTAATCAATGATCGTAAGTCGTTGTGGGTTAAATGGATGCATGAGTATAAAATGAGGGGGCGAAATATTTGGAGCATGCATATTCCTAACTCTTGTACTTGGGGGTGGAGGAAAATTCTTCAGTTTCGTCCCCGTATTAGACATTTTATATGGCATGAAATAGGTAATGGGAGATCTACTTCAGTTTGGTATGATAAATGGGATGATTTATGTCCTTTAAGTGATTATATTAACCCGAGAGCTATACTTGGGGCTGGGTTGACTTTAGAAACCTGTGTCAGTGATGTTGTTCTTCATAATAACTGGTGATGGCCGCCTGATTGGATTTCAAGATTCCCAATTCTTTCGAACTTAAATGGGGTGAGTATTTATCCGGAAAAGAGGGACAAGATCGTGGTAATGGATGAGAATGGGACTTCAATGAATTTCTCGGCTTCAGGAATATGGCAACTTCTTCGAATACCGGCTGATAAGGTTTCTTGGATGCATGTTGTTTGGTTCTCTCAATGTGTTCCAAAACACTCCTTTATGTTGTGGATTGTGCTTCATGATAGGTTGAGCACGCAGAATCGTATAATGGGGTGGAATATTGGTGGGTATCCAAATCATAACCTGTATTGCTGCCTTTTATGTAATGGAGAGCCGGATTCTCGTAATCATCTCTTCTTTGAGTGTAAGTTCTCTGCTGAGGTTTGGAGTATTGTCAAAATGAAAGGTAAGTTTCAGGGATGCATGAATGGTTGGCCGAATATTCCTCTATATGTGTCGCAATTTGGAATGTCCAACTCTATTTATAATGTTATTAATCGGCTGTTACTTGGGGCTTCGGTTTACGTAATTTGGAAGGAACGAAATAACAGGCTTTTCAGGAACTCTTTGAAGACTCCAAAGATTGTTGCTGATGAAATCATTAAGGGTACTCGCCTAAAGCTAATGACTCTAAAGTTCAAGAATTCTGAACGGGTCAATCGGGTTCTTGAAGATTGGCACTTTCCGAGAGGAGTTTCACACCAAATTGATGATAATGGTTGATTTGTTTTTGTTATGTTTGTTTTTTTGGTTCTTGTGTAGGCTTTAGCAGTGTTTACCATTGTTTGGTGGTTTTGGTTTTGTTTACTCTTGTATGGCATGTCCTACATGAGAACTAATATGGCACTTTGTCATATTACTTGTTCTTTGTTGGTTGTGTGGAATGAATTTAATCGGGTAGAACCCTTTACCCAAAAAAAAAAATCTAAACGGGTTTCCTTGTTAAATGAATACGAATCAACCTTGCTCAAACTTGGACCTTGAATGAAAGAAGGAAGAAAGGGAGTGTGTGTGTGTACAGAGGATGTGTATGTGTGTTTGGAGTTTGAAGATGGATGAATGAAGATGTTTAGGGTTTTAGGAAGATTTATGAACATTTATACTCCAAGCCCATGGACCTTTGGCTCGTAACCATTTTCAAGTACATATACGAATCCTAACCCTAACACTCCGTCCCAATATTATTTAACCGAAATAAATAATAACAAACAATAAATAATAAAAAACTTCTTTTATTATAAAATTCTTAAAATGCGAATGTTACAAGTTTATAGATGCTCAAAAAATGTAGTAAATTGTAAAAAAATTTAGAAAGAACTTTTATAAGTCTTTATTTAGGTTTTAGTCGATTTTTAATAAATCTATTGATTTGGTGAAATCTTAGTTATCTTTAACAAAATTTGAAGAATTTAAGTAATTTACTATTAAATTTGTTAACATAAATACAAATCAAAATAGTTAGAGTGATCCTAAAAGGATACGAAGTTAAGCCAAAAATAATAATAATAATAATAACAACAACAATAATAAATAAAGGAGGGTTAGAACGTATCTAAGATGAGTTAAGGTTTCCCTAGTTGATAATACAATTAATGGAAGTCAAGACCATCCTTAGTCCAGGTTTTCAATGCTATCACAAAATTGGTAATTTACGATTTCAACATTGACACCTACTGGGTAGTAGTGCATTATGAGGTTCATGGGGCGCTTATATGGAACATTTGCATATTCATTAGAGGCAAAGAATTAAGAAATGATATGGTATAGAGGAAAAGTTCCTAATTGTTATCTAATGGTTAAAGTAAGGAATTTATTTTTATTTTTATTGATATTTTTTGTAAAATATTCATATAAATATCTTAAGAAAGGAAAATTTCATTTCTTAAACGCAAGTCTAAAGGAAATTACATAAGTAATACCAAGGATTTGGTATACATTCCCCTTTTGAGGGCTACGATGTTAGTTTTCGAAAGAAGAAAAAATCAAAAATTTTTGTGTTAATTTTGAAGGTTCGGTGGCGCAACGCCATCTTTGATGAAAATGTTCCTTGGAGACTAAATGTCAACATTGAATGGTTGAGATGGAGTTAGCATGAGAGAATACATATGAACTCAACACTTAGTGTTGTTGGAGTATTAAAAAGTTTTACAAATGGCTCTTCAAAGAAAATTCACCATCCACCCACTTGGGTAACTTTGTAATATGGGTAACAAAATTACACATGGATGCAACAAACTCTAGACATGCTATATGGGTCCAATGTGCATGAGGGTGAAGGCCGACGTGTTCCAAGCCAGGTGGGTTTGTTCGAACCTATAGGTGGGTTAGCACTAGTGAGGCATGTGCACTTTAGCTAACATGGCGATATGTCTGAGCTTATAGGTTGAGAATATTTGTAAGGCCCCGTTACCGGTAACCCTACTTTCGTGTTGGATTTACTCATAATCACAGTTCTTACTATCAGAGTTGATTAAAACGTTTACGCGGAAAATAAAACTTTCATAAAACATTACAATATTTCACAACTTGTCCCAGGGTCTTCCACATTAAAACATTAAAATTAAAACATCGTAAGTCTTCAGATGCCAGACTCCTGTTCAGTGCCATGTGTCTCCTCAAGCGAGCTGCCTCATCCTACTCACCTGCGTGCATACTAAAAGTCAGCTACGCTGAGTGAGTTCTAGTTAATCACATAATCATACAATACCTTCTTACATTTCATACTTAATCTCTTAACTTTCTTTCATATACACCTAAGTGCTCTTACCTTCATTTTTACTTTCTTACTTTCTTTACATACATAATCATACGTTCATTTTTACCTTCATACTTTCCTTACATACATAATCATACTTTTTAAAGAGCCTTTCGCCCTATAACCTCACAGATATTATAAGGGTCTGGTCCCTTGTTTTCGAATATTAGAATGGTTCGATTCCCAAACATCACAGATATTATAAGGGTCTGGTCCCTAGTTTTCGAATATTAGAAGGGTTCGATTCCCTATCATCACAGATATTATAAGGGTCTGGTCCCTAGTTTTCGAATATTTGAAGGGTTCGATTCCCTAACATCACAGATATTATAAGGGTCTAGTCCCTATCATCACAGATATTATAAGGGTCTGGTCCCTAGTTTTCGAATATTAGAAGGGTTCAATTCCCACTTCGTTAAGAAAACTACGGAAGTTTCTCTCTCTAGGAAAGGCGATTTTGGTGTCTAACCCTATGCGATCGGCCGCATAGGGTTTTTGGCTTTCCTTGGGTTTTTTGTTGCTCTAATCTTGTTCCAATCCTTGGTTCTGATTGCTTAGTAGGTTTGTTATTGATCACGGCTATTGTTATAGTTTAGTTAGATCGATAACACCCTATTAATTGATTAAGGATCTTGTGGTTTTCAAGGTTAGGGTTGTTTCTTATTTCTTGATCTTGTTCGTTCTTGGGGTTGTTAGATCTTGGATCTTTGGGCAGATTTGGATTAAGGTTCCATTCTCCTCTTGGTTCCATGGATTCGGCTGGCTTGGGTTTCTTGGATTCGGCTGGATTAAGGTTCTTGTTATTGGTTCTTGATCTTGTTCTTGGTTTCTTCGTTCTTGGCTGTTACGTGAGATCTTGTTCTTGGCTGAATCTTGCTCTTGATCTTGATCTTGATCTTGTTATTGGCGGACCTTGTTCTTGATCTTGATCTTGATCTTGGTTTGGCCGAATCTTGTTTTTGATCTTGTTCTTGGCTGATTTGGTTTATTGTGAGTGAGATATTGTTCTTGATTTGGTTTGATCTTGGCTGATTCGTGTTTCCTTATTTATTGATCTTGATCTTGATATTGATTTTGGGGTATCTTGGCTGGATTTTTATTGGGGTTGCATGGAGAAAAAGGGTGGCATTGGTTCTGTTGATCAGGTTATACATGGGTTTCCAGCGAATCGGGTAACGAACATTGATGGGGCTCCCCCTCGTAGGGGGGTTCTGAAAACTGGTTCTTCGGGAAACCCTATTGTTACGGGTTCTTTTGGTTCGTTTGCTGCAAACACTACATTCACTGCTCCGTTAAATGACGTTATCCATAATGTTGGTGGTTGTTCAGCAGTGGGGAACAAAGCTAGTGGTTGCTTGAGCGATAACAAGGGTATTGGATCAGGTTCGCTAAAGAGTCAACAAGATAAGGGTTGTTCAGCTTTTGTTCCGAATGAAAATAAGGTGGTTGGAGCTGAATCGTCTAATATTCAGAGGGATGTAGGGAAGGAAAAACATATGGAAAATTCAAAGCCTTCCTACATGAGTGTTGTTCAACTTGAAAACAAAACATCGAAGGCAACTTTAAGAAAAGTAAATGTTGAATCAACGATGGATGGAGTTGATGTGGTTATACCGGTTGATTCTGTCAAGAAAGTTAAAGAGAGGTTTAATAATACTTTGTTTGGCTATTTTTTGGGTAATAGACTCCCTTTTCCGGTTGTTGAGGATTTTGCTAAGAAAAATTGGAACAAATATGGGCTTACGAGACTAATGATGAATGCGAAAGGGTTTTTCTTTTTCAAGTTCCATACGGAAGCTGGGATGATGAAGTTGATTGAGGATGGTCCTTGGATGATTAGGAATGTTCCCATTATTCTCCAAATTTGGACTATGGAGTCAGATTTGGAGAAGGAGGATGTACGGTCTGTTCCGGTTTGGGTCAAATTACAAAACATTCCCCTGGGTGCCTTTACTGAGGAGGGTCTAAGTATGCTCGCGTCAAGAATTGGGGATCCGATAAGGATGGACTCTTATACTGCTAATATGTGTAAGGAATCGTGGGGAAGAAGTAGTTTTGCTAGAGTACAGGTTGAGCTCCATGCAAATCAGGAGATTAAAAGGAAGCTTGTTGTTGCTGTTCCGGATACGTGGGGGGAGACAAATAAGATCTCGGAGATTAAAGTTGAATATGATTGGGAGCCCCCCAGATGTTCTTTATGTGAGGTGTTTAGCCATTCGAACGCCCAGTGCCCGAAACAAGTTCACGATAGAAAGTTAAATGACGAACAAACGAAAGTCACTAATGATGATGGTTTCCAGAGGGTGAAGGGAAAGAAAAAAGTTAATACGCAAATCAAGAAACATAATCTTGTCTACCGACCGGTGGTTAAACCTGCTGTGCCACAAACTATAAATAAACCATCCGCTCAAGAACAAGACAATAATTATCCTGTGGGTAAACCTACAACTTCCATGGCTAAGGGGGTCCAGTTAAAGGAAAATCATACTGTCCAAACCAGTAACAGGTTTGGTAAGTTGGCGGACGAGTCGGAAAGTGATGAAGATGATGATGATGTGGAGGAGTTGTTTACGGATGTGGCTAAAGCTATGAAAGCGGATATTTTTTCTGAGGGTGCAAGCACACCCGGTGAATTGGGTGTTTAATGGGTACCATCGCCACTTGGAATATAAGAGGGTTGAACCGCCCTCTTAAACAAAAAGAGGTTCGTAAGGTAATACAAGATAATAATATTCAGGTATGCGCTATTCTTGAGTCTCACGTCAAATTAAACGCGGTTTTTGATGTTTGTAAGAAGATCTGTAATAATTGGGATTGGACCAGCAATGGTAGTGTTTGTGATAAAGGTACTCGGATTATTGTGGGGTGGAATACGGATTTGGTTGATCTTATGGTTATTGATTATTCGAATCAGGTTCTTCACGTTCAGTTAAAGTTTAAGCTTGATTGCAAGGTGATGTATGGTTCTTTCGTGTATGCTGAGAATTGTTATTTGAAAAGAAGGGAGTTATGGCGTAATCTTCTTGTTCATAAACAACTCACTCGTGATAAACCTTGGGCTTTACTTGGTGATTTTAATTGTGCTCTTAGTTTGGAAGACAGCTTGCATGGTTCTTCCAAAATTTCTACTGGAATGATTGATTTTCGTGATTGTGTTAACAACATTGAAGTTGAGGATATAAAGGGGGTCGGACTCAAATACACTTGGAGCAATAAACCGAAAACGGGTATGGGCCATTTTAAAAAGCTTGATAGGGTGATGGGAAACTCTAAATTCTTGGAGATTTTTAATGATTCTTCGGCGGTGTTCCTTCCGTACCGGATTTCAGACCACTCTCCATGTCTATTGAAATTCCCCTCTCTTATTAAAGGTAAGCCTAAACCGTTTAAATTCCCTAATTTCTTGATTGAAAAACCGGGTTATCATGATATTATTGCTAAAGGCTGGAATATTGAGGTGAACGGGTATCACATGTTTCGCGTGGTAAAGAAACTCCAGAACTTAAAACACCCTATTCGTTCTTTGCTGTACCGGCAAGGCAATCTCCATAAGATAGTTACTGACCTAAGAACCCGTCTGGATGCTTGTCAAACCCGCCTTGACACTGACCCTACTAATTTGGAGTTGATTCGGGAACAGAGTAATTATCTTAAGGCTTATCATGAGGCGGCTAAGGATGAGGAAGAATTCCTTAAACAAAAGGCTAAAGTTGATTGGTTAAAGCTTGGTGACTCTAACACTGCATACTTTCACAATTCTTTGAAAATGCGAAACCATAGGGGTCGCATTGATATTATAAGTGATGCTCAGGGCCGTTTATTTGAGGGATTGGATGTTCCTTCGGTGTTTGTTAATCATTTTACGAACATCTTTGGCTCTGATTTGAAACCATTGAGGAAACTGGATAATCAGATGTTTACTACTAAACTCTCGGCCTCCCAGGCGGAGTTTATGATTAGACCTATCTCCGATTTGGAAATCAAGGATGCGGTTTTCTCTATTGAGAATTCCAAAGCGCCGGGACCTGATGGTTTTTCCTCGGCCTTTTTCAAGAGTTCTTGGGATATTGTTGGGAAAGATGTGTGTTTGGCGGTTCGTGAATTTTTCAGCAGAGGAAGTCTCCTTAAACAGGTAAACCACACCATTATTGCCCTTATTCCTAAAGTGACTAATATTGTGACTCCGAATGATTTTCGTCCCATCTCGTGCTGCAACACTTTATATAAATGCATTACCAAGATTATCTCGGTTCGTATGATGAAGGGGTTGGAGTCGTTAATTGATATTAATCAGTCAGCGTTTGTGCCTGGGCGTAGGATTTCTGATAATATCCTTTTGACCCAAGAATTAATGCATAATTACCACACTAATACTGGTCCGCCTAGATGTGCTTTTAAAGTTGATATCCAGAAAGCCTATGATACGGTCAGTTGGGACTTCATACGTGATATTCTTTTTGGGTATGGTTTCCACGATAAGATGATTCAGTGGATAATGGAGTGCATAACCACTTCTTCTTTTTCGATAGCAGTTAATGGGAATTTACACGGGTTCTTTAGTGGTAAAAGAGGTCTGAGACAGGGTGATCCGATGTCCCCTTATATTTTCACGCTGGTTATGCAAGCTCTCACGTTGATTCTGCATCGAAAGGTTCGTATTGATGGATCGTTCCGCTTTCATCGATGTTGTGAAAAGTTAAATATTATCAACATTTGCTTTGCGGATGATTTGTTCCTGTTTGCTCGTGGTGATGTGAATTCTGCTAAAATTATTATGGGGGCTCTGAATGATTTCAAAGATATGTCCGGGCTTACTCCGAGTGTTCCGAAAAGTACCGCGTTTTTCTGTAATGTCCCGGACCGTGTTAAAGGTGGTATTTTGAATATTATGCCCTTTGTTGAAGGAAGGCTCCCGGTTAAATACTTGGGGGTTCCTCTTATATCCACGAGGTTAAATTACCGGGATTGTAAGAGGTTGCTGGACTGTATGGATAGTCGGATTGGAGATTGGAAGAATAAAACTTTATCTTTTGCGGGTAAATTGCAGCTGGTCAGGTCTGTTCTTTCGTCTTTATATATTTATTGGGCTGCTGTGTTTTCTCTCCCTTCTAGACTTATTGCTGATCTTGAGAAACAGATTAAAAACTTTCTTTGGGATTATGGTCAAAATAAGGGAAAGCATAAAGTCTCTTGGGATATTGTGTGTCGGCCGAAGTGTGAAGGTGGTTTGGGTATCCGGCGTATACGGGATGTCAATAACTCTCTGCTGGTTTATCATATTTGGAGCTTAATCAATGTGCGTAACTCGTTGTGGGTTAAATGGATTTATGAGTATAAAATGAAGGGGCGAAATTTTTGGAGCTTGCAGATTCCTAACTCGTGTACGTGGGGATGGAGGAAAATTCTTCAGTTCCGTCCTCAGATTAGAAAATTTATATGGCATGAAATTGGGAATGGGAGATCTACTTCAGTTTGGTATGATAAGTGGGATGAGATTTGTCCTTTAATTGAATATATTAACCCTAGAGCTATTCATCGTGCTGGCTTGTCTTTAGAGACCTGTGTCAGTGATGTTGTTCATCATAATAACTGGGGTTGGCCGCCTGAGTGGATTTTGAGGTATCCAATTCTTTTGAACCTAAAAGAAGTCAGCATTTGTCCGGATGAGAGGGACAAGATCGTGGTAATGGATGAGAATGGGACTTCAATGAATTTCTCGGCGTCTGGAATTTGGAATCTTATTCGGAGACCGGCTGATAAGGTGTCTTGGGTGCATGTTGTTTGGTTCTCTCAATGTGTTCCAAAACACTCCTTTATGTTGTGGATTGTGCTTCATGATAGGTTGAGCACGCAGAATCGTATTATGGGATGGAAAATTGGTGGGTATCCAAATTATAACTTGTATTGCTGCCCTCTTTGTAATGGAGAGCCGGATTCTCGTAACCACCTCTTCTTTGAGTGTAAGTTCTCTGCTGAGGTTTGGAGTATTGTAAGAATGAAAGGGAAGTTTCAGGGATGTAGGAATGGTTGGGCGAATATTCTTCAATATGTGTCTCAATTTGGAATGTCCAACTCTATTGAAAATGTTGTTAATCGGCTGCTATTTGGGGCTTCGGTTTACGTTATCTGGAAGGAGCGAAACAACCGGCTTTTCAAGAACTCTTTGAAGACTCCGAAGATGGTTGCGGACGAAATCATTAGGGGGACGCGCCTAAAGCTTATGACTCTAAAGTTCAAGAATTCTGAACGGGTTAATCGGGTTCTCGAGGATTGGCACTTTCCGCGGGGAGTTTCGCACCAGATTGATGATAATGGTTGATTTGTTTTAGTTTTGTTTATTTACATTGTTCTTGTGTAAGCTTTGGCTGTGTTTACCAATGTTTGGTGGTTTTGGTTTGTTTACTCTTGTATGGCATGTCATACATGAGAACTAATATGGCACTCTGTCATATTACTTGTACTTTTTGATTGTGTGGAATGCATTTAACCGGGTGAATCCCTTTACCCAAAAAATTCCCACTTCGTTACCATACAACCATACATCATACTTCAAGTATTATTAGGGCTCGGTACCCTTTTCGTAACCATACAACCATACATTATCATTTCTTTCTTCTATTATCACTACCATGCTCATATACATAACATACATAACATTTTTACCTATAACTAGCGTTACAACCTGACAGTACGTGCAATATCCGAAGATCGTTCACGTACCATCAAGCAATCATTCTTACATAACACATATATCACAAGGGCATACACTTATCACTTAGGATAAATGTATTAACAACACATCAAGTATGCACACAGCCCCGAAAACATAACAAGGAATGGGGCTAGAAACTCACCTGAACACGGTTACGTTCACCGTTAATCGTAATTCCTTTCTTCAGTTGTGCACGGCTGACTGTATAACAAGTATACGTATCAATTGACTATCACTTCTCATAATGTATTTCTATCTTTATATGACCCACAACGAACGAGGGTCCGGGGGCAGCGCCCCTGGCAGCGGAGTCTAGGGGCGGCAGCCCCTAGCAGGGTCCAAGGGGCAGAGCCCCTGGCTGGGGTCGAGCTGCCAGGTCAGCTTGGAAAAATTTTATTTCCATTAACTGTCTTAACACATTTTTCATTAGATTTTTAATTTATTTTCTAAACGAACTTGGCTTTAGGCGAAGTTAAACCTCAGGCGAACTTAGCTTTAGGCGAAGTTAAACCTCAGGCGAGCTTAGCTTTAGGCGAAGTTAAACCTCAGGCGAGCTTAGCTTTAGGCGAAGTTAAACCTCAGGCGAGCTTAGCTTTAGGCGAAGTTAAACCTCAGGCGAGCTTAGCTTTAGGCGAAGTTAAACCTCAGGCGAACTTGTCATCAGGCGAACTTAGCTTGCAGGCGAAGTTCATCGCTTGAAGGCGAAGTTGCCCAGATGAAGGCGAAGTTGCCCAGACAGCCTGCTGTTTGGTTTCTGTCCAACATTTCGAGCGATTTTAACACCCCCGCTATGGTTCAATATCACCCACTACGCTTCCCGACCATTTCCGGTCACTTAACACTAAAAAGCTTGGATCTTTAAACTTCAAAGTTCAAGAATCTTACCTTTTTGAGCTTGTTGGATCTTGTTTCCTTGCTTAATCACAACCAACCGCTCTCTCTTCTCTCTCGGATCTTGGTCTCTCTCTCTACGGCTCTCGGCCTCTCTCTCTCTCCTCGGATCTCGGCCGCCGGTCGGCTTGTGTATGGGGTGTGTGTGTGTGTTTTGGAAGTGTGAAGGAATAGATGTAAATGAAGATATTTTTGGGTTTAGGGGATATTTATATCCCTTAAATCCCATTCTCATTTAACCCATCTCAATTAATCCAAGTCCCTGATCCGCTCCTACCCGATATTAATAATTAAAAACGCGAAAACACTAACATAACTTTCTTTATTCAACATTATAAATTTTAGGATGTTACAAGTCTTCCCCCCTTAAAGAGGTTTCGGGGAAGTCTTCCCCCCTTAAAGAGGTTTCGTCCCCGAAACCTAACTATTACATAAACAAACTAGGGTAAAACTTCGCATCTCATCCTCGGCTTCCCAAGTAGCATCTGATCCTTACGGTGTTTCCATATCACTTTTACCAAAGGTATAATCTTGTGACGAAGCTGCTTCTCCTTGCGGTCAACGATCGCTATCGGTTGCTCGATGTAGTTCAATTGTTCATCAACCTCAATGTCCATCAATGGCACGTGAGACGTGTCATCAGCTAGACACTTCCTCAGATGAGAAACATGGAAGGTTGAATGAATTCCTTCTAACTCATCGGGTAAATCCAGTTTATAAGCTACTTCACCCACACGTTTTACAACCTTGAACGGTCCAATGTACCTCGGACTCAACTTTCCTCTTTTCCTAAAACGGATAATCCCCTTCCAAGGCGAGACCTAGAGCATCACATTGTCACCAACGTTAAACTCAATTGGTCGTCGCCGCTTATCTGCATAAGACTTTTGTCTGTCTTGCGCGGCTTTCATTCTTGCTTTGATCTGATCGAACTTTGAAGACGTTTCTTGAACCACTTCTAGGCTTCCCATTTCCTTCTGACCAATCTCACCCCAACACACCGGGGTTCTACATCGTCTACCGTACAGCATCTCAAACGGTGGCATACCAATACTTGAATGGTAACTGTTGTTATAGGAGAACTCTGCCAGATGCAGATGATCATCCCAACTTCCACCAAAATCTAAAACACAAGCACGTAGCATATCCTCAAGGGTTTGGATCGTCCGTTCAGACTGTCCATCGGTTTGAGGATGATACGCCGTACCGATGTTCAACCTAGTCCCCATAGCTTCATGGAATTTCTTCCAGAACCTCGAAGTAAACCGTGTATCCCTATCAGACACTCGATAACGGTACTCCATGCTTGGTTACCACTTCCTTGATGAACAAGCTTGCTAACGTTTCTGACGAGATGGCCTCTCGTATGGGCAGAAAGTGAGCACTCTTGATCAAACGGTCCACAATCACCCAGATGGTATCATGTTGCTTAGCTGTACGAGGTAGCTTAGTTATGAAATCCATGGTGATGTGTTCCCATTTCCACTCAGGTATCTCTAGCGGTTGCATCTTCCCATAAGGCTTTTGGTGCTCGGCCTTGACTTGTAAGCAAGTTAAGCACTTACTAACATAATCCACTACATCATTCTTCATTCCTGGCCACCAGTAATCTCTTTTCAGGTCTTGGTACATCTTTGTAGCTCCAGGATGGATTGAGTACCTTGACTTATGAGCTTCATCTAAGATTCGACTTCTAAGATCACCATGGCGTGGAATCCAAATACGGTCAAATCTAGTTTTAACTCCATGAGTGTTTTCCATCAACTCATCTTGCTGGCCATAAATCCTTTCTTTCTTTACTAACCCTTCGTCTACTAACACTTCTGACTGCACTTTGATGATTTCTTCAAAAAGACTTGAGTTCATGATCAACTTATATGACTTCACTGTTGCAAGGACTTCCTCATTCTTACGACTTAACGCATCAGCGACCACGTTAGCTTTACCGGGGTAATACCTAATCTCACAGTCGTAATCCTTTATCAATTCTAACCATCTTCTCTGCCTCATGTTCAGTTCTTTCTGTTCGAAGAAGTACTTTAAACTCTTATGATCGGTATAGATAGTACACTTAGTACCGTACAGATAATGTAACACCCCGACCGACGGCGGATTATACATCGGGGCGCTACGAATTGTTTCATTACTCGTGACACTATTTGGGTGTCAATATTTAATAAATACATTTCATTGCGCATGCGCATAACACACCATAAAGCAACATAAATCACATATCATAACTCATAATATTCAAATACATAAATTTGTCTTTGTTATATTTTAAACTAGGTCCAAAGTAAAAGAAAACATTCTACGTGTCCTCGAGTTTCCAAAAGCAGCTACAGCAAACCTGAACATGTGTTAAAATAAAACGTCAACACTTGCGTGTCGGTGAGAAATCAAGTTTAATAGATATAAATAGATAATAACAAAGCACTGCGCGCAACATGTGTATAACTGGTGTTCAACATAGTGTGTAAACAGATTGTGATCAAGCCTAAATAGATCATAGCTCATAGTTCATAGCGTGCTCCAGATCGAGCAAAAACAAATAATCATTCGTGTATGTGCAAATAAATCAAGAAAATCGTAACAATAGGTCTCCCGTGTTCATCTAATGGATCCATGAAAACTTCGGAATAGGCCGATCAAAGCGGTTAATGATCAACACATACAAATATACAACACTAGTAAACGTCCATAACACATGGGTTTTGCGCACATAATTTCATAAACAAGTTTAAGACTCAAGTTGTACGAACACATGAACATCCCAAAACGTTAAAAATAAAAGGGGATTAGGTACGAGATTACTCACCTGTAAAAGGTGCGTTGAAAGATAACGTAAGAACCAACTTTTAAACAAGCGAAAGTTAACCTATAAATAAGAGGTTATTGGTTTAACGATTGGTTTTTATGCAAGTCACTTAAACAAATTATTTAAAAAAGAAAATTATATATTATATATTTACCGAGATTTCTGGGCAGAAAAGAAGAGAAGACGGATTGCAAAGAGGGGAGTGGAGGCGTCGCTGAGGATCTTCGGCTGAGAGTAAGGGAGAAAGATTTTGGGGGAGTGTTTAAGTGTTAGAGTGTAGTGTTTAATTATCCAAGAAATTAGTTTTATTTATAGGAAAACCCTAGGGAACACATCCCTTGAATTGGGGAAAAGATCTTATCAAATCAAAGCAAAAGATATCAAAAGCAAAAGATATCACAAGCAAAAGATATGGTGGTAGCTGCAGAGGATGGGGAAAGCTGACAGGTTACTGTTCAAGACATGGAAAAGAAGATTTTAAAAGATTATGTCAGTTACTTTTTCTGACAACCAAGAGGGTTGGTAAGCAAGCTGCGCCGAAAGTGACTTTTCGGACAGATGTCAGATCTGGCCTACTGTGCCCATACCTTGGCAGGTATAGCACAGAAGATAAGATATTTCAAAAGCATACAGGCTGGCTTAAACTGGAGAAAAGACTTAAGTGTCTTAGCGCGAGAAGGCTTGAGTGCGCGAGGGCGAAGGCAGACAGAACAATCCTTAGCGCTCCGCGGGAAGAACTACAATCCTTAGCGCGCCGCGGGAAGAACTACAATCCTTAGCGCGCCGCGGGAAGAACTACAATCCTTAGCGCGCCGCGGGAACAGTTCGTCTCGCGTATCGCAGGAACCGCTGGTCTTCAAGCAGGCTTCCTTGTAAGGAGTCTGGCGCGTGGAGCTGCGCAGATATCCTTAGGCGGGAAGAACCAAAGGACAAGCAAAGAGTTAAGAGAAAAAGGGGGTTCAAGGCTTAAGGGTTAAGCAGAGGGGCGGGACGGCGACAAGAGAGAAAAAGGGGCGGGACAGCGACAAGAGAGAAAAAGGGGCGGGACGGCGGAAAGGAAATATTATTATTAGTAATATATATATAAAGATTATAATCAAATTTTAAATCTTAAAATCGGATCCGAAAACGGGTACCTGGGTCGGGTCGGATTTGGGCAGTTGCCACAGTCTCCCCTACTTTAAGAAATTTCGTCCCGAAATTTATCTCGAAGTAGGATGCGCAGAGAAAAGGTGCGGGTATTTGATCTTCATTTGATCTTCCCTTTCCCAAGTGAACTCGGCTCCGCGCTTAGACTCCCAGCGAACTTTGACAATAGGGATGCGACTGCGCTTGGTTTGCTTCACCTCGCGATCCATAATCTCAACAGGCTTCTCAACGAAATGCATAGACTCATCAACTTGAACTTCATCAAGTGGTATGTGGAGGTTCTCGTCAGCTAAACATTTCTTGAGATTGGATACATGGAACGTTGGATGCACATTGCTGAGCGCGGGCGGCAGGTCCAGCTTGTAGGCAACCTTTCCCACTCTCGCAAGAATCTTGAATGGACCAACATAACGAGGTGCAAGCTTACCTTTCTTCCCAAAGCGGACAACACCCTTCCAGGGCGACACTTTGAGGAGAACAAGATCACCAACTAGAAATTCGAGAGGCTTCCACCTGCGATCTGCGTAACTCTTCTGTCGGCTTCTGGCAGTCAGCAGATGATCACGGATCTTGGCGATTTTATCGGTTGTCTCTTGAACTAGTTCGGGTCCTGTGATTTGAACTTCACCCACTTCGTTCCAACAAATCGGTGAGCGGCACTTTCGACCGTAAAGTGCTTCAAATGGGGCCATACCGATGCTGGAATGATAGCTGTTATTATAAGAGAACTCGATCTGAGGTAGGTGTGAATCCCAATTACCTCCAAAATCAAGAACACAAGATCGAAGCATATCCTCAAGGGTTTGGATGGTTCGCTCAGACTGTCCGTCAGTTTAAGGATGATATGCAGTACTCATGTCCAAACGAGTTCCTAACGCAGATTGGAGAGATTTCCAAAAGCGAGATATAAAACGGCCATCGCGATCGGATATGATGCTCAAGGGAGTACCATGACGGCAGACAATTTCTTTGACATATAGATGCGCAAGTAGTTCAACACGGTAGGTTTCACGAATGGGCAGAAAGTGGGCAGACTTGGTCAATCGATCCACTATTACCCAAATGCTATCATGTTTGCTTGCGGTCGAGGGTAACTTGGTGATAAAGTCCATTGCTATACTTTCTCATTTCCACGTAGGAATTTCTGGTTGTTCGAGCAAACCAGATGGGCGTTGATGTTCAGCTTTTACCTTAGAACAAGTTAGGCATTTAGCTACGAACACAGCAGTATCCTTTTTCATACCGGGCCACCAATAAGTAAGGCGCAAATCTTTGTACATTTTGTTAGCGCCAGGATGAATGGAATACCGAGTTTTGTGCGCTTCACTCAGTATGACAGTGCGAAGAATCTCATCATTGGGAATCCAGATGCGATTGAGATAACAGAGAGTTCCATTCAGGTTAGGGACTAGATGCGCTTCCGCACCACACGCTAACTCGGCGCGTAGGTTGCCTTTGCTGATCGATGCGCGCTGCGCGTCGCGAATGCGCGATTCAAGATTGCTTTGGATCGGCGCGAAGTGAAGCTGCGTGCGCGGCAAAATACAGTTGAGTTGACTGGGTTTGCGGCTGAGCGCATCGGCTACCACATTAGCCTTTCCAGGGTGATATCGGATCTCACAATCGTAATCGCTGATGAGTTCGTTCCATCGGCGTTGTCTCATGTTAAGTTCCTTTTGATCAAAAATGTGCTGAAGGCTTTTATGGTCGGTGTAAATGATGCACTTAGTACCATAGAGGTAGTGTCTCCAGATTTTTAAGGCAAATACAACTGCACCAAGTTCGAGGTCGTGAGTCGTATAATTCTTTTCATGAATTTTAAGTTGCCTTGACGCGTAAGCGATAACCTTGCCTCGTTGCATAAGTACACAACCGAGACCTTGGTTGGAGGCATCACAATAAACGACAAGGTCGTCAGTACCCTCTGGTAACGTTAGAACAGGAGCTTCGCACAACTTTCGCTTGAGCGTTTGAAAGGCTTCTTCTTGCTTCGAGCCCCAAATATACGGTTTGCCTTTGTGCGTTAATGCTGTTAAAGGCAAGGCGATTTTTGAGAAGTTCGAAATGAATCGCCGGTAGTAACCAGCTAAGCCCAAAAAGGAACGTATTTCGGTAGGAGTGGTCGGTGTAATCCAGTGCTTGATTGCTTCAATTTTGGATGGGTCGACATGAATACCCATCTTGTTTACAACATGACCAAGAAACTGTACTTCGTCAGACCAAAACTCACACTTGGAGAGTTTGGCATAGAGTTGTTCGGTTCGAAGCTTTTGCAACACCAACAGAAGATGTTGTTCATGCTCGGCCTTGGTTTAGGAATATACCAGAACGTCATCGATAAACACGATCACGAATTGGTCCAAGAAAGGCCTACACACCAGGTTCATTAGATCCATGAAGACAGCGGGTGCGTTGGTTAAACCGAAGGGCATGACCAAGAATTCAAAATGACCGTAGCGGGTTCGAAAGGCAGTTTTAGGAATATCTTCATCGCGGATACGCAACTGGTGATAGCCAGAACGGAGATCGATTTTGGAGAAACAAGAGGCACCTTGGAGTTGGTCAAAGAGGTCGTCAATACGCGGTAAGGGGTACCGGTTCTTAATGGTGAGCTTGTTCAGCTCGCGGTAATCGATACACATGCGAAACGAACCGTCTTTCTTTTTACCGAACAAAACCGGAGCACCCCACGGCGAAGAGCTAGGGCGAATGAATCCTTTATCGGTCAACTCTTGAAGTTGACTTGCTAATTCTTGCATTTCAGCGGGTGCAAGTGGATAAGGAGATTTGGCTACGGGGGATGCACCAGGAACAAGATCAACACGAAACTCGACTTCCCGAGCGGGAGGTAAACCAGAAAGATCTTCGGGAAAGACTTCAGGAAAGTCACGCACGATGGGGATTTCATGAAGTTTCTTCTTTCCTTCATCGGGTTTGACCACATGAGCTAAGAACGCGACACATTTCTTTCGTAAAAGTCTTCGGGCTTCAGTGCATGACATAAGTTTAAGACCGTTAGATGGTTTCTCGCCGTAGATATGAAGATCTTGACCATTTTCCCGAGGAATGCGAATCAATTTCTTGGCGCAGATTACTTCGGCGCGATTTTGCGAGAGCCAGTCCATACCAATAATAACATCAAAACTTCCAAGAGGCATGGGAATGAGGTCGATTAGAAAATTGTGTTCATTAAGGTTAAGCATGCAATCTTTGATCACGGAGTTTATTATAATTGTTTCACCGTTAGCCATTTCAACTCTAAAGTTTTCGTTTAAGTTTATTCGCGGTCGCGCAAGTTTTTGTTCAAATGCGCGAGAAATAAAACTCCTATCGGCCCCAGTATCAAAAAGTATAGATGCATATTGTCCGTTAAGTAAAAATGTACCATTAACCACATCATTATTCGCTTGTGCTTGGTGCGCGGTTATATTAAAAGCTCGTCCGCGCGCCACTTGGTTTGAAATTTGGTTAACCGGATTAGCTTGCGTAATTTGTACTTGCAGTCTCGGGCACGCATTCCGGAAATGACTGGGGTCACCGCGGTTATAGCACGACCTGGGTCGTGGATTATGGTATGTTGATTGTGGGTTTTGCGGGTAGGTTGGTGGTGTTTGCGCGATTGGGTAGGCGGGAAGGACTCTACAGTACTCAGCAGTGTGACCAATACGGCCACATCGGTTGCATTGTCGACACGGGGTTTGAGTTGGGTGATGAAGTTTACAGGTTGGGCAAAAGGGTTGGTTTCCTGTGTAAGGTTTCTTAGTTGACGGGGCAGGGAGTGCGGAATTGGTTAAGGCATAGTTATGGACTACAGGGGGTGTTGGGTAGGTTGACAGTGGGTTAGGAGCGTGTACTGGAGGTTGGTAGGCGGGTTGCTGGGCAATGAGCGGGTTGGTAAGCGCGTAGGCTTGATGATTGGGTTTGCGCCTGCGTTTGAGGTTGTTACGGTTTGAGGGTTCTGGCTTGGTTTCTGTTGGTTCTGGGACAGTCTTGGTGAGTTTGGTCTTCTCGGCTCCCCGCAGGAACAGGGTTCCTGCCCTGACATGGTTGTCGCTGAGCACAGCGGCCAACTCGATGGCGTCAGAGAGGGTTACTGGGTTCCTGGCCCATACAGAATCTTGAATTTCCATGGGGAGACCCCCAAGAAACTTTTCGATGGCGCGGCGGGAAGGGGTAACTAGGTGCGGGACAAGCAAACTTAGTTCGTGAAAGCGCGTAGCGTACTCGCGCGCTTCGCCACTGTACTGTTTCAAGTTCCAAAATTCCTCCTCAAGGCGCTTTACTTCGTTGGGAGGGCAGAATTCTCGAGTCACAAGATCCTTGAATTCCTCCCAGAGCATGCTAGAAGCAGCCTCTGCGCCACGCGCGTGAGCTACTCCGTTCCACCATGTAAGCGCCCTTGATTCCAGGACACTTGAGGCGTATAAGGTTCGTCGGTCTGGAGGGCAATGGGTATGGTGGAAGGTGTTCTCAATTTTCTCGAGCCATTGGAGCATTACGGTGGCTCCTTCGAGCCCTGTGAATTTCGGAGGGTTACCCGCATTAAAGGACTTAATATTGTATCCGGAGGGGTTGGTATTATTTTGATTTAAGGCTTGGGCTATTGCGGCGGCCATTTCCTGGGAACGACGCTGCATACGTCTGCGCGAGGCTTCTCTCCTATGATGACGGCGAGCTGATAGCGGAGGCATTCTATAAAAGTTTTAGTTTTTGTTAATATCTTGGTATGGGAAATCGTTTTAGCGCAAAGTATATCATTGTAAAGCTTGTTTCGCGGAGTTAAATGCTATCAAATTTTGAAGTAAAATATGAATTTAAATGCAAACTTAATACAGGTAATGAATTCGAATTGAAAATCGACAATTCATGTATCACCATGACTTTTCAAATCTTCAATTTAAAATATACGAGTAAATGAGCATTGAAGGTTGACAATTCATGTATCACCATGACTTTTCAAATCTTCAATTTAAAATATACGAGTAAATGAGCATTGAAGGTTGACAATTCATGTATCACCATGACTTTTCAAATCTTCAATTTAAAATATACGAGTAAATGAGCATTGAAGGTTGACAATTCATGTATCACCATGACTTTTCAAATCTTAAATTTTAAAATATACGAGTAAATGAGCATTGAAGGTTGGCAATTCATGTATCACCATGACTTTTCAAATCTTCAATTTTAGAACATAAAGTTAATGGGGATTGAAAATCAATTATTCATGTATCACCATGACTTTTCGGATTTTCAATGTTAAGTCCCAACAACAAACGAATATGTAAGTAAAGAAACGAATTGAAATTTAACAATAAAAATCGAAAGATCGCGGATAAACATGAAATCATGTGCTGCGTATGCGCAAGCATATTTTATAAATATCGAGTAATTAACAATTAGCGCGAAATCATGAGATTTTTCTCATGCGCGAGAAGGGACTCTTAGGTATTCTAGGTCGTTACGTCTAACCACCTAATCCTAAAGTCACGGAGCTCTGATACCAATCTGTAACACCCCGACCGACGGCGGATTATACATCGGGGCGCTACGAATTGTTTCATTACTCGTGACACTATTTGGGTGTCAATATTTAATAAATACATTTCATTGCGCATGCGCATAACACACCATAAAGCAACATAAATCACATATCATAACTCATAATATTCAAATACATAAATTTGTCTTTGTTATATTTTAAACTAGGTCCAAAGTAAAAGAAAACATTCTACGTGTCCTCGAGTTTCCAAAAGCAGCTACAGCAAACCTGAACATGTGTTAAAATAAAACGTCAACACTTGCGTGTCGGTGAGAAATCAAGTTTAATAGATATAAATAGATAATAACAAAGCACTGCGCGCAACATGTGTATAACTGGTGTTCAACATAGTGTGTAAACAGATTGTGATCAAGCCTAAATAGATCATAGCTCATAGTTCATAGCGTGCTCCAGATCGAGCAAAAACAAATAATCATTCGTGTATGTGCAAATAAATCAAGAAAATCGTAACAATAGGTCTCCCGTGTTCATCTAATGGATCCATGAAAACTTCGGAATAGGCCGATCAAAGCGGTTAATGATCAACACATACAAATATACAACACTAGTAAACATCCATAACACATGGGTTTTGCGCACATAATTTCATAAACAAGTTTAAGACTCAAGTTGTACGAACACATGAACATCCCAAAACGTTAAAAATAAAAGGGGATTAGGTACGAGATTACTCACCTGTAAAAGGTGCGTTGAAAGATAACGTAAGAACCAACTTTTAAACAAGCGAAAGTTAACCTGTAAATAAGAGGTTATTGGTTTAACGATTGGTTTTTATGCAAGTCACTTAAACAAATTATTTAAAAAAGAAAATTATATATTATATATTTACCGAGATTTCTGGGCAGAAAAGAAGAGAAGACGGATTGCAAAGAGGGGAGTGGAGGCGTCGCTGAGGATCTTCGGCTGAGAGTAAGGGAGAAAGATTTTGGGGGAGTGTTTAAGTGTTAGAGTGTAGTGTTTAATTATCCAAGAAATTAGTTTTATTTATAGGAAAACCCTAGGGAACACATCCCTTGAATTGGGGAAAAGATCTTATCAAATCAAAGCAAAAGATATCAAAAGCAAAAGATATCACAAGCAAAAGATATGGTGGTAGCTGCAGAGGATGGGGAAAGCTGACAGGTTACTGTTCAAGACATGGAAAAGAAGATTTTAAAAGATTATGTCAGTTACTTTTTCTGACAACCAAGAGGGTTGGTAAGCAAGCTGCGCCGAAAGTGACTTTTCGGACAGATGTCAGATCTGGCCTACTGTGCCCATACCTTGGCAGGTATAGCACAGAAGATAAGATATTTCAAAAGCATACAGGCTGGCTTAAACTGGAGAAAAGACTTAAGTGTCTTAGCGCGAGAAGGCTTGAGTGCGCGAGGGCGAAGGCAGACAGAACAATCCTTAGCGCGCCGCGGGAAGAACTACAATCCTTAGCGCGCCGCGGGAACAGTTCGTCTCGCGTATCGCAGGAACAGCTGGTCTTCACGCAGGCTTCCTTGTAAGGAGTCTGGCGCGTGGAGCTGCGCAGACATCCTTGGGCGGGAAGAACCAAAGGACAAGCAAAGAGTTAAGAGAAAAAGGGGGTTCAAGGCTTAAGGGTTAAGCAGAGGGGCGGGACGGCGACAAGAGAGAAAAAGGGGCGGGACAGCGACAAGAGAGAAAAAGGGGCGGGACGGCGGAAAGGAAATATTATTATTAGTAATATATATATAAAGATTATAATCAAATTTTAAATCTTAAAATCGGATCCGAAAACGGGTACCTGGGTCGGGTCGGATTTGGGCAGTTGCCACAGATAATGCCTCCATATCTTAAGAGCATGCACTACAGCTGCTAACTCCAGATCATGCGTCGGATAAGTACTTTCATGGACCTTCAACTGTCTAGACATGTAAGCTATCACCTTCCCCCGTTGCATCAACACGCAACCTAACCCTTGATGCGAGGCATCAGCACAAACAACGAAATCCTCGTAGCCCTCGGGCAAGGTAAGGATTGGAGCTTGCGTGAGCCTCTTCTTCAATTCTTCAAAGGCTTCTTCCTGAAACTTTCCCCAACTGAATACTATCGACTTTCGGGTCATCCCGGTCAGCGGTGCGGCTATCTTGGAGAAACCTTCGATGAATCTCCTATAGTAGCCAGCTAACCCTAGGAAACTTCATATATCAGTCGGATTCTGCGGAGTCTTCCAATTCGTTATCGCTTCAATCTTAGCTGGGTCCACGGTAATCCCTTCAGGATTAATCACGTGACCTAAAAATTGCACTTCTCTTAACCAGAACGCGCACTTCGAAAACTTGGCATACAACTTCTCTTTCTTCAGAGTCTCCAGTACCTCTCTCAGATGCTCAGCATGTTCAGACTCGCTCTTTGAATAAACCAATATATCATCGATGAAGACGATAACCGACTTATCCAACATCGGTCGACACACCCTATTCATCATGTCCATAAATGTTGCAGGAGCATTGGTTAGACCGAATGACATTACGAGGAACTCGTAGTGTCCATACATCGTTCGGAACGCTGTCTTAGGGATGTCTGCCTCTTTCACCTTCAGCTGATGGTAGCCTGATCTGAGATCTATTCGTGAGAACCAACTTGAACCTTGCAGTTGGTCAAACAGATCATCAATCCTTGGCAACGGATATCTATTCTTTACCGTCAGCTTATTCAACTCACGATAATCTATGCACATTCTCATACTTCCATCCTTCTTCTTCACGAACAAAACTGGTGCGCCCCACGGGGAAACACTCGGTCTTATGAAACCTTTGTCGAGGAGTTCTTGCAGTTGTGACATCAATTCTTTCATCTCGGACGGTGCTAGACGGTAAGGCGCTTTCGCGACAGGTTGGGCTCCTGGTATTAAATCTATCTGAAATTCTATCTCTCGCTCTGGTGGCAACCCCGGAAGATCCTCAGGGAATACTTCTGGGTAGTCGCGCACAATAGGAACATCTTTCATTTCTTTCGTCTCGGCCGTAGCGTTGACGACATACGCCAGGTAGGCACAGCACCCTCGCCTTAGCAAACCCTCGGCTTTCATCATCGAAATGACATTAAGCCCAGAACTTTCCTTATCACCATAGACCGTTACCGCGCTACCATCCAATGACTTTAACCTTATAATCCTACTCTTACATACTATCTGAGCCTCAAACTCAGACAACCAATCCATACCCAAAACCACATCGAACCCTCCCAAGGTCATAACGTACAAGGTAATCGGGAACTCATGTCCTTCCAATTCTATCTTACAATTCTTAACCACTTTTGTTATTTTAACCGAAGTGTCACAGGCGGTTTCCACCGCAAAAGTTTCAGACACTCGGCAACATTTCATTTTAGCTAGTTTACTAAATGGTGTGGCTACGAAACTTTTGTTTGCGCCCGAATCAAATAATACAGAAGCGGAAACACCGTTCACTAAAAACGTACCTGTGACGACATCCGGAATCTGCTTGGCTTGCTCTTGGGTCAGCGTGTAGGCTCTAGTTCTTGGCCTAGCTTGATCGGCATCCTTCCTTCCACTACCTCCAGCTTCACCATCTGTGCACTCTCTCGCCATGTGGCCTGGCTTGCCACATTTGTAACATGCTGGCTTTGCACTGCACTCATTGGCATAATGCCCCACCTTCCCACACTTGTAACACACATTAGACCCCATCCGGCATTCCCCACCGTGGGCCTTTCCACATTTGAGACAAACACCAGGACTTTTACTCCACTTGCACTCACCACCATGCATCTTTCCGCAGGTCTTACACGATCTCTTCTCCCACACTCTCTGCTTCTTATCTTTGGGGTTCCATAACTGAGTACCGGGTCGTTTAGCAGGAGCGGCCCATTTCTTCTCCTTCTTCTCGTCTTCCACCACCACATCATCCGCAGTTAGGTCTGCATAGACCATTTCTGCGAGTTCGACAGCAGAATCGAAAGTAGTAGGTTTACTTGTCCTGACTAACATGCGGACTCTCTGGGGTAATCCTCTCACATAACACTTGATTCTCTTAGCCTCAGTGTTGACCATATCGGGTACTAGCCTAGACATTCGATTGAACTCGGTAGTGTACTCACGATGTGTCATTGTCCCAGCTTTCAAGTTCAGGAACTTCATCTCCGCCTTTTCAACCTCGGCGTCAGCACAGAACTTCTTCATTACTAACTCCTTCAGATCTTCCCACCTCGTCTCTTTGATCTCTTCTCGGGTCTTTCTTTGCTCCACACTCTCCCACCAATACATAGCCTCATCCTCGAATGATTGAGTAGCATAACCTACCGCTTGATCGGGACGGCACTCGCTAATGCGGATAACCTTATCCATGGCGGTTATCCACTGAAGAGTAGCGATCGCGTCTCCTAAACCAGTCAGCTTCGGCGGGTCGCATCCTTTGAAGGACTTATAGCTGCACCCATCTTGGCCTCTTCTCCTGTCATTGACTTCCACAAACTTATCCTCACTCGAGGTCCTTCTTTCTCCTTCCCCATCCTTTCTACCAACACCACCCGCCCTTTCAGCAGTTCGTTCACGGCTTCCAGCAGATCCTTCGGGATTCAGGTTCTTCACAGCAGCAACCACAGCTTGAACAATGGCTGCTTGAACTGCAGGGCTAAGTTGAACTTCCTCGTTGTTTCCCGGGCTTCTTCCCGCTGCGCTTCCTTCAACTTCGGTGTTGGAAGCGGTCTCAACCGAAGGTTGCCGGACACGACGAGGCCTGCCACGTCGTCCAGTGCGACCTCCAGCTCCAACAATGTCTCCAGCTCCAGTCATCGTATTCTAAAAGGGAAAACACAAACATCATCACTCAAGGAACTATTTAGTACAAGGATAGCAAGGCTAACAGGTAATAACAGTGGCCAGTTGTGATTAGCTGATCACGTTACTTTCCGTGTCCTATACACTTCCCTTTATGAGTCCATTTGTGCTGGTTCTACTTAAGCAGTTTGTCAAATCAAACAATCAATTATTCCAATCCCTGTCGTTCACATATCTTTTCTTTCCCATTAACATATATCATTTAATCATACCATTTACCTTTACTGATCTTGCTTGAGCGACACATGGCATTCTTGAACTGGCATCTTCTTTCCTTTCTTACTTAAATCCCATACTCTGTTCGAGTCTAAGCATGTAGGATGCTTAAATCTCTCGAACTTATGCTCTGATACCAACTTGTAAGGCCCCGTTACCGGTAACCCTACTTTCGTGTTGGATTTACTCATAATCACAGTTCTAACTATCAGAGTTGATTAAAACGTTTACGCGGAAAATAAAACTTTCATAAAACATTACAATATTTCACAACTTGTCCCAGGGTCTTCCACATTAAAACATTAAAATTAAAACATCGTAAGTCTTCAGATGCCAGACTCCTGTTCAGTGCCATGTGTCTCCTCAAGCGAGCTGCCTCATCCTACTCACCTGCGTGCATACTAAAAGTCAGCTACGCTGAGTGAGTTCTAGTTAATCACATAATCATACAATACCTTCTTACATTTCATACTTAATCTCTTAACTTTCTTTCATATACACCTAAGTGCTCTTACCTTCATTTTTACTTTCTTACTTTCTTTACATACATAATCATACGTTCATTTTTACCTTCATACTTTCCTTACATACATAATCATACTTTTTAAAGAGCCTTTCGCCCTATAACCTCACAGATATTATAAGGGTCTGGTCCCTTGTTTTCGAATATTAGAAGGGTTCGATTCCCTAACATCACAGATATTATAAGGGTCTGGTCCCTATCATCACAGATATTATAAGGGTCTGGTCCCTAGTTTTCGAATATTAGAAGGGTTCGATTCCCTAATACCACAGATATTATAAGGGTCTAGTCCCTATCATCACAGATATTATAAGGGTCTGGTCCCTAGTTTTCGAATATTTGAAGGGTTCGATTCCCTAACATCACAGATATTATAAGGGTCTGGTCCCTATCATCACAGATATTATAAGGGTCTGGTCCCTAGTTTTCGAATATTAGAAGGGTTCGATTCCCACTTCGTTACCATACAACCATACATCATACCTCAAGTATTATTAGGGCTCGGTACCCTTTTCGAAACCATACAACCATACATTATCATTTCTTTCTTCTATTATCACTACCATGCTCATATACATAACATACATAACATTTTACCTATAACTAGCGTTACAACCTGACAGTACGTGCAATATCCGAAGATCGTTCACGTACCATCAAGCAATCATTCTTACATAACACATATATCACATAGGGCATACACTTATCACTTAGGATAAATGTATTAACAACACATCAAGTATGCACTCAGCCCCGAAAACATAACAAGGAATGGGGCTAGAAACTCACCTGAACAGGGTTACGTTCACCGTTAATCGTAATTCCTTTCTTCAGTTGTGCACGGCTGACTGTATAACAAGTATACGTATCAATTGACTATCACTTCTCATAATGTATTTCTATTTTTATATGACCCACAACGAACGAGGGTCCGGGGGCAGCGCCCCTGGCAGCGGGGTCTAGGGGCGGCAGCCCCTAGCAGGGTCCAAGGGGCAGAGCCCCTGGCTGGGGTCGAGCTGCCAGGTCAGCTTGGAAAAATTTTATTTCCATTAACTGTCTTAACACATTTTTCATTAGATTTTTAATTTATTTTCTAAACGAACTTGGCTTTAGGCGAAGTTAAACCTCAGGCGAACTTAGCTTTAGGCGAAGTTAAACCTCAGGCGAGCTTAGCTTTAGGCGAAGTTAAACCTCAGGCGAGCTTAGCTTTAGGCGAAGTTAAACCTCAGGCGAACTTAGCTTTAGGCGAAGTTAAACCTCAGGCGAACTTGTCATCAGGCGAACTTAGCTTGCAGGCGAAGTTCATCGCTTGAAGGCGAAGTTGCCCAGATGAAGGCAAAGTTGCCCAGACAGCCTGCTGTTTGGTTTCTGTCCAACATTTCGAGCGATTTTAACACCCCCGCTATGGTTCAATATCACTATGCTTCCCGACCATTTCCGGTCACTTAACACTAAAAAGCTTGGATCTTTAAACTTCAAAGTTCAAGAATCTTACCTTTTTGAGCATGTTGGATCTTGTTTCCTTGCTTAATCACAACCAACCGCTCTCTCTTCTCTCTTGGATCTTGGTCTCTCTCTCTACGGCTCTCGGCCTCTCTCTCTCTCCTCGGATCTCGGCCGCCGGTCGGCTTGTGTATGGGGTGTGTGTGTGTGTTTTGGAAGTGTGAAGGAATAGATGTAAATGAAGATATTTTTGGGTTTAGGGGATATTTATATCCCTTAAATCCCATTCTCATTTAACCCATCTCAATTAATCCAAGTCCCTGATCCGCTCCTACCCGATATTAATAATTAAAAACGCGAAAACACTAACATAACTTTCTTTATTCAACATTATAAATTTTAGGATGTTACAATATTTCATGATATACTTTAGTGAGGTTAAAGGCTTTCACTCTATTTTTTTTATTAGGTTTCAAGTCTAGTCTAGTCGTTATCGGCGCGTCGACATCGATTTGAAATTCGAGATATAAGAAATTAGTGTTCATTGGTGAGCTAGCGTTAGATTAGAGAAATTCATGTTGGTTTTTGCAAGATCATGGATAATAATCTCGCAACTTAGGGCGTGCCCTAACCATTGGAATGGAGTAGTCGAAAGGATGTGTTGAAAGTAACCCCGAGGAAGCAATATGAGTCTTTAGCATTCATGATAAGCTGGAGCGTTCAATAATCTCAGTCAAAACTATGAGGACCTCGAAAATCTTTATGATACTTATCATGCGTTGGATTAGGAGTCGTGTTTCATAAAAGGTTATATGTGTGCATTTAAGTCATAATAATGTTCAAGCTATGGAAATGCCTGTTTAGGACAATTTAAATGTGTCAAGGTTCACTAAAGAGTATTCAATGGTTATTTCAATTAACTGAAGGAAATAATGAACAGATCAAAAGATTCTTAGGTTCCATTGATAATGAATAAGGAATGGTACCATCATTCTATCATAGGTAGTTAGTAACTCATCTGGTGCTTTAAGCTTGATCTCATTTTATGTTCATTATTGTTGTCACATGTGATATTTTGTAATTTTTTGGTTAAGTGTTGGCTACCATAACGGGGATTTACCATAAATCACGTGCACATGCAAATTCATAATTACGTTGCGCACCCATAATTATAAATTTTTGCCTTGCATGATCACTCTATCGCTTACCCTTTAGGTGTTTCATAATTGTTTCGTGTATATTTATAGTTTTTTTTTATTTCCCTAAGCTCTTTTTCTGACATGCAACTCCTAGTAATGCAGCACGGGCTCCTATATAAATTAGTCTATGGCTGGATAGGGATATCAAAGAAGGTACAACGTGTATCCTTCTTTGCCAAATGTGAGGAAAAAAATACTTAACACAAAAACGAGGTCGAAGTCCCCAAATAATCTCGAGCATAACACGCTCCAATCAACAAAAAATGCCCTCTTATGGTTAATAATCCCGAGTATATCAAGCTCCAATTCAATATACGTGCCTTTTGGCCTTTAAAATATCTAGCAGACAATGCAATACTAATATAATAAGGAATGATGCACGTCATTCTGTAAACAAATAAAATTCGTTGATGATATGCCCAATAAACAATAATATTAATCACATGTGCATAAAGGTCTTATAAGTATCCATGTGAAAATGCGATAATTAATCGCGAAAGTTATCACTTGGTAGTTATTCCTCCAAACCAGGTCTTAGAGATCTATAAGCCAAATCTCATAACTAATCAATTTCGATAGCCAACCCCTAGAGCTCTATTGGTATCACTTAACTGTTTTCGTATACTTATTTGGTCAAGGTCTTGCATTGTCAGAGTCTTAGTCTTAGCGGGAAGGTAGTCATAAGGTATCTCGGTTAAAGTCTAGAAATCTCTAACAAGTTCTAATTTGCTGAAACCTGGCTCTGATACCAATCTGTCACACCTTGCAATGGGGGTCTGGGAGTTTCATGGACAAATTGGTACCAAATGTAACCAATGGAATATTATTGATAAACATAAGTTACAACGTTTGAACTATGTATTTAAGACAACGTGTAACTACTAAACTATCTCATCTCTGACACTGCTGCAATCCCTTATTCGGTTCTACTAATCTTCTTGGCATCTAATCTTCATTGTTCATGTTCAACATACGCCTTTATCTTTAGTCATACTCATTACAATACTTAATCGAAATTGTTATCCTCAACATACCTAAATACATGCTAAAAAGCTTCAACTAAAAAGTTGGTGAGTTCGTGAGTTTATCTCGCATACACATAAAAGAATTAATGTATAAAAGCATAAATATTTGCGTGTATGTACGTGTAAATCATGGTGCACATCAATCAAGTCCACAATCAATCCTGCATCCAATCATAAGCCCCCCTTGACTTACAACCGAACGTCACACGTCCCCCCCCCCCCACCCCGATTATTACCCTGCCAAGAAATAATCAAACGTTTAGGTCATATGCCGCAACGGACTGCAGACCTCGGTGTGGTTAACCTGACATAAGGTCACTATGCGTGAGGCTCTCCTAAATAGTACGACCCATACGAGCCCTATGTTCACTCCCTGAGTTAATGATTGTGTAATTTTGAGTGGGAAAAATGCATGGCAGAAAACAATTCTTGATAAATATCACACCATAATTAAAACCAACATGTATCCAGCCCGAAAAGTTTAAGTAAAAAGGGCAGCACGAAACTCACTTCACTTCGTATGCAACATGTGTAAATGAAATCTATGAGCTTGAAATTACGCTAGGAACCACCAAGTACGCCTATTATATATATATATATATATATATATATATATATATATAGAGAGAGAGAGAGAGAGAGAGAGAGAGGACCAAGAGAAAACTCACCTTTAGAGAGGAAACTTAAAAACTCATAAAAACTCCTAAAGAATTATTTATAATTAAAAATAAAAAAATAATTTCAAAATTTTGTTTTAGCCATTATTCTTATATTTTCTTATATTTCACTCAAAAATATAAAAAAATAAAAAAAATTTTAAAAAAATAAAAAAAACCGCTGTAATGCACATATGTATTACTGTGCGATACCGTTGTATTACACATGTGTATTACTATGTATTTTTAGTATAATAGTGTTTTATTGCATATATTCAATATTTGTGTATTGTATATGTGTAGTAGTGTTGTATTATATGGAAAAAAATAATAATAAAATAAAAGTCGATGTGGTGCACATGTGCGTTAATGTTGTATTACACATACGTACTAATCAATGTGTGTATTAGTCTTATATTGCATATATACAATGGTGTGTCTCAAATATGTGCAATAGTGTTATATTATATGCAATACAAACACTTTTGCATGTATGCAATGCACACTATTACATATGCGCACTATACCAACGAGGTTACCGACAAGTTTTTTTTTTTTTTTAACCAATAACAACATATAAGAATAATGGAAAAAAAGAAACTTAAAAAAAAAATTTTAAAAGTAAAAAATAGTTTTTTATAAGTTTTTAGGAGTTTTTAAATTTTCTCTTTAAGAGGAGTTTTCACTAGAACCCACCCATATATATATATATATACATATATATATATAGGGGAAGTATAAAATGAAAACCCATTTGAGTTCTGAAAACCCGTGAAAACTCTATGTAACATCGTTTTTTTGTTTTTTTTTGTTACACACGTAATATATGTTGTAACATTTAATACAAAACATCGAAACATAAAAAAAATTGTTTTGCTATTTTTTAACATGTTTTTTATATGTTTTCAGGAGAGAGAAAAAGTTATATTTATGTTTATATTTTTTATTAACTTTAATTGTGAACCACAATATTTAAACTTTAATTTAAAACATGTGGTTGAGAATGAGTTTTTAGAGTTTTCACAACTCAAGTGGGTTTTTATTTTAACCTTACCCTATATATAAATAAATAAATATATATATATATATATATATATATATATATATATATTAGGGGAGTGATATTTTAAGAACCATATTGAGTTTTAAGAACATAAGAACTTAATTCTTAGCCAAACATTTTATTAAATGGATTGGATTGTGCGATTGAGATTAAATCTGACTAAAAAGTCAAAGTATGAGAGAGAATAAAGTTGTAAGTGATTACACTAATTTTTACGTCCGTTACACATGTGTAATAAGTCGACTCGGCGAGTAAAAAATTCAATAATTTTTTTACGTGTAACTTACATATATTACGCATGTGTAAAAAAAATTCGAAAAAAAAAAATCGTTACACTGAGTTCTTTCGAGTTCTTAAAACTCAAAGGGGTTCTCATTTGAAATCTCCCCTATATATATATAAATATATATATATATATATATATATATATATATATATATATATATATATATATATATATATCAACAATAAGTTATTGGACAACAATGTAAAATTCGTTATGGGTATTGTGTACTAGTTAATTCTAAGTGCCGGCCAATGTGTTTGGTTCCCCATGAATAAAGCTCCCTTTAATGGAAACTTTACACTTAAATAATTTAACAAATGGTGTTGTTTTTTAAGTATTATAATTCAACTATTGAGAGTTTTAGTTACCTCAGTTTACTTGTCAGGTTTCGATAAAGTTTCCATTTTTGGAAAGATCAGGCTTTCGGTTAGGTTCCAAGCCACCGTATGACCATAGAAGCTATATAGTATATTTATATCAATAGGATAATGATTTTTGTTTGAAACATCAAGTCATGGGTTTACAAAAGTTAACAATACCGGTTATCACCGATGTTGTCATTTTTAATGAAATTTCTTGAAATAATAGTTTAAATAAACGGATACTTTTGTAACTATAACTTCTCATTTTTTAGATATATATATATATATATATATATATATATATATTATAAAATTGAGTTATATTCAGGTCTGATATTTCAGAAATTTTGAGGTGGTACCGTTTTAGTCCTCATACCTTCGTTTTAACGTTTATTTTGGCTAAAACCAAGTTTAAGACTTAGATAGTTTTTGTAAAATAAGTAAACACTCAAATTATGATTTTATTGGCTCACACTTTCTGTTAATATTAGAAACTTCATAACTTGTATTTTTCGAAATGCTTGTTCGGTTTAACTCGGTTTAACCGTAACTTGCGTTTAGCGATCATTCTTGACAAATGAGGTGTTATATCCATCAAAAATGTTTTACACCATTAAGATAAAGTGCATAAAATTCATTTTTCTAGAAAATATATATTTTATACATTTGAAGCATTTTAGTCTTCAAAAGTCGGCTCGTTCGTCAGTTTTAACGAAATAACACTTCTAAGCTCCTAAACGGACCTTTCCTAAATCCGTTTATCCTCAAATGTTTTATAGATTATTTTGGCACATTTAAAATCATGATTTTTTTTTTCTAAAAACATAGTCTTGTACTTTCAATTTTTAAGAAATAATCGGTTTCCAAAAATGCCCTTTCGTTATGATTTTAACAAAAACTCACTTTTGGTCATCTAACTTGTTAAGACATGAGATAATACATAAAGATAGGCTATTTTGGCATTTTATTGGTTTTGAAAATATGTTCATGGCTGCATTTCCGCTAACGGGCCCGATTTTGGCTCTTTCGGGTCTTAATTCAGCTTTAAAAATGACGATTTATGAAAAATGGTTCCGTGTTAGATTATATATCATTATTATAAGATATTTTAAGTATATTTTCTATAAAAAACATGTATTTTATCTTTTGAAACAATTAGACTTATCTATGCTGGTTTATTGTCGGTTTTAAGCGAAACACGTGTCTAGGCTCGTAAGCGGGTTTCTTTTCCTAACCAAATTCGTCCTAAATATTTTATAACTTGTTTTTAGTAAACAAAATCATATTTGTTTCTGTTTGAAATAATATTTGTGTGTAAACACAATTTACGGATATAATTCGTCCAAGGTTTATTCCAAAAATACCCTTTTAGCTATATAATCAGCTAAAACTCAGTTTTAATCATCAAATCAGTTATGCCCTGTTATAATATAATAAAATATGATGTAATGTCATATCTTGGTTCATAAAATGACTAGGGTTTCGGTTAATGTTGTTGTTTGGGTTTTTGGCCCGTTAAGGACATGATTCGGTTTTAAATGCGATAATTCATGTAAAGTGGTTACGGGTCAGATTATATATCATCAAAATATTATTTTTATGGCTGCAAAAAGATATCATACTATTACTCGGGTTTCACGGCTTGTTTCTTATCAAAAGGGTCACCAAAATGTCGGTTCTGGTGGTTTTCTTACTCGGTTAGATATTAACTTTTGGGGCTGGTCTTTACCAGATTTGAGATCTTAAATATTCATGTTTAACTTCTAGAGCTTTTGTTAAAATTACAAAAGTTAATAAGGTCACTTGTCGGGTAATAAGTTCTGTAGGATCGTGTCATTTAATGAAGTTTTACGGTTCAATTTCTTTGCCTGTTAGTTAGTTTAAAAACAAAGTTTTTGTTTATAGATCTAAATATTTAGAGGATTAATTTTCTATTACATTAAATCAGTTTTTTACCATGTTCATTAACAAGTTTTGAGATAATTTTAAGCAAGATTATTTTCTGGTATGGGATGGTTCGTTTACAAGTTTAACGCACGGGTTTAATACGGAATCAAAGCTTCGAATAATATGTAAATAGAAACGATTATTATAGGTGTAACGTTCGTTAAATTTCAAACCTGAAACCTGACCCGTTTTAAATTTTTTTGGATATTCTTTTATTTTTAATTGATATATTTGTTAATAATGTTATTGCAATGTTATAAATTAATACCAAGTTTCATTTTCATGTATTTTATATCTTTATTTTGCTTATGCAGTTTTATACTTTTAACCTATCGTAAGTTTCGTTTCAGGATACAAACTATAATCATGTTATTCAAATCGTTCAATTAATCCGATTCAAGACCAAATTCAATTGTTTAATGTTTCAAGATTCCATTTTATGTTATTATTAATAATTCTTTACCACTATTTCTATGTTACAACTCAATTTTATGACCCATTACAAGCTTTGAATGATATTTATGATCCATTAAACATTTTTTACCAATTAAAACATCTCTAGCTCAATTCACTTTATAATAGCTCAATTCCTTCTCATTTCCTTACCACTCAATTTACAAAAGATTGTTATTATTCTCTTATTTTGGTGATTTTTACCTACTTTGATGTTATGAAGTCAAGCCGTGAAGTTCAAGATTTCTTCTTTTATTATCTAAGTTCTTCTTACAGGTATGTCATGTTTGTATGTTTTGTGTATTTGGTCGTTTAGAACTTAATGTTATATTAAAATTAATTTTAACATTAGTGTTACTTCATAAAAAAAAAACTTGACTCGCTTATGTATTTATTCGATTCGGTTTAGTTATTTTATTTATCCAACATCTAAAACCAATTCTTTTTATCTCACTTTCTGAAATATAATATTGTTACCATGTCGAAAACGAACCCAACCTAAAGTTGGGTTCGAGTACGACCGAAAACAAGCCACTCGCTTAAACTCATTTTTGGCCTGTTTGAGATTTTTCTTGAAACGAGCACGACTTAGTAACATGACTATGAAATATCATACCCTTTATAAATAATTAAATTTAATCAACTTATAAACTTTACGATGGAAACTCTAAAAATATACAATTATAGAGTATATATATATTTTTTGCTTTTAAAGGTTTAAAACACTAAACCATGAACTGAATCTTCTAAGTCTTCCATTTCCGTTTATTTTCTTGAATTGTATTTTGAACCTAGAAATATTTTCTAGGGCCGCTCGTCGAACCGAACTCGTCCGGTTCAGCTCGCTTAAACGCATTTTCTCTTTCACTCACTTACTTTACCAAATGAGTTTTTCATAACCCATTTTTCACTTTTAACATTTTTGGGGTGTAACACGTTACCATGCTTTCTTTTTTACTTCATGATCGTTGTTTGCAAACCGATTCACAATTATGTCATGCATGTTAATAATATTCTTTCATATTGTTTATGATGACTATACATGTAAAATGTGCAATGTGTTTATCGCTTTATGGTTGGTACATCAAACATCGAAGCGGGAGGGTCCGACGGCACGTACCTACGCCGCCTATACTATGTCCCGGTTGGACTAAATGGTGGTTATCTTTTCCTTAGGTTGGGGCGTTATTTTTGTAGTCATTCCCCTACGTTGGACCGTTACTTTTGGTTGCTTTTCTTTTACTTTGTGTTTAAATATAATGCATTCTTGACAGGTGAATCGACACATCTTTTATATGTGCTGTTGACCAAAATATATTATTTTAAACGTGTTGCAGGTTGAATTCAATGATGTGCTAAGGACAAAAAAAACTAGATCGACCTTAGGTTTTATTCAAATGAATAATAATGTTTTCATTTCGATGTAATGTTATTTGGCTTATTATCAAACTATTTGTGTACTTGCGAAATTATGAAATAAAATAAATATATTGTCAATATTAATAGTGTTACGAGCTTTTGAGTAATCTATACGTTGCACCCGGGCGTGTTCCGCTTAAATCCGGGGTGTTACAATAGGGTTAGTGTACCTTGAATGGGTTAGGGGTTCACGAGTGGAGTCGAGCTCCGATTCTTGGATGGTTCCAGGAGCAAAAACAGAAACTTCAGCTTCAATTAGGTTATTGATTCAGTAGAAAATCAAAGGAATAGGATATAGAATGGGTTGAATAAGATTAGAATGTTGATCACTGGATTTCTTGATGACTTTGGACTGATTTGGATCCTTCAGCAATCAGCAGAGAGCTATCAGCAAAGAGAGAACAGGGAGTTTGAATTTGTTTAGCAAAGTGAAAATTTATGTTTGATTTAAGTAATAGAGATAGAAGGAGAACAAATGTGGTTGCGAGGATTTTTCTTGGTTGAAGAAGTTATGCAATTGTTTTGATTGGAGAAGGAAACTGCTGAAACGTGAATGGAGCAGGGGTGGTCAACAATGCTAATTGGACTGCCAGGGATTTGATCAGGATTATAGAGATAATATCTTTTAATTATATTTTGTATTTTTAAAACCTGTTATTTTTATAAAGCTTAGAAAATATGTTTTAAATAATTAACATTAGGCTGCTTTTTACATAAAAATCATGGTATTATATTGTTTGTTATTATATTACACGTCGCAATTCTTGTTTATCAGTTCTTGTTTCATTTTGATTCGGTGACCAGACGTAATGTAGGAAGTCATTTTATGTTTGAGTTATACAGTTTGGATACCCGGTAACAATAAATATGTGTTGGGATGGTTCTTAAAAATTCTAAGTTATCAGGTTCAGGTTCATTTGGGTTAACCGAGTCCCGGTTTCGTTTGGTTGATTTGAGTCAAGTCCATGTTATAAATTATGGTATTATTATTGGGCTTATCTCTGTCTCTATAGGGTTCTACATAATCATTGGGTCGAGACTATTAGCTATAATCTCTACGGTTCAGGCCAAGCCTGTCAATGTACGATTCGCTCCGACTATTTGACAAACATCAAACTTGGTATCTACGATATAATTTCCTAAAAAAAATTCTAGCCCTATTTTTCAGGTTGTTACATACACCATAAAATGACACATCAAAAGGCTAAAATAAAATGAACTACTATAAAATGTACACATATTTAATTGATATAATACCAGGCCCGGCCCATGAGGGGCGACCGTCCCAGGCCCAATCATTTTTTAGTCCCGAAACGAATTTTCCCAATTAATATATCTATAATATGCAAACCCAAAAACTTTAACATATTTAACTCTAGTGTAGGTTGGTGGGCATGTAGATGATAGTGTGTATCCATTCCTTTTCTTGTAATTTCCTCAATACGAATCCCTTAACCCTTATTCTTTCTCTCTATTTTTTTTTTTCTGTGGTTTTCCTTTATGTAAGGTTTCCTCAACTGCAGGTCAAAGTCAAGCCCAAACTGAAATTTAGGTCTTATAACTATTTTTTATCTAAACTAGAAATGTTAAGGCTACAATACATTTCGCAAATAGGCCCCTTTATTTTCATTAAGTGGCCTTATTACATGTGCCCAATTCTCGTTAAAGCTCAAAACACAAAACTTGTTTGTAGATTATTGTCACACCCAGTTCCATGGGTCTAGAAGTGTGACCAATATTGAGTATATGTTGTATAAATATACCAGAGTTGCAAGTTTGTTTTGGAGGAAGACTTCGTTTAAAATACAATATTTATTTATTCTATAATTTCTCAAATATTAAATACCCGAGTGATTTATAAAAACGTTTCATCTGATTATAAGCATTTTAGTAATTTAATTGAGCCATCTTCATATAGCGGGCATCTAGCTTCATAAATTACTCTAATTACTTGCTATAACCGCTTAACGTGTTTTCCTAAAATGTGGGGTAAATACGTCAGCTATATGCTAGCGAACACACAGACTAGAAACTTATATATATGAACCTAGTTATTCCCTCAGGTATTTTGTGTGACATTCATCATTTTTCAAACCCGAAAACCTGACCCATTTTAAAAATTTGTTTTGAAATCAAACCTTTTGTTATTATAAGAAAAGATGTCATTTTATGTTTTCTTCATAATTGTATTATATAACCGACCCGGTTTGTTTTCGGATTCATCGTCAATAATAAAAGAATGTTTTTAATGTTATAATCATGTCCCATACTTGTCGTGTCGGTTTACTATCTTTAACGGTGTTTAATTCACTTATTTTGAACTCGAAATCGACCTAAAACAAACTACATCGACCAATACTGCCAAAAACCAAAGTCTGGCCTAAACATCCCCCTCGCTCCACGCGTAGGGATGGCCTCTGCCCTACGCGTAGCGCTACCTACCCATCAGGTCAGGAGAATTCGTTTTTCGGTTCGCTTTCGATCGTTTAAGCACTAAACTTGTGTTTCTCCATCCAAATTGATCAAGGCCTGACCCATAACTGTGTTATCTGTCAGTAAACTATTTTTCATCTCAAAATATATTACTTTAATTATGAAGCTTTAATTAAATTCAAAAGCAACCGATAAACCTCTTTACATCTAATTTCATTGGTGGAGTTTATTGCTTTCTTGTCTCTAACCCTGGTAACCTGGCTATATAAATACACTCTCTTTAACCATTTTTCTGTTGGCCCTCCCTTCTAGTCTACCCAATTTCGGATTTGTAAGGCTAATTAAGGTGTTCTTACCTAAGTTGACTTAAAAGTCAAGCAGAACCTTTGCTTGCTTTTCAATCCGAATCGGGTAGATATTTGTTGAAATTTCATTTTGTTTTTGTCTTATAACCATATTAGAATGGTTTCCCCACTTCAAATACATTTGATTAAGGGTCTTCATATTCCAAATGCCCATTTTTGCATCTTAAGGCTGTTTTGGTGAAATTTGGGATTTCTACTCGTATAAACCTCTAAGTTCTTATAATTTATAGTTTGTAAGTTTTTATAAGTTCATTTTTATAGTGTGGCCATGTTGGAACTGAGTTTGAATTTGACTTTAGGCAAACACTCATTTAAACCCGTTTGGGGTGTTAATGTTTATAAGTTCATTTTGTTTTTGTCTTATAACCAGATTAGAATGGTTTCCCCACTTCAAATACATTTGATTAAGGGTCTTCATATTCCAAATGCCCATTTTTGCATCTTAAGGCTGTTTTGGTGAAATTTGGGATTTCTACTCGTATAAACCTCTAAGTTCTTATAATTTATAGTTTGTAAGTTTTTATAAGTTCATTTTTATAGTGTGGCCATGTTGGAACTGAGTTTGAATTTGACTTTAGGCAAACACTCATTTAAACCCGTTTGGGGTGTTAATGTTTATTCATACTCGGTTACAAAGACACCAAAATACTTAGCTATTGTTTTGTAGTTATTTTACAAGTTAAAGGCAGATTGATACTGAAATTGGTCTCATAACAAGCCTCAGATTAAATAAACCAAATAAACCACCTTAAACTGAATCTTCGCTTAAACACACGAGTTGATGTTTAAGCGACCGATTATTGTATTTTCTTTCTAAGTTTCTGTTTTATTTTAGTTTCTTATTAGTTCTTATGTTTTGGATATGTGGTCACTAAATTTTATTTTTTTTAGTTTTTCAACATAACAACATATATTGCAAATCCCGACCCCCACATGTTCTCCTTCATTACTTTCTAGACGCACAAAAAATCCGATGAGGCTCGATTTGAAGATTTAGTGACCCGATTTGAAGAAAAGTTGCATGAGTGACTTAATTTTAACACTTTTGAAACTTGGTTACTATTCTATGAGATATTCCCTTTTATAAATTATATTTGAACTATTTATTTATTTATTTCTTAAAAAAGCCAAAAGTTTCTAAATTAACAATATGCCACCAATTCTTTAAAAATAAACCAAGAAAAGTGTCCATTTTGGCTTCTCTGTTCACTATCTTAATCTTTTGTAGTTGACAAAACATTTGTATAGATGTGCAATTGTATACGACTGCTAAAAATCATCCTAGCAATCAAAACAAACCTTAGCATATACCCTTGAATGACAGTTTTCCACGCAAATAGCTTTTATTTGATCTCAATGTTTAGCAGTGTATTGATGTGTCCCATAAGTTTTGTTATATGCAACTGAGTAAAATCTCTTTGATCTTATTTCATCGTTGCAATCTCGACTAGCAACTTGTGTAGGGCTTGAGGCTTGGAGAAAAACGGGCAGTGATCTGCCCCTTTGAGACGGAAAACTTTTTCGGGCGGGCTTTTATTTATCATTATTTGTTGGAGAGTGACTGGTATGGCGTTGTCTTCGGGGGCTTCTATATAAAACCGTCTAACACAACCGTAGTTTGAATCAGAAAGAAATAGCTTCTCTAGAATGGGTGAAAACGGAATTGGCCTCATTGAGACGCATGCTAATGCCACATCCTACAAATAGAAATGAACATGTCACGGAAACAACATATTTTATAAACGTGTTAAGAGCATTCTCATCCAACCCCTCATATTATTTGAGGGGTGTTTTTATAATTTAGAGAGTAATTCAGGGTGTTGTGAGTGAAGAGTTTTTATATTTTAGAAAAGTAGTGATTTTTCTGTATACTTGAAAAGTTACTGTTCATCACCTATAATTTTTTTAATATATTTTGAAAGTGGATGGGATGAGAATGCTCTAAGGTGGCAGGTTTGACTCATTTACTTATGAATGGGCTGATTCAGGTTTTTTGTTTATGTCGAGCAAGTTGAATGAGTTGAAATTGGGGGTGTCAAGCAAGGCAGGTTAACAGGTTGAACGTTGAAACTGAACAAAACTAATGCATTTATTTGTGTCAAGGTGCCAACCCTAATCGTAATTAACACATTGATTTTTATAGACAAAAATATGTATCAAAAACTGACCCCGCACTAGCTAAAAAGTAGTCGGTCTCAAATTTCAACCCAAACTCATTTTGACTCGATGCTCAACTTGTTTGACCCGCTCATATAGTCATTCTGCCACGTCTAATGAACGAAATAGGCATTAAAGATTAATATTTTTACAAAACCATGATTGAAAAACAGAAAATTATACCTTGGCAGAACTCTGATTGAATAACAGATATAGATGAGACTTGTCAAGATCTATAGCAGTTGGAGGCTGATTGTTCCCATTTGCATACAAAAAGTTTTGAGCATGCCTCATTAGACCATTTGTATCTTCCTGAAATATTTTTATAATTTATTTAATCTGCAAATTGCTTGTAAATTATCTAATTTGAGATTTTATTGTACAAACAAACCTTGAGGGAGAACATATCAAGTGTGCTTTGTCCAGTTTTCAGCATTGAAGCAGCAATGAAGACGGCTTTCGCGACTTTAGTTGGGAATAACTCCATTGCATACGATATGCATGCCCCACCAAAGTCATGACCAACTAAAATCACCTACAAGATTGAGTAACCGAGTTTAATACATGGTTTGCGAATAAGCATACGTTCTTTTTATTTTATTTTTTTGCATAGTGATATAAAGTAACAAATGCATAAAAACAAAAATTATTTGTACACATGTCAACACGTAAACCTGCCATGCCAACCCGAACCTGACAGATTTAGCGAAGCATGTTCATACGTTCCACCAGCAACTAGCCCGGACCCATTTAGACTAAACTCAAGCCCACAAATTTTGTGTCAAGCTTCTTGTCGTGTCAAAAATTCAAACTGTACAACTCGCTGAGTCAGCCTAAATCTAACCCATTTAGATAAATATGTTCACAGATTCGATCAACAACCAACCCGAGGCACAAGCCATTTAAACTAAAATCAAACTCGCAAACTTTAAGTATAGTTTCTTGTCATATATTGGCACCCTAAATGGAACTTAATTTCAAGTACCTTTTTCTATAACATAATTGTTTAATATGTATTATAAACTGAAATGATAACTAGATTGTAAAGAAATTGGATAATAGAAGATATTAACCTTTTCTTCTTCCCCAACATTTTTGAGAAAATCTGTGAGCGGCTTTGCGTATTGTGAGAGGCTTTTGATAGCATTTGCATCAAACATATCGATTCCACAACCGCTTGAATCAATTGCAGTGACTTTGAATTTGCATTCTTGTAGAAGCGCAATTGTTTTATACCAACACCATGCTCCAAAACCACCTCCATGAACAAGAACAATATGACTAGTTTCCAATTCATCATGATTTACCTCCTGTTGAATAACAATCACATCAAGCCATATGTCATGTTAATCTTTTATTTTTCATCATTATATATTACCTTATCATCATCAAATCACCATACTCCTCCATGAAACTACAAGACAACAAATCGTTCGTCTACTAGGTTCACAGTTTGGACCGGATTTAAGAACCAGCGTCATAGATGATATAACGGTTAATATACATATATTATATATAGGCAAAAACTTTATATATTATTGTGAATTTGTAATTTCAATATAAAGATATAAAGACTTGAATAAATAAAATTTGGTGTCTTGAGTAACAATTAAATCATAAAATGAGATTTTGAAATAACTAAATCATAAACTGAGACTTAGAAAACCAAACAAAAACGAAAAACAAAACTAAAAAAATTTAAACCAATTCCGATCACCTGATTCATTCACCGGTCCGACCACGACAACTGGGGAACAGTTAAACATGCTTAAACAAACAAGTTCCATGTCTGGTTCCGGTCCAAGCAGGCCGGTCTGTCGTGGTTATAATTTTCTATTAATAGAAAAAAGTGTTATTATAATGTACTAGTTATTACCTTAAGTTAATATGTTTCTAAAACCTATAAATTTATTAAACGAATAAAAACGGTTGAAGAAAATATTAACGACAAAATAATATAACTATATGGTAAAACATTAAAGATAATATAAGTAGTATCTTCTTTACCTAAAATGTAAGTTACTAAAGGTAATATAATCAAAATCCATATGTTGAAAAATATTAAAAGTGTTCATATTCCAATAACTTTTAACCAAACATATAATCAGAATATGAAAAATTAAATAATAAGTTTTTCAATTTGTTCGTTTAAAAAAAAAAAAAACACCTGATGAAGAAGCTGTTGAGGAGGAATCGTAGGATCACCAACCGATCGACATCTAGTACTACAGCTCCGACGAAAAATCTGCTGAGCATGCCGTAGAGAAGTTGATCGATCGAATGACGGCAAGACATCGCCGTTTTGCTGCTGCTGGAAGAGGAGAGCAGCAGCGATGGCATGTTCTTGAATGATAGCATTAACATCGTCCACGTTTTCCTTCTTAACAGACGAGGATCGAGCACGAGACCGTCTGTTGTTAACCGGCGACGCAGTGGATTGATTTGATACGCGTTTGGAGTAAATTCTCCGTGTTCTTGTTGATTTCCTTGAGAAACATATCCCCATTGTTTTGATTTTGGTATGTAGATTGAGAGAAAAGGTGACTGAAGAATAGCTTTACAAATTGTTTGTAACAGCACCTTTAATAGCATAGGACCTTTCTCAAAATGAATATTTATTAAAGGATAATAAATATTTTTACTTTTTCATTTATTATAAAATATTTAAAGGATCGGGCGTTAAGTTTTAACGCTTCGAGCCTTTGACATTTTAATGGTTCAACTAGGGTTTAGACTTTAGAAACAGGAAATTAGTTGTTTAACCTTTATTTTTTATACCTTTTTAACAGCATATTGTAAGAATGTAGTTATTAGTTATATATGCATTTTAATCACACATCATCTTTATCATTTTAAAGAATTTAATATAAATATATGAGTCTTTTTTAATAAAATGAAGTTCAGACCGTGAATCGCTAAACCAATAACACTGGTAAGTCCAACTGACCCACCTAATTCGACAGGTTTGATTCGTCTTTGACCAAAGTTAGTTACTCGACTAAGAAAAATTGTGAAAACGTACATTACTAGCTTAAAACATGCCACAAGTCAATTGTTATGCTAATAACTCACTGAAAAAAAAATTGATTTTTGGTAAATAAAGAAAGCTTCATTAGTTAAATTGGGACCTAAAAGTACTGTTAAAAAACATTTGGAAACTCATACTTGATTATCATACATCATAGTTATTGTGTAAATTAATTTATTAAGTAATGTTTGAAGATGCTATAAAACAATAATCATTTTGCATAGCTCCATACTCTTAATACATATACTTTTAAACTAATTTTAATATATAACTCATTCGATATCAATAATAAATTATTTTTATGCTCTTTATTAATTGTGCTTGCATAATGTTTTTAGTTCATCTTCAAATGAAATTGGGATGCATACCGGAAGACTAAAAAAGGATATATATATTTTTTAGAAATTGTAGAAATATTTTTTGGTCATGAATTGGAATATATTAATGATTAAGACTGCTTGGTGATAAAATTGTAGTTAACAAAAAGTTAAATATGACTCTTACTTTCAACTCAAACAAAAAATAGTTTGCATAATTATTAATGTCTTTAATATGTTTCATTTTTTATGAAAAAAATAACATAAAATCCGAATTATTGTCCTATTTTAATTTTGATGAGGTTTTCTTACATAACTTTTAAAAAAAAAAGAAACAATACTTTGAAAGAGTCAAATGCATTTAGGGATAATAATGGGTAGCGCTTGAGATAGATTTACGTAACTTCAACCCTATATCCAGCTATAAAATTTTGTTTTGTACATTGTCCAAAACTCGTTAGGTATCACGCCGTATTATAACATTTGTTAGTGTTAGAGACTGTCGTGATGATCAGCAAACATGTGACTGCTTTGTTTTATTTGTTAATTGGGTCATGATGAAAAACAAATACAATTATCATTCTAGAGTGGCAGCTCTGACGGCGATTTGAAAATGATTTTGTTATCATATTGTTATCGGTTCCATTTGCAGCCAAACAAGTTAATAATATGCAGTGATGTACAACACAAAGGTGTTGTTCTAAGCGTAAAAATTTGCCATATAGTTAAAGTGTCTTTTGATCATGTAAATGCTTCTAACAACAACTAATATCATGTTGGTAAAACTCAACGCAAATAAAATATATGCGGAAAATAAAAGCATTAAAAAATAAAAAAGATAAAACAAAACCAAAAAGTTATAGAAATATATTGGCTGAGTTGAAAGTAGGGGTGAGCAGAAACCGAACCGAAGCATTAACTGACGGTTAATTTTTTTTTTTTTTGAAAAACCAAAATTTAGGTTTCAATTCGGTTATCCATTTTTGAGAAACCGAAAAAAACCGAACCGAACCGATTGATGATGATAAAGATTATCAAGATGATGAGGAATTGACTAAACTTTAAAGATAAATAAAATAGATGATGAATGAAGATCGAGACTAAACTTTTATTGCTTTTTAACTTTTAAGCTCTATTTAGCAACTTTGTATTCGTATAATTCCATGTAACACGTGCCTATTTTTGTTTTTTAAATTCAATATATATATGGATTGTGATACTGTAACACGTTCTTATACAAGCTTAAAATAAGTATTTTCATTTGTTAATTTTCTTTTGCAATGACACATAATTGAAAAAAAAAACGAAAATAACCGAAACTAACCGAAAAACCAAAACCCGAAAAACTGGAAAACCGAATACCGAACAGTTTGCATATTCAAATAACCGATTACTTCGGTTTCGGTTTGGGTTTCGTCTAATAACCGAATCGAACCGTGCTCAGCCCTAATTGAAAGATGGTTAGAGAGAGAGATATATGGTTGGGCGGGTAGTCTAGAGATGGAAGAACCTAAAGTCTGAGTATCGTCTCAACGTATGGGCAGGCTAATCAGGGTAAAAATATATGTTTATATAAAATATAAAGTTAAGGAATAGACATTCCTGTATTAATGAAGGTGGCAAAAGAAACTAGTTGGATGTGCAGGGAGTTACATTAACTAGGTTTAATGGACAACCAACCTACCAACCACTTGTTTTCCAACCGTCACACGTCTTTCCTCTTTCAAAGTAAGTCAACGTTAGCAATAAGTTCAGGGGCCATTCTATACTTTGTCAAATCTTGAAGGACTTACGAGAAACATGTTTTAGGACCACAGAATGAAAGTGACAAGGGTGATTCTATACATCATGCATCATTACCATCGCGTGGTTTCCTCCAAATAAAACGTTTCTACAACTCTTAAAAAGTAAGCTACCGATATTCCATTGTTTTTTTCTTTTTTAATTTAATTGATAACGTGTGTATTGCACGGGATTTGTTAAATAATAAAAATAATAAGATCTACTTTTTTGAAAGAAATAAACAAAATTAAGGTAAAAATAAAATAAATATATAGTACAAAAAATAAGAAGTTTACAATCTCAAATTTACAAATTAAAAAAAAATCGTTTTATATACAACATTTGTCAAAATTGTTTTGGCACATTACCTATGGATAACTATGATGAATGAGATGACCAATTTGTCAAAATTATTTTGACTCATGATCAATGGATATGTAGGATATAAATAAGATGAAAAAATAGAGAATTAGAAAGGAAATTATAACCCAAGTGCCATAATTATTTTGACCCATGATCCATAGATAGTTAGGATGAATGAGATGAGATATTAGAAAATTAAAAACGAAATTATAACTCATTTGTCAAAATGGTTTTACCCCATAATCCATGGATAGGTAAGATGAATGAGAAGAGAGATTAGGCTAAGAATAATGTGAGATTGTCACATCATCCTTATTATTTTCTTTTATTATTAGTTAGATTAGATGGTCAGATTAGATTAGATTTATTTTTTTTTTTGAACGACCAACTAAGTAACGCCGGTTACTCCGTACGCGGCCCCCATTGGCTTAAGGTAGCCCGAGCCGGCCACGAGTCCAGACGGACGGAGCCCCTAGCGGTCCACCTATTGAGGGATTCCCCGGATAAAACCCGACCCCATGTCCGTCAAACGGCACGACAGTGAAGAGCCGATAAAACCGGGTGAAATCAGGACTCGAACCTTGGCAAGCCTAGATTAGATTAGATTAGATTATATTATATTAGATTTATATTTGTTTAGTTGAATCAATTAAAAAGTTATTTCCAATATAAACTATTAAATTTTATCCCCCGTATTCGGGGTTGTTTTACATTATTCGTTTTTAATATTTATATATGTATATTTGGATTTTAATTTTATTTATTGTAAGAAAATTAATAATTAATATACTTGAGGTTTGATGATGAAATGGTTACACAAATATAAATGATATGTTATAATCCGGTTTAAAAGCTATCTGGGTTTGGTGATACCTATTACCCGTTTATTTTTTTATTATAAAATTGTTTCTTAATTATAAATAATATCTTTTTTTAAAATAAAATAGGATATTAATTTTTAGTATGTTTCTATTTTATAGGATTTCCATATCAAATATTTGATGAGATTATTTTTTAATATAATGAGATGTTATAATCCGTTTAAAAGCTATCTAGGTTTGGTGAGACCTTTACCCGTGAGTTCGGGTCAAATGCGTGAGAAGCCTTCATTTACCAATAAATTAATCTGATGGCTTGAGAGATGATTATTTTACATTTTTTGTTTTTTAATATTTATTTTTTGGATTTTAATTTTTTTTATTGTAAGAAAGTTAATAATATACTTAAGGTTTGATGATAAAAGGGTTTCATAAATAAATGATATGTTATAACCCGTTTAAAAACTATCTGGATTTGGTGACCCATGACCCGCTTATGTTTTTTACTATAAAACTGTTTATTAATTATAAATAATATCTTTTTTTAAATTGGATATTAAACTTTAGTATATTCCTATTTTATAGGATTTTCCTATCAAATAATTGGTAAGATTAATTTTTAATTTAATGATATGTTATAATCCGTTTAAGAACTATCTGGTTTTGGTAATACCCATACCCATGAATTTGGGTTAAATCAATGAGAGACCTTCATTTAAAAATCAAGCAATCTGGTGGCTTCCATAAAAGGGGGGAACAACCACATCACGACACGTAGGATTTTTGGGTTTCCGTTTATATATATTATAGATAGATAGATAGATAGATATTAAGAATACACATGGGATTACACTAGGGGCCGGCCTACCGTTGGATGCAGGGTCTACTTATCCGAATAACTTTTTTAGTGCTATTTAGATTTCGATTTATGTTTTTTTTTTAATTTAATACAAGCATTCTTAAAATGACCAGTTTTTTATGTCCGTCACTAGATCTTGTACATCTGATACAACCATATGGGGTGAGAGATCTGATATCAATTAACTCAGATATGTTAAATTATGCTAACATATGTAATATGTTGATCTCTTTTTTATCATAGTTAATATATTTGATGCTAAAATTTATAAATAATCTCATTAGTCAAGATAGTCCTATCCAATCTATTTAACGTAGGGCTGGTAAATCGTTTTAAACATGTCATAGTCGACATGATTAACACAAATATCAAACATAAATCTGATTCGTGTAACTACTTTATATCTCATATGTATAGCACAGTTGTATGTTTTATATACTAAGAATAAGAAATGATGGGTATAGTCTACTAAATTTAACTATTTAAAAGGTATAAAACCACATACTATACATTTTATTAAACAAGTTTAAGTATGTCTTAAGCATATCATGAATTGCCAACCCTATTAGTCTTAGAAACTTTATATGTAGCTTGGATATCCAAGAAGCTATGACTTACGTTATATACTTATATTGTAACATATACCATATAATATCACGTTACAATTGTAGGTCCTGAAATCGGATCCGACAACGAACGGTTTTGTTCTTGATAACCGTGCTCGATACGGGTGCGATGAAATCAAACGACCGAACAAAATGATATAACGATAATATAAATGAACGATCTCGTTATCGGTTGAAAGATTTAATATATTAAGTAAACGAACCGACCCCACCCAAGGTGAGCTCCCCTTGGGTGGGTGAAAACACCATACAAAACACACACATACAAAGACAATACATGTCCTATTTAAAGCTAAAAATAGATATTCTAGAAGACTTCCTCCGTTGAAACTAAACGTGCGTTCCGAAGCTCTCGTTTCGTGTTCAGTTGTGCTTGCCGACATTAAATATTTTCTTGACCATAAATATATAACCGGCTTCGTACCTTGATATCGCAAGTCACATTTTGGCCTTACAATCACCTCCTTGACTTGTGATATCAAAACTTTGTTAAACCGTGTCTCGCATCTTCACAAGTCACCCGATAAATCGATGCCTCTTCGTTTCAATTCACCCCCTCAAGGTATGACCCATCTATATTTAATGTTGAAATAGTTCTCGCTTGTATATAGGCATGAGATGAGCTCGAATTTCCACAAATCAATCTCGAATTACCGGCTTCATCGATCAAATGAACAAAACTTATTATTTCGTTCGAAGTTCACCTTTCGGATCCAACTTTTCGAATGCCTTAGAAATAACGAGCTTTGAACACGGTTAAATAAGACGAAACCCGAATAAATTTTGACTTTCTTCAGTTTTGTCAACACAAAAAATAAAAGACTTACTCGGCCCAAAAAAAATATCTTGCAAGTATGTCACTCGTTCACTATTTCTTGTTGTTTTGTATGAGTAGGTCCAATTTAAAATTAATTTCAGCAGCCCAAATTGTAAAACAGTGGGCTGGACCATCTTTGTTTAGGCAGTCCACACATAAGGCCCAAAACAAAAGCCCAACCTAAAGCATTTGATTACCCAGCAGCTAGGGCACAAACAAAGCAAATCCTTTACATGCAACCGCTAACCTTACTATCACCGGTGACGGCGCCGGAAAACCGATCACCGGTTATCGGCCGTCGGAAAAACAATTCCAGCCACCACAGCTGCCACCGCCACCTTTCTCCACCATTCCGGGCACCAAAGTCGTTGACGCCATCGTCGTCTTCCACAACATCATTAGAGCCGCTAAATGCATAATCGTCGGAAAAACCGGATTCCAACGATATTATTACAGCCGCTGTCCATCCATTTCCGGGTACCATTATCACGGGCTCTCATATGCTGAACAATCATGAACCAATCAGACCCGATCTCCACCACAAATTCCACAGTCTCATCGTATCAGTGGTAACCGGCTTAACATTGCTGGAAAACCGTTTCCGGTAACCTTGCAACACCAAGCCACCGGAAAACCCGCCGGAGCTCGGCACACCGGAAACCCAACTACCGTCACCTTATAACCACCTGTGATGACTCCCACCAATAGCCACCGCCGCTGTATTTTTTTTTCTTCCTCGCCAAAATACCCACCTCCTTTTAACAAACAGAGATAACCGACACTCATGTTGGAGTTTGATATACATCTTCAATCTCTAGAATTGTCGCCGGAGAAGAACCTGACTCGCCGGAATTTCGGTGTATGACGAAACGGTTCCCGAAACGCCCGGATCAGGCACTTATAGATCCCGAACATCCGGATCTACAAGAGAATGCTTCAAACACGCTTATTTCCCACTTTATTTCCAACTTTGTTTCTAGAGCTAGAAACTTTATTTTCTACCTTCAACGGGTTTTAACGTATCAGTTCGGGTAATAGCGGAAATAAAACCCAAATATCAAGAACATAGTTGAATCATAAAATCCGACCCGCTCTGATACCAATTGTAGGTCCTGAAACCGGATCCGACAACGAATGGCTTTGTTCTTGATAACCGTGCTCAAGACGGGTGCGGTGAAATCAAACGACCGAACAAAATGATATGACGATAATATAAATGAACGATCTCGTTATCAGTTGAAAGATTTAATATGTTAAGTAAACGAACCGACCCCACCCAAGGTGAGCTCCCCTTGGGTTGGTGAAAACACCATACAAAACGCACACATACAAAGGCAATACATGTCCTATTTATATAACTAAACATAGATATTCTATAAGACTTCCTCCGTTGAAGCTAAACGCGTGTCCCGAAGCTCTCGTTTCGTGTTCGGTTGTGCTCGCCGACATTAAATATTATCTTGACCATAAATATATAACAGGCTTCGTATCTTGATATCGCAAGTCATATTTTGACCTTACAACAATCATGCAATACTATATAGCATAATTTGTTATATCAGCAATGCAATATTCATGCAATGAGATAAAGGCAGAACACAAAATTAAGATATCATATCTAATTTTATATGCAGTAGTGTGACATAATCTCATTCCGCGTAAGCGTATATATATAGAAAAAAATAAAATTAACTAGTTGTATTTTTGGCTAAAGAAATTATAAATTTGCACAAGCATATATATTAAAAATATAGAAAAATACACGAACGTATTATAAGCATGTTGTGGACTCGATCCTATGGATTCCCTTACAACGCCACACGTATAAAGATTCCTTGGCATGCTCCTCGTTCCTTCTGGTTATATTCAAATTTAATATTATTTATTTTCTGCACGTTAAAGATACACCAATAATTTGGAATATTATCAATGAAAGTATTCTCAAAGTGTTCTAACTTTATTTTAAAAATTAAAAATAACGTATCATATATTTGGTTTATAGTTAAACAAGTGGATATACCGATAGACAGCGTTGTGATATCGATCATTAATCGTACTTTATTATAATATTCGTTTTAATACATTTTTAATTGTTTCAGAGTTATATACACAAGATTTGAAAAAGTATCATAAAACTAATATGAATCTTAAAACAAATGGTTTAATCACGCAAAATAGGATTACCGTGCTTGTTCATTGATTCGAGAGAATTGGATAGGCTCCTTAAAAAATTGAACATGCTCCAAGCCGATTTCATTACACCACCAGCATTATCGTCTTCACCGTCTAACCTAATTTGACATAAAACCTGCATAAGCAATAAAAATCAAAATTAAAAACCCTAAATCGTGAGGTCTGTGCAATCCAGGAGAATTAAAGAACTTACAGTGTGGTCTGGTCTTTGAAATCGATTATGTCACTATACTCTGGATACTTCTTGTCCATTTTCAAGATCAGGTGGAACGATGGAAGTTAGGGCTTCAAATTTCATGTGAGTAGTGAAAGTGGTTACAGGGTTTTAGGGTTTATTGATCGTGAGAGAGTTGTATGGTGGGATGGTTCTTATAACCCAGATTGATAATATGGGTCACGTCCAACCCGTGTCTAAACCCAAACGGGTTAAGTTAATGAGAGCTCACCATTTAGAACTCAAGCAATTAGGTGGCTCTTAAAGGGTGGAGGGAGCGACGTGCATGATTTTAGGATAGGCAATTATATAGATAGTTATTTGTATATATATATAGGCTAAGTATAAAATGAAAACCCACTTGAGTTGTGAAAATTCTAAAAACCCATTCTCAACCACATGTTTTCAATTAATGTTTAAATCTTGTGGTCCACAATTAAAGTGAATAAAAAATGTAAATATAAATATAACTTTTTCTCTCTCTTGAAAACATATATAAAAATTAGTAAAAATATGTTAAAACGAGCAAAATATTTTTTTTTGATTTTTCAATGTTTTGTATTAAATGTTACAACATATATTACATGTAACAAAAAAAAAACGATGTTACATAGGGTTTTCGCGGGTTTTCACAACTGGGTTTTCATTTTAACCTTACCATATATATATATATATATATATATATATATATATATATATATATATATATATATAGATTTTTCCCCCCGTATTACGGTGGTTGTTTTACATTATTCGTTTTTAATATTTATATATGTATATTAGGATTTTAATTTTATTTATTGTAAGAAAGTTAATAATTAATATACTTGAGGTTTGATGATGAAATGGTTTCACAAATAAATGATAAGTTATAATCCGGTTTAAAAGCTATATAGGTTTGGTGATACCCATTACCCGTTTATTTTCTTTATTATAAAATTGTTTCTTATTTATAAATAATATCTTTTTTTTTAAATAAAATAGGATATTAAGTTTTAGAATGTTCCTATTTTATAGGATTTTCATATCAAATATTTGATGATATTATTTTTTAATATAATGAGATGTTATAACCCGTTTAAGAGCTATCTGGGTTTGGTGAGACCTTTACCCGTGAATTCGGGTCAAATGCGTGAGAAGCCTTCATTTACAAATAAAGTAATCTCATGGCTTGAGAGAATGATTGTTTTACATTTTTCGTTTTTTAATATTTATTTTTTGGATTTTAATTTCTTTATTGTAAGAAAGTTAATAATATACTTAGGGTTTGATGATGAAAGGGTTTCATAAATAAATGATATGTTTTAACCCGTTTAAAAGCTATCTAGACTTGGTGACGCATGACCCGCTTATGTTTTTTTTACTATAAAATTGTTTATTATATATAAATAATATCTTTTTCTTTTTAAATTGGATATTAAATTTTAGTATATTCCTATTTTGTAGGATTTTCATATCAAATAATTGGTAAGATTAATTTTTAATTTAATGAGATGTTATAACTCGTTTAAGAGCTATCTGGTTTTGGTAAGATCCATACCCATGAGGCCATGAATCTGGGCAAATCAATGAGCGGGCTCTGTTTAAAAATCAAGAAATCTGGTGGCTTTCATAAAAAGGGGGAGCGACCACATCGCGACACCTAGGATTTTTTAGGTTTTCGTTTATATATATATATATCATATAAAAGTTTGGATCTAATACAATTAAGTTTCGTTGTACGAAACACGTACACAAATCAAATAATAAAAAAACATGGTGATTGACATTTTCGTAATTACTGTACAACAAAATATAAGTAGAGCAACAATACTTGCGCTACTTGTAAAGTCTAGCATAAATTTTATCTCAATACTTTCATTTTTGTTGTAGCGAAATTACTCTTATCTATTTAGAGTAATTGTAAAAATGTGATCGCCACACAACTTTTTTTTCTTAATTCCGTGTTGTGTGTATGCTAAATCTTATTTGTATGTTATCTCACCTACATCTCATATAATACCATATTTATCCAATAAAATAATTTAAAGTGTAATGTTAAAATACAAAAGACAACAAAAATGAGAAGGGTGTGAAGGAATCTAATCCATTGATCTTAGATTTGAATTGTGGAAATTAATTTGAGAAAATAAATTGATGAAAAGGGCATAAAGGTAATAACTCAATTTTGTTGACTTTCTCTTTCCACATGCAAGGCACATGTTCATTCCCCAATCATTTTAAAACGTCCATAACTTTTCCATGCAACATTATTTTTTTTTAAATTTCACCATAATATTAACCTTCTTTTATATCTGATATGAGTACCATATTATTATATGAAAAAAAAAATTAGTGGGTTTTTTATATTATGTTATTTGTTGTTCATTATGATTTTTAATTGGGGTTTTCTATGCATTGTATAGATTTTGGTCTGAAAGGCCCCGTTCCCAGAAGCCCTACTTTGGCGTTGGATTTACTCATAAACACAGTTCTAAAATCATAGTTAATTAAAAACTTTTCGCGGAATACATAATATTAAACATTCTTACATAACATAAGTGCTTGTTTTTTTAAACAAAATACATTAAGTCTTAAAAGGTAACATAAACGACACGTATATCTTCTTTTCTTCGATGCCAGTCTTCACTTTGTTGCCACGTGTCTTCCCTCAAGCAACCCGTCGCATCCTATTTACCTGCGTGCATACTAAAAGTCAGCTACGCTGAGTGAATTCTAGTTAATCAATTAACCTACAATAAATTCATGTTCTTACTCATACGTGTTCGGAGATACGTATTTCAGACTTTACTTACTATTACTTCTTTCATACTTTCTTTACATAAATACATACATACATACATACATTCATTCGTGCTCTCATACTTTCTCTCTTAATCCCCTATGGTATAACATAGGCTACACCATCTCAACCATCACAGATATTTTTAAGGTCTGGTCCCTTTCGTCTCAGATATTATTAGGGTCTGGTCCCTTCTGTCTCAGATATTATTAGGGTCTGGTCCCTTCTGTCTCAGATATTATTAAGGCCCGGTCCCTTCTGTCTCAGATATTGTTAGGGTCTGGTCCCTCTGTCTCAGATATTATTAGGGTCTGGTCCCTTCTGTCTCAGATATTATTAGGGCCTAGTCCCTTCTGTCTCAGATATTATTAGGGTCTGGTCCCTCTGTCTCAACTAACCATACAACTATATCTGTCTCTTCTCTCTTTCATACATTCATTTTCATACGTGCATACTATACATATCTTCTAATCATGTGTATATATATATATATATATTTACATATTCATTCGTATAAACATTCTATCATAACATTCAATACTTAATCATACATATGTCATACAAATATCATATGCGTATCATACACTCACCACTTAAGGTAAGTGTATTAACAACTATCACATTGGGTATGCACACAACCCCGAAAACATAACAGATAAGGGGCTAGAAACTCACCTGGAGTCGGTTTCTCTCGCGGTCAATGGTAATGCCCTTCCTTAGTTGTGCCAGCTAACTGCACAATACATTACGCGTGTCAATCATCTGTTACTATTATCTCTTATATCTTTACTAATGAAATCCTCAACTAATGGGGGTCATGGAATTTCGCATGGAAGAATTTCTCATGGAAGAATTTCATTTCTCATGGAATTTCTCTTCACATGGAAGAATTTCGCTTCTCATGGAATTTCTCTTCTCATGGAATAATTTCTCTTCTCACCGAATTTCTCTTCTCATGGAAGAATTTCGATTCTCATGGAATTTCTCTTCTCATGGAAGAATTTCTCTTCTCGTGGAATTTCGCTTCTCATGGAATTTCTCTTCTCATGGGAAAAATCCATTTTTTTTACATCTCTTTTTTTTTTTGCCATTTTAAAGCTATTTTACTCTGTGACTCTTTATTAGGACCCGATTTTACCCTTTTTATGGGTTTTGGGTTGTACCAACTTTGTATACCCGTGTTTTATGAGGTCCGAACATCACCTTTTTGTCCTATAACATACCTGTGAGGTTATAACTCACCAAGTTTATCTTTTTCTTACATTTCATAGCCCGATCTATCATCCTATCAGTTTGCATGTCGAAACCGACTAAAAACTTAACCATTTAAACTGAAACCAACCTTTTGCTTCGGGTTCGGTTCGGATCCGAGACAACTCGAGGATCTGGACGTGATTCTTGTTACTTGAAGACACTTGAACACCAAGATCTTCCTTACTTTAACCCGGATTTGGATTCGGGTCTTGAGAGAGAAAGTGTGTGTTCTTGGTGGGTGTGTGTGATGAAAGGAAAGAAAAGTGGTGAAAGGAAGGATGGGTTGGATTATATATATAGGGGCTATGGGCCCCACAACCCACTCACAATTCCAATTCTTATCCAAACATTTTAACACCCGACTAACTTAACGACACACGGTTAATAACCAAACTTTATGTTATTTATTATTTAACAAAAGTTGGATGTTACAAGTCTACCCTCCTTAAAGAGGTTTTGTCCCCGAAACCTGCTTAGTCCTTATAAAAGAAATATTTCCTGTATTCATATACTTTTCTAAGCCATCTTAGTTTCCTTATTTATCGGTTTATCCGTTGTCATACAATCATCGAGTGATGCTCACGAGTTTTAGCTGTCTTTGGTAGCTTGTCCATGAAGTCCTCGATGGTATACTTCCTTCTCTAGACTTATCAAGTCCGCATCGTTTCCTTAAGCATGCTTTTCTTGCTTTCCCCTCATATAGAAACACTTCACCTACTATCATAACATTCCACACTAAATGACCCTTCTGCCCAGTCACATCCTTTAGCAAATATACTGATTTGCAATACGCTCAAAGCATATTAATTCCATAAAACGAAACCCTTTTCAGTTTCTCCTTAAGGATTTCTCCCTGAAATCCCTTTGTCTATTCCTTAAGTTAGAATACCTCATACAATCATTGAGCACATTCGTGACATAATTTGACGGAGAACTTCTTAAATCACCATTTAATTCTCCTTCCATTTGTAGCTCATTACTAAGACATGGGTTCATGAGCTATAGCTTTCCAAGGTAGCTTGATCATGTAGTCCATGTTGATGCATCTTCCATTTATTGACTATCAAGTATCGTGTTGTCCTATGAACCAATTGTTACCTACTGCATATCAGGTTTGCCTGATATATCATAACTATTTTCCTTAACCAACTTCCCTTCTAGGCATGCCTTGACATTTATATGGACCTTTATAATAATATTCTATCGTTACCATTCTAGATGACTTCTCACTCATGATCACATGATTATCAGTCACAACACTATTCATTCGTTTTAAGACTCAATTCATAAACCTAAACCAATGGATGTCTGCCTTCTCCATGAGTTGCATGTCTATCAGGTATGACATAACCCCTAAATAAACATAATTCTAAACCATCCCTACGCCTTCCTTACATGTCTTTACATCTTCCGTCCTTAGTTTTTATTGCATCTTCTTGATGTGTTTCTGCTGGTTCCACTTTCATAACACTTGCGGTTGTTCTTATCTGTGTAGGCCAGGTATCTTGTCCTCCCATAGTGTCACATACCATGAACTCATCTTTAATCGACTTCTACTTAGAGGTTTTACCTTCAGTATCTGCCTTTAGTGTAACCAACATCTTTCCTTTCACAACCTCAATGTAAACCAAGCATCTCCGTCTGACGCAATTGATAACGACACTCTATGGCTTACCACCACCTTGCTGACGTATACTCTAACTAACATTTTCGACGAGATAGCTTCTCGTATTGGTATACAGTGAGCACCTTCCTTCAAACAGTCCACAATCGCGCATATGGTATCATGGTTTCTAGCTGTACGCAGTAGCTTAGTTATGAAATCCATGGTAATGTGTCTTCATCTCCATTCTGGTGTTTCTAATGGTTGTATCTTTCCATACGGTTTCGCTCTTCCTTGACTTGCGAGCAGGTCGACACTTACTAACATATCCTATCACTTTATCCTTCATACCCGGCCACCGGTAGTCCTCCTACACATCTTGGTGTAACCCGAATATTCATTTCCTTTTCTTTCTTTTTTTTTCTTTTTCATCTTGCTCTCATCCTTTATAACTTTTACCGCACCTCGCAAATCTCGCTCATGAAATCTGAAGTGCGAACTAAATTATACGACTTAATTGTTGTGATAACTTCTTAACCTTTATGGGTTACTGTGTCAGCGACCACATTGGCCTAACCAGGATAATACTTGATTTTACAATACAAATCCTTTGTCAACCCTAACCATCTTCTTTGCCTCCGATTCAGTTCTTACTGCTTGAAGAAGTTCTTCAAACTCTTGTGATAAGTATAGTTGGTACACTTTGGAAACTTAACATACAGTTTCCTTTTCTTCATGTCTCACACTTTTCTCAAGTGACCAGCATGGTCGGACTTATTCCTTGAATAAATCAAAATTATTGTCAATGAGGGCAACGACAGATTTTGCAACCTCGGACGACGTACCCTATCCATCATAACCATAAATGCTGCCAGAGCATTCGTCAATCTAAACATCATCATGAAAAACTTGTATGTCCATATTGCGTTCGAAATGCTGTCTGCCTCTTTCACCTTAAACTGATAATCACCAGATCTAGAGATCTATTCGGGAGAACCAACTAGCATTTTGTAACAAATCAAACATCGTCAATCTAAGGCAACCGATATCTATTCTTCACTGTAAGCTGATCCACTCGCGGTTATCTATACACATTCTCATACTTCCTTCTTTCTTCTTCACGAACATCACCGGTGTACCGCACAAGGAAAAGACTCGATCTTATAAAACTTTTATCGAGGAGTTATTGAAGTTGGGACACTAACTCTTTCATCTCGGATGGCTCCAGACAGCAAGGCGCTTTCGTGACGGGCTGTGCTCCTGGTATTAGCTCAATCTGAAATTCTACCTCTCGTTCTGGTGGTAACCCCGGAAGGTACTCTAGGAACACTTCTGGATAGTCACGAACTATAGGAACGCCTTTCAATCCTTTTGTCTCGCCCGTAGCCTTGACAACATACGCCAGGTAGGCACTGTACCCTCGCCTTATCAAACCTTCGGCTTTTATCATCGAAATGACGTTAAGCCCTAAACTTTCTTTATCACCGTACACCGTCGTCGTACCACCATCCAAAGATTTTGATCTTAACAATTCACTCTTACAGACTATCTGAGCCTTAAACTCAGACGGCTAATTCATTCCCAACTGCGTCGAGCCCTCTTAAGACCATAACATAACTAGTAGCAAGGAAATCATGTCCTTCTAGTTCTATTTTACAATTCTTAACCGCTCACGAGATTTTAACTAAAGTACCACTAGTGGTTTCTTCATAACAGTCTCATGTACATAACAACATTCTTCTTAGTGTTCTTCTTTCACACTCGCTACACCACGTAGCTTCATCCTTTTATGCCTTTTCAATTAGGATTCCTTGACAGTCACCCTTAATTCTCGATCATTTCTACCTTCTCAACATTCGCTTCATCACCCACGATCCCAACAAGTTCCCTTATAGAGTCAACTATTGCATGTATACTACATGTTTAGCTCATTTCACTTGACTTGTCTCGGTTTCCTTCATGTTGCTTCCACTTGGATTCCCAATCTGGGTAGCCTTTAAATGCTTCCGCGAGCGTTGTTGGTATTGAAATGCGAAACAATTGAGCAACTCCTTTAATGTTTTTGGCTACAAGCTCCAAATGTGATCCTTCTTCGTTACTTCCTTCGGTTGGAATTCTACTTCTTTCGTATATCACGTTGTCACACATTTCTTCAATAGGTGTCAGGTTGACACATTTCCTACCGCAGCATCTGGTACGACGTCCTCGTGCTCGTTTCTTTACAACATTCGTCCTATCTTTTCTCTAAGGAACGCAAACATTATCACTCCAGGAATTAGTTAGCACATGATTTGTAAGGTAAGTAGTTAATGACAGTGGCCAAGTGTAATTAACTCTTTACATTACTCCTCAGGTCCTACATACTTCCCTTTATGACTTCACTTGTGCTAGTTTCTACTACCTAATCAAGCAAATATACAAATAACCTACATTCTTATCCCTAGCATTTAAGATAGCATACACACCTTCTTCTTTAGCAAGTAAGCTAACATACACACATCCTTCTCTAGCAATTAAACTAACATACACACATTCTTCTCTAACAATTTAAGCTAGCATTTATACATTCTTATACTTTCATTTAACATGCATATACATACATTCTCAAATCTTTACATGAACTTAATCATGTACCTTACCGTTCTCGAGCTTGCTTGAGCGACACATGGCATTCTCGGACTGGCATCTTCCTTCTTTCCTTCCTTAAGTCCCATTCTTTGTTCGAGTCTAAGCATGTAGGATGCTAACTTCTCTCGAACTTATGCTCTGATACCAACTTGTAAGGCCCCGTTCCCGGAAGCCCTACTTTGGCGTTCGATTTACTCATAAACACTGCTCTAACATCAGAGTTAATTAAAAACTTTTCGCGGAATACATAATATAAACATTCTTACATAACATAAGTGCTTGTTTTTTTAAACAAAATACATAAGTCTTAAAAGGTAACGTAAACGACACGTGAATCTTCTTTTCTTCGATGCCAGTCTTCACTTTGTTTCCACGTGACTTCCCTCAAGCAACCCATCGCATCCTATTCACCTGCGTGCATACTAAAAGTCAGCTACGCTGAGTGAGTTCTAGTTAATCAATTAACCTACAATACATTCGTGTTCTTACTCATACGTGTCCGAAGATACGTATTGTGGACTTTACTTACTATTACTTCTTTCATACTTGCTTTACATACATACATTCATTCATGCTCTCATACTTTCTCTCTTAATCCCCTATGGTATAACATAGGCTACACCATCTCTACCATCACAGATATTTTTAGGTTCTGGTCCCTTCTGTCTCAGATATTATTAGGGTCTGGTCCCTTCTGTCTCATATATTATTAAGGCCTGGTCCCTTTTGTCTCAGATATTATTAGGGTCTGGTCCCTCTGTGTCAGATTATATTAGGGTCTGGTCCCTTCTGTCTCAGATATTATTAGAGCCTGGTCCCTTCTGTTTCAGATATTATTAGGGTCTGGTCCCTCTGTCTCAACTAACCATACAACCATACCTATCTCTTCACTCTTTCATACATTCATTTTTATACGTGCATACTATACATATCTTCTAATCATGTATATAAATATATATATATATATATACATATTCATTCGTATAAACATTCTATCATAACATTCAATACTTAATCATACATATGTCATACACATATCATACGCGTATCATACACTCACCACTTAAGGTAAGCGTATTAACAACTATCACATTGGGTATGCACACAGCCTCGAAAACATAACAGATAAAGGGCTAGAAACTCACCTGGAGTCTGTTTCTCTCGCCGTCAATGGTAATGCCCTTCCTTAGTTGTGCACGGCTAACTGCACAATACATTATGCGTATCAATCATCTGTTACTAGTATCTCTTATATCTATGCTAATGAAATCCTCAACTAATGAGGGTCATGGAATTTCGCATGGAAGAATTTCTCTTCTCATGGAAGAATTTCTCTTCTCATGGAATTTCTCTTCTCATGGAAGAATTTCGCTTCTCATGGAATTTCTCTTCTCATGAAAGAATTTCTCTTCTCATGGAAGAATTCTCTTCTCATGGAAGAATTTCTCTTCTCATGGAATTTCTCTTCTCATGGAAGAATTTCGCTTCTCATGGAAGAATTTCTCTTCTCATGGGAAAAATCCATTTTTTTACATCTCTTCTTTTTTTTTTGCCATTTTAAAGCTATTTTACTCCGTGACTCTTTATTAGGACCCGATTTTACCCTTTTTATGGGTTTTGGGTTGTACCAACTTTGTATACCCGTGTTTTATGAGGTCCGAACATCACGTTTTTGTCCTATAACATACCTGTGAGGTTATAACTCACCAAGTTTATCTTTTTCTTACATTTCACAGCCCGATCTATCATCCTATCAGTTTGCATGTCGAAACCAACTAAAAACTTAACCATTTAAACTGAAACCTACCTTTTGCTTCGAGTTCGGTTCGGTTCGGTTCGGATCCGAGACAACTCGAGGATCTGGACGTGATTCTTGTTACTTGAAGACACTTGAACACCAAGATCTTTCTTACTTTAACCCGGATTTGGATTCGGGTCTTGAGAGAGAAAGTGTGTGTTCTTGAGTGGGTGTGTGTGATGAAAGGAAAGAAAAGTGGTGAAAGGAAGGATGGGTTGGATTATATATATAGGGGCTATGGGCCCCACAACCCACTCACAATTCTAATTCTTATCCAAACACTTTAACACCCGACTAACTTAACGACACACGGTTAATAACCAAACTTTATGTTATTTATTATTTAACAAAAGTTGGATGTTACGTGGTCATTGTGTTATCAATTGATGCTTATATTAAAGATAGCAATTAAAACAAATATTATGTCATTGTGTCTTTTTGTTTTGTCAATGTGTCTTTGTGCTCGTCATTTGTCTTTGTACTTATCATTATGTTTTAGTCATTGTGTATTACGTTCATGTCATTGTGTAATATGTAATTTTCTTTGTGTTTTACGTTTTAGGTCATTGTGTTATATGTATTCACCATTGTGTGTTACGTTTCAGGTCATTGTGTTATATATATATTCACCATTGTGTTTTACATTTCAGGTCATTGTGTTATATATATTCATCATTGTGTTTTACGTTTCATATAATTGTTTAATATGTATTCATCATTGTGTTTTATGTATTTGATAATTTGTTGCTATTTTATCATTATATTTACGTATTATTATTACACAACCGTATTATTAGCATTTAAAAAAACACAATGATGATTTGAAAGACATAATGACGAAAAAAACACAATAACAAACAGAAAGACACAATGACGTAATTTTTTTTATATAACTATCACAAATTTATACTGATATTAAAGATATAAAAATGCTTGTTATTATGGTGAAATTTTTTTAAACAAATAATGTTGCATGAAAAAGTTATGAGCGCTTTAAAATTATGGGGAATTGACACGCGATTTGCATGTGAAGAGAGAAAATATGTACCATTACTTTTATACCATTTTATGTTTATTCCCCACTTGACACATGTTAATCAACCATGGCTTCTCACACTTTTTATTTTTGTTGGACTTTGTATAATAACCCAACCCATAATTTTAATATTAGATATATACTTGCTTTTAGATTGTGACACGTATAATGCATGTTCGTTGACTGTATAGGATAAAATGTGTAAATATGAAATTTAAGTGTATTAAACAAGTATAGTTGATATTATAAATTGGATGTGGCTCAATAGTAGGGTACTCACTTTACTAGTGAGAGGTAGGAGGTTCAAACCTCACTATCAACAATTTATATGGGAGATGTGAGGGATGACCATGGCTTGCCAGAGTTCGAGTCCTGATCTCACCCGGTTTTACTGGCTCTTCGCTATCGTGCCGTTTGGCGGGCGTGGGGATCGGCTTTTATCCGGGGAATCCCTCAATAGGTGGACCGCTAGGGGCTCCGTCCGTCCGGACTCGTGGCCGGCTCGGGCTACCTTTAGCCAATAAGGGCCGTGTACGGAATACCCGGCGTAACTTAGTTGGTCGTTCCAAAAAAAAAGTATAGTTGATATTAAAAAAATTCCAAAATAAAATATTATGTAAGTTTCACATGTATGATGTATGTACAAAACTGTCATAAAATATAATTCACAATTTGACTATCCTTCATATCGTGAGAAAACAAGTTGGATAATAAATTATAGTAAAAATATAAAATAACAATTTTCGGACCACTCCTCAATCGTGGTACGTTGGAAAATTTTGGATGACGAACGTGAACTAGCCCTCTTTTGATTTTGATTTATTTTGGTTGCATTTCATATTCATAAAGAGAATAACCTTAACATTGATATTTGGTTTTGGGATTGGAAGACAACATTGAATGTAAGCTGAATATGTATAGTCTGGATATATCTAATTACAATTCTTTCAATGAGAGCAATTATCAGGAAAAAAAAAGAAAGAGAAAAGAAAGGGTTAAAAGAGACTGAAAGTTGGAGTCAGCATGGAACCTCTTAACCTTTTTTTTTGGGTAAAGGGATTCACCCGGTTAAATGCATTCACACAGCCAAAAAAATACAAGTAATATGACAGAGTGCCATATTAGTTCTCAAGTATGACATGCCATACAAGAGTAGACAAACCAAAACCACCAAAAACTGGTAAACACAGCTAAAGCTTACACAAGAACCAAGGAAAAAACAAAACAAAAAACAAATCAACCATTATCATCAATTTGATGGGAAACTCCCCGCGGAAAGTGCCAATCCTCGAGAACCCGATTAATCCGTTCAGAATTCTTGAACTTTAGAGTCATAAGCTTTAGGCGAGTACCCCTAATGATTTCGTCAGCAACAGTCGTAGGAGTCTTCAAAGAGTTCCTGAAAAGCCGGTTATTTCGCTCCTTCCAAATAATGTACACCGAAGCCCCAAATAATAGCCGATTAACAACATTATCAATAGAGTTGGACATTCCAAATTGAGACACATATTGAAGAATATTCGCCCAACCATTTCTGCACCCCTGAAACTTCCCTTTCATTTTTACAATACTCCAAACCTCAGAAGAGAACTTACAATCAAAGAAGAGATGATTACGAGAATCCGGCTCTCCATTACAAAGAAGGCAGCAATACAAGTTATGATTTGGATACCCACCAATCTTCCACCCCATAATACGATTCTGCGTGCTCAACCTGTCATGAATCACAGTCCACAACATAAAGGAGTGTTTTGGAACACATTGAGAGAACCAAACAACATGCACCCAAGACACCTTATCAGCCGGTCTCCGAAGAAGATGACATATACCTGAAGCCGAGAAACTCATTGAAGTCCCATTCTCATCCATTACCACTATCTTGTCCCTCTTATCCGGACAAATACTTACCTCTTTTAAGTTCGAAAGAATTGGGTATCTCAAAAACCAATCAGGCGGCCAACCCCAGTTATTATGATGAACCACATCACTGACACAGGTCTCTAAAGACAATCCAGCCCGATGTATAGCTCTAGGGTTGATATAATCAATTAAAGGACAAAGATCATCCCATTTATCGTACCAAACTGAAGTAGATCTCCCATTACCAATTTCATGCCATATAAACTGTCTAATATGGGGACGAAACTGAATAATTTTCCTCCACCCCCAAGTACACGAGTTAGGAATCTGCAAGCTCCAAAAATTTCGTCCCTTCATTTTATACTCATGAATCCATTTAACCCACAACGAATTACGCACATTGATTAAGCTCCAAATATGATAAACCAGAAGAGAGTTATTGACATCCCGGATACGCCGGATACCCAAACCACCTTCACATTTCGGCCGACACACAATATCCCAAGAGACTTTATGCTTTCCCTTGTTGTGACCATAGTCCCAAAGGAAATTTTTTATCCGTTTCTCAAGATCAGCAATAAGTCTAGAAGGGAGTGAAAACACAGCAGACCAATAAATATATAAGGACGACAGAACAGACCTGACCAGCTGCAGTTTACCCGCAAAAGATAAAGTTTTATTCTTCCAATCTCCAATCCGACTATCCATACAATCCAGCAACCTCTTACAATCATGGTAATTTAACCTCGTGGAAATAAGCGGAACTCCCAAGTATTTAACCGGGAGCCTTCCTTCAACAAAGGGCATAATATTCAAAATACCACTTTTAGCGCGGTCCGTGACATTACAGAAAAACGCGGTACTTTTCGGAACACTCGGAGTAAGCCCGGACATATCTTTGAAATCATTCAGAGCCCCCATAATGGTTTTAGCAGAATTCACATCACCTCGAGCAAACAGGAACAAATCATCCGCAAAGCAAATATTGATAATATTTAATTTTTCACAATAACGATGAAAACGGAACGAGCGTTCAATACGAACCTTTCGATGCAAAATTAACGTGAGAGCTTGCATAACCAGCGTGAAAATATAAGGGGACATCGGATCACCCTGTCTTAGACCTCTTTTACCACTAAAGAACCCGTGTAAGTTCCCATTAACGGATATCGAAAAGGAAGAAGTGGTTATGCACTCCATTATCCAATGAATCATCCTATCGTGGAAACCATACCCAAAAAGAATATCACGAATGAAGTCCCAACTGACCGTATCGTAAGTTTTCTGGATATCAACTTTAAAAGCACATCTAGGCGGACCATTATTAGTGTGATAATTATGCATTAACTCTTGGGTCAAAAGGATGTTATCAGAAATCCTACGCCCAGGCACAAACGCAGACTGATTGATATCAATTAACGACTCCAAACCCTTCATCATACGAACCGAGATAATCTTGGTAATGCATTTATATAAAGTGTTGCAGCACGAGATGGGGCGAAAATCATTAGGAGTCACAATGTTGGTCACTTTGGGAATAAGGGAAATAATAGTGTGGTTTACCTGTTTAAGGAGACTTCCTTTTCTGAAAAATTCATGAACCGCCAAACAAACATCTTTCCCAACAATATCCCAAGAACTTTTGAAGAAGGCCGAGGAAAAACCATCAGGACCCGGCGCTTTGGAATTCCCAATAGAGAAAAACGCATCCTTGATTTCCAAATCGGATATAGTTCTAACCATAAGCTCCGCCTGAGAGGCCGTGAGCTTAGTAGTAAAAATCTGATTATCCGGTTTTCTCAATGGTTGCAAATCTGAACCAAAAATGTTCATAAAATGATTAACAAACACCGAAGGAACATCCAACCCCTCAAATAAATGGCCCTGAGCATCACTTATAATATCAATACGACCCCTATGGTTTCGCATTTTCAAGGAATTGTGAAAGTACGCAGTGTTAGAGTCACCAAGCTTTAACCAATCAACTTTAGCCTTCTGTTTAAGGAATTCTTCCTCATCTTTAGCCGCCTCATGATAAGCCTTAAGATAACTACTCTGCTCCCGAATCAACTCCAAATTAGTAGGGTCAATGTCGAGACGGGTTTGACAAGCATCCAGAAGGGTTCTAAGATCATTAACTTTCTTGTGGAGATTACCTTGCCGGTGCAGCAAAGAACGGATAGGATGTTTTAAGTTTTGGAGTTTCTTTACCACGCGAAACATGTGATAAACATTCACCTCAATATTCCAGCCGTTAGCAATAATATCATTATAACCCGGTTTTCCAATCAAGAAATTAGGGAATTTAAACGGTTTAGGCTTACCTTTAATAAGAGAGGGGAATTTCAATAGACATGGAGAGTGGTCTGAAATCCGGTACGGAAGGAACACCGCCGAAGAATCATTAAAAATCTCCATGAATTTAGAGTTTCCCATCACCCTATCAAGCTTTTTGAAAAGACCCATACCCGTTTTCAGTTTATTGCTCCAAGTGAATTGGAGTCCGACCCCATTTATATCCTCAACTTCAATGTTCTTAACACAATCACGAAAATCAAGCATCCCAGTGGAAATTTTGGAAGAACCATGTAAGCTGTCTTCCAAATTAAGAGCACAATTAAAATCTCCTAGTAAAGCCCAAGGTTTACCACGAGTGAATTGATTATGAACAGCAAGATTATGCCATAACTCCCTTCTTTTCAAATAACAATTCTCAGCATACACAAAAGAACCATACATCACCTTGCTATCCAGCTTAAACTTTAACTGAACGTGAAGAACCTGGTTCGAATAATCAATAACCATAAGATCAACCAAATCCGTATTCCACCCCACAATAATCCGAGTACCTTTATCACAAACACTACCATTGCTGGTCCAATCCCAATTTTTACAAATCTTCTTACAAACATCAAAAACCGCGTTTAATTTGACGTGAGACTCAAGAATAGCACACACCTGAATATTATTCTCTTGGATTACCTTACGAACCTCTTTTTGTTTAAGAGGGCGGTTCAACCCTCTTATATTCCAAGTGGCGATGGTACCCATTAAACACCCAATTCACCGGGTGTGCTTGCACCCTCAGAACCAATATCCGCTTTCATAGCTTTAGCCACATCCGTAAACAGCTCCTCCACATCATCATCATCTTCATTACTTTCCGATTCGTCCGCCAAATTACCAAACCGGTTACTGGTTTGGACAGCATGCTTTTCCTTTAACTGGACCCCCACAGCCATAGGAGTTGTAGGTTTACCCACTGGATAATTATTGTCTTGTCCTTGAGCGGATGGTTTATTTATAGGTTGTGACACAGCAGGTTTAACCACCGGTCGATAGACAAGATTATGTTTTTTGACTTGCGTATTAACTTTTTTCTTTCCCTTCACCCTCTGGAAACCATCATCATTAGTGACTTTCGTTGGTTCATCATTTAACTTTTTATCATGAACTTGTTTCAGGCATTGAGTGTTCGAATGGCCAAACACCTCACATAAAGAACATCTGGGGGGGGGGGCTCCCAATCATATTCAATCTTAATCTCCGAGATCTTATTTGTCTCCCCCCACGTATCCGGAACAGCAACAACAAGCTTCCTTTTAATATCCTGATTTGCCTGAAGCTCAACCTGGACTCTAGCAAAACTACTTCTTCCCCACGATTCCTTACACATATTGGCAGTATAAGAATCCATACTTATCGGATCCCCAATTCTTGACGCGAGCATACTTAGACCCTCCTCAGTAAAAGCACCCAGGGGAATGTTCTGTAATTTGACCCAAACCGGAACAGACCGTACATCCTCCTTCTCCAAATCTGACTCCATAGTCCAAATATGAAGAATAATGGGGACATTCCTAATCATCCAAGGACCATCTTCAATCAACTTCATCATCCCAGCTTCCGTATGAAACTTGAAAAAGAAAAACCCTTTCGCATTCATCTTAAGTCTCGTAAGCCCATATTTGTTCCAATTTTTCTTAGCAAAATCCTCAACAACCGGAAAAGGAAGACTAAACATATTTTATATGTTTATAATTAATATAAGCAATTTGATGAAAAACATTTTAACAACGATGAGTCCCAATATTAGTGTCGGGTTTTAATAAAATAATATTGGTTTATTATTAATAATATATATATATACACACATAAAAACTTGTAACGAAACTGATTGACACGAAATGCTTATTTTATGATGTCGGTTTAAACAAAACATTATTTATTTAATATTTAATATTAATTATAATATTTATAAAGAGTTTAAACAACAAAATAGAACCAATACCAAAAAATACGGACTAGGTGAGGTTCGAACCCGCGACCCCCCGTCGAACCCTTAACAACTGTAAGACCCCGAATCCCGGGAATCCTATAGTTGGTGATCATCCAATAAACTTACAAAATTCTTAAACTCAAAACAATTCATTTCGTTTCAAAAACCAGTTCAGAGTATAAATCAGTGGAAAAATCATAATTATTAAAACAAGTTCCCAAAACCCGGGAATTATGCCCAACACCAAATTTCAATGTATTAAGTATGAATTGAAAATGAGAGAGCATATAAGGATCTAGATCTTGTGATTACATCGATGTTCATGTTGATTCGTTATAGAATTTAGCTAGATATACGTTAGTAGGTGTAGTGTGTGTGTTAAGATGGCAGTTGGACAGAGTAACGAGAGGATTCAAGGATAAATCAGAACTATTACTTTAAAATAGATTATAGGGGGTTTATGTAAGACCTCGAACCCCGGCAGCCCCACAGTTGGTATTCATGCAAAATATTGTTTAAAGTAATTAAACTTGAAAACGGTTTCTTCCATTAAAACAAACATCTTAGAGTGTAAATTCAGCGGAAAACATAAATAGTGAAGTAAGTTCCCTAAAACCCTGGAATTTTGCCCAAAACCAACTTTAAAACATAATTCATTAAACTATTTAAAATCAAATTGTTCAAAGTACATTCTTCCATCCACGTATGCCCTTCACCGTCCAAGTAGCTTCGTGCACGTCCAAGCGATAAGGCATCCTCTTCCTACCTTGAAACTCACACTAACATGCACACAAAGTTAGCTTGAGCTGAGCGAGTTCAAGTTTTAAGTAAATAATATCAGTAATAACAAATATGGTAGACATACCAAAAGTTTTTAAAGTAAAAAGAGTGCATCCATTAAGTCATCATTACCGAAGACTAAACATTCTCATACATACATATACAAAAGATATATATATATATATATATATATATATATATATATATAAACATCCTTTCAAGTACATCCCTATATATATAACATCCACATATAACATCAGGGTCGAGCAAACGTACAACCCAAACACGTAACATCAATGCATGCAAACACAAAGTAGGCATACGCAATATCCGTAGTCGAAACGACTACAACTCCGCCAAATATAGGCCAAACAATAATGTATATATATATATATATATATATATTAACATCCCAAGGCCTATCATATACTAGCAAGCCTACATAAAATCGTTTAAAACATTTCATCAAGTAAGAAAAACACTTAGGTGTGCATGCTAGCCCAAAACTTGAAAAGAGTGAAAAGGGGCAACATGAACTCACCTGAGATCAACCAAACATCAGCAACGAGCTAGGAAATCTCTAAGTGCACACTCACAAGTAAGGGCCTGTAAATTGTACACAACGCGTTACTAAACTAGACCGTAAGAACACACTTGCCTAACGGCCGCTCAGGCCCAACAACTTGGCCCGAGGCCCAACCCATACTCTTTTACTTTACCTCAGCCCCTAAAACCTTTCAATTAACCAAATCCACCCTACGATCATGGTCGGGGCTAACCATGATGCACAACTCACCCGTCGGTATGCAAATCGAGTCGAATACGCACGTAATAAATCTTAAAACCAATTGTCAAACAAATCAGCCCTAAATGGACCAAATTCCCATCTTAACCTTTTCATACATCATAATTATGTCACCCAAGTTTATAGGGTTGACGGTTCCTTTTTACAACACTCACTTTAATGTTTAAATGACAATTCGCGCACAACCGACTCGATTGACTAATCACCAACCTAATCAGCCCCGAGTACCCAAGAAATAATTTTCCCACAGCCCTTAAACCCCCCTAGGGCTAAGCAAACTGATTCGGTTGGTCATTCAATTGATTAACGCATCAAACTCAACAATTGACGATTCTACACCCGATAAACCCTAGTTTTCGAACTAAAATCGATTGGACGACCTAAACACCTTCAATGAATATGGTTTTTAAGTATGATGTACCAAACATAACTAGGAGGATTTTGGTGCAAAAACCTCACTCAAAACAGTCCTGGAAACGCTCAATTGGACAGCCACCCGGTTAACCTAAAACAAGTCGTTTAACGATCAATGCGCGCAATATAAAGGTCAATTAAGGTGTAAAAGACACGGGGAATCATAAAACCGACCTTGAGTTGAAGTTTTTATGGTTGAAACTCGGCTGCACAGAAGAAAAATCGCCAGGGGGGGTCTGGTCCGATCGGCTGCGCTTGGGGTTTAGGGTTAGGGTTTTTCATTATTTTATGATATAGAATAAATGTTACACATTAGCCCTCAAAGTTTAAGGGATATGGTAACTTGGAAGGAAAGGTTGGATAATTTAACGTACCGAGATGACGTATAGGCTCCCGAGAAACGTCGGTTAAATCCCGAGAATAATACATACTTTACAAGCTTTAACTCTTGGAACCGAAATTAACGGGTGTTACAGTTTATATAGACGATGACCGTTATTCGTTAAGATAAGCTTAACGAATAAGTCATTCGTTACAATTACTTAACGAATAAACATGCTTATTCGTTAATACTTTAAATGATAGCGAATGGCCCTCATTCGTTATCTCATTCGTTAAACACGGTTAACGAATGAGCTTATTATTTTGCTTATGGGTGGTTTATTATTTTGCTTATGGGTGGTTTGGTTGGGACATTCGATGGGATTTCTTCTTGTGGGTGGTTGGTTGTGTATATTTTGTAGTTGAACTTTGTGGGTGTAGTTCACTATAAACCCTCACGAGACCATACTCGTCCACCCGGACTACCGGGGGGTTTAAAGGGTTTATTGCATACGATAAATGCAATCGTGATTCCTACGAAAATGAGTGAGGTCTTTTAACATTTTTACTCGTTTAACAAATTTGGTTAGGAAATTTATTAATCTCGGTCGGTAATTTAAAATTAATGGTTTTGCAAACGATTTAAAAGACCTATATTTTTAACATTTGTGAGAAGCTTGCTTCTACACGTGTGAGAGTTTGCAGATTTTATTTTGAGAGTTGAGGAGGTAAGGTTCACCGAGAGCATCACCGAGGGCAAGAGAGGACACGAGAGTTATATTTTCTAGCAGGTGATTTCGTTTTCATAACCTTATTTGTTTTATTAATTTTTGTTAAAAGTGTAATTGTATTTTCGTATATATTTAATAACCATCATCACATTAGGCCCGGTTTGAAAATTGTCAAGTGAATTTTAAACCCTGAAAGAGCTTGTACAGATCTAGATCTTGATAACAACGATACACATGTTGATTCTTATACGATTAGGCTTGCATACGTTATGTGTGTGTAGTGTGTATGTTGAGTGAACAATTTGGCAGAGTAACGAGAGAGAAAATGGCAAAATATCAGAACTGTTACATGAATGATAAGTTACAGGGTATTTATAAGGGATGACCACATTTGTTAACTTAACACTTAACGAATGTGTCATTCGTTACAGATACTTTAACGAATAAACATACTTATTTACTTTAAAAGATAGCGAATGGCCCTCATTCGTTATCTCATTCGTTAATCTAGGTTAACGAATGAGCTTACAATTAGACGAATGTGTTACATTCGTTACGGGGTAACGAATGTAACTTACATTAGAGCGAATGGCCTATTTAGCCATATTTACATTAAGACCCCTATACTTTTGACTTATTACATTAATGCCCTGATAAAGACCGAGACGTACAAAACATGTATCAACAAAGCCCATCCCTATTTTATGTCTTAAATTTTAAACATTGAGGACAATGTTTGCCTCAAGTGTGGGGATGGGGGAAAAATTGGAAATTTAAAAGTTTTAATGTTCCTTGAATTAAGATTTTTAGCATAATAATGGAAAATGATAGAAAAATCGGGGGTTATTTTTCAAAATTATTATATAATATGAGATAATAAAAACGGGAACGTACTTAACTTGGGATGTGCCGGTAGGCTCAGCCTTGAGAATGAAAGGATAATTTGGTTGTTGACTTAATTGAATTTTAAATGCTTGATTTTTAGTGGGAAACGCCTTCACGGTTTTGTTTGTTTAGCTAAGCCTGTGTAAGGACTGGAATGAAAGATTAGGCCATACTCAAGCCTTTCTATTAGATTTGATCACCAAAAATATATTTTTATATGAATAATCTATAGTACAATGGTTGGATAGGCTTAACATTAGAGTATGCTAAATGGCTTGTGATATAAATATAAATGAAAATACTGCTAGTTAAGTGGCTAACACTTCATAGGCGTATGGTTTTATGGCCTTAAATCCTATATTGATGGGATGCCCCGGGGAACGGAGACCATGGGTCGGTATGCGGTTTATCATATGGTATGCGTAAATCCTAAGTGGATTTATTCATATTAAAAAAGCTTAAAAAAGAGCAAACCCGCAGTTTATCTGCCAATTCATAAGTCAATAAACATGATCACAAAAAGTGCTTTAAAAGTACAAATTCACTACTAACTTGATCATCTACGCTGTTAGTCATATGGGTTCCCCGTGCTCGCGTCTCATTACCATTAATAAACGGACGACACGGGACACGTCATATGTAAGCCCTACAGATGAATTCGTGCCTACTCACGTATGGTGATAGACTTCGGGGTATTGCTTGATAACGGGGGTATGTCATGTAGTGGGGGCTATTTACTAGTTGGTTACCTAATTGCACCTTAATCATATCTAATGGACATTTTGGTAGACTTTAATGCTTAAGTTTGGGGTTTGGTTAGATAAAAATATATCCAAGATTGTCTTAGCTATTACATATGGGCTTAAAAGTTGTACACAGGTGCAAATTTTTGATCGTCTAATTTTAAGGTTTAAGTCAAGTTGGGGTGGTCTGGTTCGGTAAAACTATAATGAGGCATGGTAAGGCGGCTTCAGGGCTTTGAAGTGTGGGTTCCATTTTAATCATATGAACTAATAAAACTGTCGCACCTTATTTTTCCCGGTAAGTATTAAGGCATGGGTCGCAATCGTGGTTTTTTTGTATTATTGGTGCTTAATTAAGATAATCTATGAAGTATTTTGAGAATGATTTCTGGTTCTGATTCCATTGTAAAATCTTTTTCGAGACGAAAAAGGATAAGTGTGGGGATGTGATGGTTGGGTAAAAGTTAGTTATTATTAAATATTAATTAGTTATATTTAGTTGAATAATCGAATGAACATTGGTACTTCAAGCATTGTTAATATATATATATATATATATATATATATATATATATATATATATATATATATATATATATATCTTTTGTATATGTATGTATGAGAATGTTTAGTCTTCGGTAATGATGACTTAATGGATGCACTCTTTTTACTTTAAAAACTTTTGGTATGTCTACCATATTTGTTATTACTGATATTATTTACTTAAAACTTGAACTCGCTCAGCTCAAGCTAACTTTGTGTGCATGTTAGTGTGAGTTTCAAGGTAGGAAGAGGATGCCTTATCGCTTGGACGTGCACGAAGCTACTTGGACGGTGAAGGGCATACGTGGATGGAAGAATGTACTTTGAACAATTTGATTTTAAATAGTTTAATGAATTATGTTTTAAAGTTGGTTTTGGGCAAAATTCCAGGGTTTTAGGGAACTTACTTCACTATTTATGTTTTCCGCTGAATTTACACTCTAAGATGTTTGTTTTAATGGAAGAAACCGTTTTCAAGTTTAATTACTTTAAACAATATTTTGCATGAATACCAACTGTGGGGCTGCCGGGGTTCGAGGTCTTACATAAACCCCCTATAATCTATTTTAAAGTAATAGTTCTGATTTATCCTTGAATCCTCTCGTTACTCTGTCCAACTGCCATCTTAACACACACACTACACCTACTAACGTATATCTAGCTAAATTCTATAACGAATCAACATGAACATCGATGTAATCACAAGATCTAGATCCTTATATGCTCTCTCATTTTCAATTCATACTTAATACATTGAAATTTGGTGTTGGGCATAATTCCCGGGTTTTGGGAACTTGTTTTAATAATTATGATTTTTCCACTGATTTATACTCTGAACTGGTTTTTGAAACGAAATGAATTGTTTTGAGTTTAAGAATTTTGTAAGTTTATTGGATGATCACCAACTATAGGATTCCCGGGATTCGGGGTCTTACAGTTGTTAAGGGTTCGACGGGGGGTCGCGGGTTCGAACCTCACCTAGTCCGTATTTTTTGGTATTGGTTCTATTTTGTTGTTTAAACTCTTTATAAATATTATAATTAATATTAAATATTAAATAAATAATGTTTTGTTTAAACCGACATCATAAAATAAGCATTTCGTGTCAATCAGTTTCGTTACAAGTTTTTATGTGTGTATATATATATATTATTAATAATAAACCAATATTATTTTATTAAAACCCGACACTAATATTGGGACTCATCGTTGTTAAAATGTTTTCATCAAATTGCTTATATTAATTATAAACATATAAAATATGTGTGTGTGTGTCTATATATATATATATAAACATCCTTTCAAGTACATCCCTATATATATAACATCCACATATAACATGCACACAAAGTTAGCTTGAGCTGAGCGAGTTCAAGCGATAAGGCATCCTCTTCCTACCTTGAAACTCACACTAACATGCACACAAAGTTAGCTTGAGCTGAGCGAGTTCAAGTTTTAAGTAAATAATATCAGTAATAACAAATATGGTAGACATACCAAAAGTTTTTAAAGTAAAAAGAGTGCATCCATTAAGTCATCATTACCGAAGACTAAACATTCTCATACATACATATACAAAAGATATATATATATATATATATATATAAACATCCTTTCAAGTACATCCCTATATATATAACATCCACATATAACATCAGGGTCGAGCAAACGTACAACCCAAACACGTAACATCAATGCATGCAAACACAAAGTAGGCATACGCAATATCCGTAGTCGAAACGACTACAACTCCGCCAAATATAGGCCAAACAATAATGTATATATATATATATATATATTAACATCCCAAGGCCTATCATATACTAGCAAGCCTACATAAAATCGTTTAAAACATTTCATCAAGTAAGAAAAACACTTAGGTGTGCATGCTAGCCCAAAACTTGAAAAGAGTGAAAAGGGGCAACATGAACTCACCTGAGATCAACCAAACATCAGCAACGAGCTAGGAAATCTCTAAGTGCACACTCACAAGTAAGGGCCTGTAAATTGTACACAACGCGTTACTAAACTAGACCGTAAGAACACACTTGCCTAACGGCCGCTCAGGCCCAACAACTTGGCCCGAGGCCCAACCCATACTCTTTTACTTTACCTCAGCCCCTAAAACCTTTCAATTAACCAAATCCACCCTACGATCATGGTCGGGGCTAACCATGATGCACAACTCACCCGTCGGTATGCAAATCGAGTCGAATACGCACGTAATAAATCTTAAAACCAATTGTCAAACAAATCAGCCCTAAATGGACCAAATTCCCATCTTAACCTTTTCATACATCATAATTATGTCACCCAAGTTTATAGGGTTGACGGTTCCTTTTTACAACACTCACTTTAATGTTTAAATGACAATTCGCGCACAACCGACTCGATTGACTAATCACCAACCTAATCAGCCCCGAGTACCCAAGAAATAATTTTCCCACAGCCCTTAAACCCCCCTAGGGCTAAGCAAACTGATTCGGTTGGTCATTCAATTGATTAACGCATCAAACTCAACAATTGACGATTCTACACCCGATAAACCCTAGTTTTCGAACTAAAATCGATTGGACGACCTAAACACCTTCAATGAATATGGTTTTTAAGTATGATGTACCAAACATAACTAGGAGGATTTTGGTGCAAAAACCTCACTCAAAACAGTCCTGGAAACGCTCAATTGGACAGCCACCCGGTTAACCTAAAACAAGTCGTTTAACGATCAATGCGCGCAATATAAAGGTCAATTAAGGTGTAAAAGACACGGGGAATCATAAAACCGACCTTGAGTTGAAGTTTTTATGGTTGAAACTCGGCTGCACAGAAGAAAAATCGCCAGGGGGGGTCTGGTCCGATCGGCTGCGCTTGGGGTTTAGGGTTAGGGTTTTTCATTATTTTATGATATAGAATAAATGTTACACATTAGCCCTCAAAGTTTAAGGGATATGGTAACTTGGAAGGAAAGGTTGGATAATTTAACGTACCGAGATGACGTATAGGCTCCCGAGAAACGTCGGTTAAATCCCGAGAATAATACATACTTTACAAGCTTTAACTCTTGGAACCGAAATTAACGGGTGTTACAGTTTATATAGACGATGACCGTTATTCGTTAAGATAAGCTTAACGAATAAGTCATTCGTTACAATTACTTAACGAATAAACATGCTTATTCGTTAATACTTTAAATGATAGCGAATGGCCCTCATTCGTTATCTCATTCGTTAAACACGGTTAACGAATGAGCTTATTATTTTGCTTATGGGTGGTTTATTATTTTGCTTATGGGTGGTTTGGTTGGGACATTCGATGGGATTTCTTCTTGTGGGTGGTTGGTTGTGTATATTTTGTAGTTGAACTTTGTGGGTGTAGTTCACTATAAACCCTCACGAGACCATACTCGTCCACCCGGACTACCGGGGGGTTTAAAGGGTTTATTGCATACGATAAATGCAATCGTGATTCCTACGAAAATGAGTGAGGTCTTTTAACATTTTTACTCGTTTAACAAATTTGGTTAGGAAATTTATTAATCTCGGTCGGTAATTTAAAATTAATGGTTTTGCAAACGATTTAAAAGACCTATATTTTTAACATTTGTGAGAAGCTTGCTTCTACACGTGTGAGAGTTTGCAGATTTTATTTTGAGAGTTGAGGAGGTAAGGTTCACCGAGAGCATCACCGAGGGCAAGAGAGGACACGAGAGTTATATTTTCTAGCAGGTGATTTCGTTTTCATAACCTTATTTGTTTTATTAATTTTTGTTAAAAGTGTAATTGTATTTTCGTATATATTTAATAACCATCATCACATTAGGCCCGGTTTGAAAATTGTCAAGTGAATTTTAAACCCTGAAAGAGCTTGTACAGATCTAGATCTTGATAACAACGATACACATGTTGATTCTTATACGATTAGGCTTGCATACGTTATGTGTGTGTAGTGTGTATGTTGAGTGAACAATTTGGCAGAGTAACGAGAGAGAAAATGGCAAAATATCAGAACTGTTACATGAATGATAAGTTACAGGGTATTTATAAGGGATGACCACATTTGTTAACTTAACACTTAACGAATGTGTCATTCGTTACAGATACTTTAACGAATAAACATACTTATTTACTTTAAAAGATAGCGAATGGCCCTCATTCGTTATCTCATTCGTTAATCTAGGTTAACGAATGAGCTTACAATTAGACGAATGTGTTACATTCGTTACGGGGTAACGAATGTAACTTACATTAGAGCGAATGGCCTATTTAGCCATATTTACATTAAGACCCCTATACTTTTGACTTATTACATTAATGCCCTGATAAAGACCGAGACGTACAAAACATGTATCAACAAAGCCCATCCCTATTTTATGTCTTAAATTTTAAACATTGAGGACAATGTTTGCCTCAAGTGTGGGGATGGGGGAAAAATTGGAAATTTAAAAGTTTTAATGTTCCTTGAATTAAGATTTTTAGCATAATAATGGAAAATGATAGAAAAATCGGGGGTTATTTTTCAAAATTATTATATAATATGAGATAATAAAAACGGGAACGTACTTAACTTGGGATGTGCCGGTAGGCTCAGCCTTGAGAATGAAAGGATAATTTGGTTGTTGACTTAATTGAATTTTAAATGCTTGATTTTTAGTGGGAAACGCCTTCACGGTTTTGTTTGTTTAGCTAAGCCTGTGTAAGGACTGGAATGAAAGATTAGGCCATACTCAAGCCTTTCTATTAGATTTGATCACCAAAAATATATTTTTATATGAATAATCTATAGTACAATGGTTGGATAGGCTTAACATTAGAGTATGCTAAATGGCTTGTGATATAAATATAAATGAAAATACTGCTAGTTAAGTGGCTAACACTTCATAGGCGTATGGTTTTATGGCCTTAAATCCTATATTGATGGGATGCCCCGGGGAACGGAGACCATGGGTCGGTATGCGGTTTATCATATGGTATGCGTAAATCCTAAGTGGATTTATTCATATTAAAAAAGCTTAAAAAAGAGCAAACCCGCAGTTTATCTGCCAATTCATAAGTCAATAAACATGATCACAAAAAGTGCTTTAAAAGTACAAATTCACTACTAACTTGATCATCTACGCTGTTAGTCATATGGGTTCCCCGTGCTCGCGTCTCATTACCATTAATAAACGGACGACACGGGACACGTCATATGTAAGCCCTACAGATGAATTCGTGCCTACTCACGTATGGTGATAGACTTCGGGGTATTGCTTGATAACGGGGGTATGTCATGTAGTGGGGGCTATTTACTAGTTGGTTACCTAATTGCACCTTAATCATATCTAATGGACATTTTGGTAGACTTTAATGCTTAAGTTTGGGGTTTGGTTAGATAAAAATATATCCAAGATTGTCTTAGCTATTACATATGGGCTTAAAAGTTGTACACAGGTGCAAATTTTTGATCGTCTAATTTTAAGGTTTAAGTCAAGTTGGGGTGGTCTGGTTCGGTAAAACTATAATGAGGCATGGTAAGGCGGCTTCAGGGCTTTGAAGTGTGGGTTCCATTTTAATCATATGAACTAATAAAACTGTCGCACCTTATTTTTCCCGGTAAGTATTAAGGCATGGGTCGCAATCGTGGTTTTTTTGTATTATTGGTGCTTAATTAAGATAATCTATGAAGTATTTTGAGAATGATTTCTGGTTCTGATTCCATTGTAAAATCTTTTTCGAGACGAAAAAGGATAAGTGTGGGGATGTGATGGTTGGGTAAAAGTTAGTTATTATTAAATATTAATTAGTTATATTTAGTTGAATAATCGAATGAACATTGGTACTTCAAGCATTGTTAATATATATATATATATATATATATATATATATATATATATATATCTTTTGTATATGTATGTATGAGAATGTTTAGTCTTCGGTAATGATGACTTAATGGATGCACTCTTTTTACTTTAAAAACTTTTGGTATGTCTACCATATTTGTTATTACTGATATTATTTACTTAAAACTTGAACTCGCTCAGCTCAAGCTAACTTTGTGTGCATGTTAGTGTGAGTTTCAAGGTAGGAAGAGGATGCCTTATCGCTTGGACGTGCACGAAGCTACTTGGACGGTGAAGGGCATACGTGGATGGAAGAATGTACTTTGAACAATTTGATTTTAAATAGTTTAATGAATTATGTTTTAAAGTTGGTTTTGGGCAAAATTCCAGGGTTTTAGGGAACTTACTTCACTATTTATGTTTTCCGCTGAATTTACACTCTAAGATGTTTGTTTTAATGGAAGAAACCGTTTTCAAGTTTAATTACTTTAAACAATATTTTGCATGAATACCAACTGTGGGGCTGCCGGGGTTCGAGGTCTTACATAAACCCCCTATAATCTATTTTAAAGTAATAGTTCTGATTTATCCTTGAATCCTCTCGTTACTCTGTCCAACTGCCATCTTAACACACACACTACACCTACTAACGTATATCTAGCTAAATTCTATAACGAATCAACATGAACATCGATGTAATCACAAGATCTAGATCCTTATATGCTCTCTCATTTTCAATTCATACTTAATACATTGAAATTTGGTGTTGGGCATAATTCCCGGGTTTTGGGAACTTGTTTTAATAATTATGATTTTTCCACTGATTTATACTCTGAACTGGTTTTTGAAACGAAATGAATTGTTTTGAGTTTAAGAATTTTGTAAGTTTATTGGATGATCACCAACTATAGGATTCCCGGGATTCGGGGTCTTACAGTTGTTAAGGGTTCGACGGGGGGTCGCGGGTTCGAACCTCACCTAGTCCGTATTTTTTGGTATTGGTTCTATTTTGTTGTTTAAACTCTTTATAAATATTATAATTAATATTAAATATTAAATAAATAATGTTTTGTTTAAACCGACATCATAAAATAAGCATTTCGTGTCAATCAGTTTCGTTACAAGTTTTTATGTGTGTATATATATATATTATTAATAATAAACCAATATTATTTTATTAAAACCCGACACTAATATTGGGACTCATCGTTGTTAAAATGTTTTCATCAAATTGCTTATATTAATTATAAACATATAAAATATGTGTGTGTGTGTCTATATATATATATATAAACATCCTTTCAAGTACATCCCTATATATATAACATCCACATATAACATGCACACAAAGTTAGCTTGAGCTGAGCGAGTTCAAGCGATAAGGCATCCTCTTCCTACCTTGAAACTCACACTAACATGCACACAAAGTTAGCTTGAGCTGAGCGAGTTCAAGTTTTAAGTAAATAATATCAGTAATAACAAATATGGTAGACATACCAAAAGTTTTTAAAGTAAAAAGAGTGCATCCATTAAGTCATCATTACCGAAGACTAAACATTCTCATACATACATATACAAAAGATATATATATATATATATATATATATATATAAACATCCTTTCAAGTACATCCCTATATATATAACATCCACATATAACATCAGGGTCGAGCAAACGTACAACCCAAACACGTAACATCAATGCATGCAAACACAAAGTAGGCATACGCAATATCCGTAGTCGAAACGACTACAACTCCGCCAAATATAGGCCAAACAATAATGTATATATATATATATATATATATATATATATATATATTAACATCCCAAGGCCTATCATATACTAGCAAGCCTACATAAAATCGTTTAAAACATTTCATCAAGTAAGAAAAACACTTAGGTGTGCATGCTAGCCCAAAACTTGAAAAGAGTGAAAAGGGGCAACATGAACTCACCTGAGATCAACCAAACATCAGCAACGAGCTAGGAAATCTCTAAGTGCACACTCACAAGTAAGGGCCTGTAAATTGTACACAACGCGTTACTAAACTAGACCGTAAGAACACACTTGCCTAACGGCCGCTCAGGCCCAACAACTTGGCCCGAGGCCCAACCCATACTCTTTTACTTTACCTCAGCCCCTAAAACCTTTCAATTAACCAAATCCACCCTACGATCATGGTCGGGGCTAACCATGATGCACAACTCACCCGTCGGTATGCAAATCGAGTCGAATACGCACGTAATAAATCTTAAAACCAATTGTCAAACAAATCAGCCCTAAATGGACCAAATTCCCATCTTAACCTTTTCATACATCATAATTATGTCACCCAAGTTTATAGGGTTGACGGTTCCTTTTTACAACACTCACTTTAATGTTTAAATGACAATTCGCGCACAACCGACTCGATTGACTAATCACCAACCTAATCAGCCCCGAGTACCCAAGAAATAATTTTCCCACAGCCCTTAAACCCCCCTAGGGCTAAGCAAACTGATTCGGTTGGTCATTCAATTGATTAACGCATCAAACTCAACAATTGACGATTCTACACCCGATAAACCCTAGTTTTCGAACTAAAATCGATTGGACGACCTAAACACCTTCAATGAATATGGTTTTTAAGTATGATGTACCAAACATAACTAGGAGGATTTTGGTGCAAAAACCTCACTCAAAACAGTCCTGGAAACGCTCAATTGGACAGCCACCCGGTTAACCTAAAACAAGTCGTTTAACGATCAATGCGCGCAATATAAAGGTCAATTAAGGTGTAAAAGACACGGGGAATCATAAAACCGACCTTGAGTTGAAGTTTTTATGGTTGAAACTCGGCTGCACAGAAGAAAAATCGCCAGGGGGGGTCTGGTCCGATCGGCTGCGCTTGGGGTTTAGGGTTAGGGTTTTTCATTATTTTATGATATAGAATAAATGTTACACATTAGCCCTCAAAGTTTAAGGGATATGGTAACTTGGAAGGAAAGGTTGGATAATTTAACGTACCGAGATGACGTATAGGCTCCCGAGAAACGTCGGTTAAATCCCGAGAATAATACATACTTTACAAGCTTTAACTCTTGGAACCGAAATTAACGGGTGTTACAGTTTATATAGACGATGACCGTTATTCGTTAAGATAAGCTTAACGAATAAGTCATTCGTTACAATTACTTAACGAATAAACATGCTTATTCGTTAATACTTTAAATGATAGCGAATGGCCCTCATTCGTTATCTCATTCGTTAAACACGGTTAACGAATGAGCTTATTATTTTGCTTATGGGTGGTTTATTATTTTGCTTATGGGTGGTTTGGTTGGGACATTCGATGGGATTTCTTCTTGTGGGTGGTTGGTTGTGTATATTTTGTAGTTGAACTTTGTGGGTGTAGTTCACTATAAACCCTCACGAGACCATACTCGTCCACCCGGACTACCGGGGGGTTTAAAGGGTTTATTGCATACGATAAATGCAATCGTGATTCCTACGAAAATGAGTGAGGTCTTTTAACATTTTTACTCGTTTAACAAATTTGGTTAGGAAATTTATTAATCTCGGTCGGTAATTTAAAATTAATGGTTTTGCAAACGATTTAAAAGACCTATATTTTTAACATTTGTGAGAAGCTTGCTTCTACACGTGTGAGAGTTTGTAGATTTTATTTTGAGAGTTGAGGAGGTAAGGTTCACCGAGAGCATCACCGAGGGCAAGAGAGGACACGAGAGTTATATTTTCTAGCAGGTGATTTCGTTTTCATAACCTTATTTGTTTTATTAATTTTTGTTAAAAGTGTAATTGTATTTTCGTATATATTTAATAACCATCATCACATTAGGCCCGGTTTGAAAATTGTCAAGTGAATTTTAAACCCTGAAAGAGCTTGTACAGATCTAGATCTTGATAACAACGATACACATGTTGATTCTTATACGATTAGGCTTGCATACGTTATGTGTGTGTAGTGTGTATGTTGAGTGAACAATTTGGCAGAGTAACGAGAGAGAAAATGGCAAAATATCAGAACTGTTACATGAATGATAAGTTACAGGGTATTTATAAGGGATGACCACATTTGTTAACTTAACACTTAACGAATGTGTCATTCGTTACAGATACTTTAACGAATAAACATACTTATTTACTTTAAAAGATAGCGAATGGCCCTCATTCGTTATCTCATTCGTTAATCTAGGTTAACGAATGAGCTTACAATTAGACGAATGTGTTACATTCGTTACGGGGTAACGAATGTAACTTACATTAGAGCGAATGGCCTATTTAGCCATATTTACATTAAGACCCCTATACTTTTGACTTATTACATTAATGCCCTGATAAAGACCGAGACGTACAAAACATGTATCAACAAAGCCCATCCCTATTTTATGTCTTAAATTTTAAACATTGAGGACAATGTTTGCCTCAAGTGTGGGGATGGGGTAAAAATTGGAAATTTAAAAGTTTTAATGTTCCTTGAATTAAGATTTTTAGCATAATAATGGAAAATGATAGAAAAATCGGGGGTTATTTTTCAAAATTATTATATAATATGAGATAATAAAAACGGGAACGTACTTAACTTGGGATGTGCCGGTAGGCTCAGCCTTGAGAATGAAAGGATAATTTGGTTGTTGACTTAATTGAATTTTAAATGCTTGATTTTTAGTGGGAAACGCCTTCACGGTTTTGTTTGTTTAGCTAAGCCTGTGTAAGGACTGGAATGAAAGATTAGGCCATACTCAAGCCTTTCTATTAGATTTGATCACCAAAAATATATTTTTATATGAATAATCTATAGTACAATGGTTGGATAGGCTTAACATTAGAGTATGCTAAATGGCTTGTGATATAAATATAAATGAAAATACTGCTAGTTAAGTGGCTAACACTTCATAGGCGTATGGTTTTATGGCCTTAAATCCTATATTGATGGGATGCCCCGGGGAACGGAGACCATGGGTCGGTATGCGGTTTATCATATGGTATGCGTAAATCCTAAGTGGATTTATTCATATTAAAAAAGCTTAAAAAAGAGCAAACCCGCAGTTTATCTGCCAATTCATAAGTCAATAAACATGATCACAAAAAGTGCTTTAAAAGTACAAATTCACTACTAACTTGATCATCTACGCTGTTAGTCATATGGGTTCCCCGTGCTCGCGTCTCATTACCATTAATAAACGGACGACACGGGACACGTCATATGTAAGCCCTACAGATGAATTCGTGCCTACTCACGTATGGTGATAGACTTCGGGGTATTGCTTGATAACGGGGGTATGTCATGTAGTGGGGGCTATTTACTAGTTGGTTACCTAATTGCACCTTAATCATATCTAATGGACATTTTGGTAGACTTTAATGCTTAAGTTTGGGGTTTGGTTAGATAAAAATATATCCAAGATTGTCTTAGCTATTACATATGGGCTTAAAAGTTGTACACAGGTGCAAATTTTTGATCGTCTAATTTTAAGGTTTAAGTCAAGTTGGGGTGGTCTGGTTCGGTAAAACTATAATGAGGCATGGTAAGGCGGCTTCAGGGCTTTGAAGTGTGGGTTCCATTTTAATCATATGAACTAATAAAACTGTCGCACCTTATTTTTCCCGGTAAGTATTAAGGCATGGGTCGCAATCGTGGTTTTTTTGTATTATTGGTGCTTAATTAAGATAATCTATGAAGTATTTTGAGAATGATTTCTGGTTCTGATTCCATTGTAAAATCTTTTTCGAGACGAAAAAGGATAAGTGTGGGGATGTGATGGTTGGGTAAAAGTTAGTTATTATTAAATATTAATTAGTTATATTTAGTTGAATAATCGAATGAACATTGGTACTTCAAGCATTGTTTACGTGTTTTCAGGACATTGGAAGCTATGGAGCTTAACGAGGATATTTACGGGCTTGGAACGAAGATCGAGAAGTGAAAGATTGGACGTGCACGCATCACGAGGCATTCAAGAAAAGAAAAGAGAAAAATCTGATGTTTTACATCTTCGCGATACGCGAAGATGCAAAGAAGGGCAACTTCGCGATACGCGAAGTTGCAGGAATTCGGTCGCGACTATTTTGTCCTTCGTGATATGCGAAGAAGCACCCTTTGCATCTTCGCGATACGCGAAGATGCTTAAGTCGGCCAAAAATTTAAGTTTTCCCTATATAAACCCCTTAACCTTCCCCATTCGGATTATAACGATTTCCAGAGGCAAAAGAGGCTGTCTAAGACGATTTCTCACCATTCCAAGGTTTCCGGTTCATCTCGGGTTTGCATGTTCATCAAAGACAAGTGTTTTGACATTATGATTATGTTCGGCTAAGTCCTTTGTTCATTCTAGGCTAGGATTTTGTGTAAATCCTCTTGAGACTAGATTTGCTATGCTTAAAGTTATGGACTTGATTTGAGTTATTGCTTTTATCTTGTTTAATTGATTTCTTGGTTGTTTAAACAATTTATATTTGCAATTATTGATTAGTGCATCACTTGTTTGGTTTTGTTCATCAACACTTAGGGTTAGACTCTTATGTCATTGAACTTATAATCATCGGTTCATGCTACTTAATTAGTTGTCATAAAACATAAATTGGTAATTGTGTAGATCGAGTTCAATTGTGTCAACAATTCGGTTAGGGTATCGTTTTTCCTCACAATCAAACTACTAGGTCTAGTAATTATTGCGCAATCAAGACAAGTAAATCTGTGATTAAGTTGAATGTCACATAACCCGAACCTAGTATGAATGCTTTTTAATTAATATTGTTTACAAATATTTTTAAGTAATAATTAGTTTTAATTAAATCTTTTTCTACAAACCGCTTGACATCGTTTGTCCGCCTTAGTTATTTAATTAATTTAGTCATATTAAATTAGCACTTTCCTTGAGTCCTTGTGGAGATGACCTTACTTACCCGTACTAGTTATAGGTATTTAAGTCCTTAATTAATTATTTTTTAGTAGACCACGACAGCCTACGTCAACGATACTCAACCAATAAACAACATAACACAAATTTTGGAATATGTATATACCCACAATGTCGTGGTTTAACCATTTATTTCCGGAGGAGGAGCCGGGTTACGCCGCTAACGATCAGCCTGGCACGTCATGGTTAATCGACTTGAACCATGTTTCGTTTTATATTTATTTAATATGAATTTGTTGTTTTTATAATTAAGGCTTGCTACATTACGTTTTGTTAGGAGTATGTCGGCTATGATACTCAGCCCCAACAACCTTACCGTCAGGCTAGCTCGTTGGGCTTACCAAATTTGAACCAGGTTTCGCTATTTGTATTTATTTAGTATGAAGTTGTTAGTTGCCTTTTTAACTAAAGCATGATACATTATGTTTTGTTAGGAGCAAATCAGTTATTATAGTCAGCCTGAACAGTTTTATGGTAACCTTGGCTCGCCGGGCTTCCCAAATTTGATTCAGGTTTCCCGTACTTTTATCGTTATTGTTATTTTTTTATTAAAGTATTACTAGAATTAAAATGTGATTTTTATTAAAATATTATTATTGTATTATTATTATTGTATTAATATTATTATTATGAATATTATGATTATTATTACAATATTAATTGTTTGTTATTAAAATATTACTATTACTAAAATAATATTATTCTAAATATATAATTATGTTATTATTATTTTAATATTATTGTTTATTATTAAAATATCAAAATTTATATTATTATTGGTATTAAAATATTATTATTATCACTAATACTGTTGTTTGATTTTAATTTATACATGTTAGGAGTACTTCGTGTCGGACTATGTAGCTCAGCTAGCCGTCGTACCAGTCACCTGTCACCGGGTCGGATTATGGAGGTCAGGCTCCTCTTGGTACTAGATACCAGTAGCAAATACTCCGTTTTACGAAACCGAGTCTTCATCGTGCCACGGGCGAAACGAGCATGCTGGGGTAAACCTAAATGACGATGATGAGGATGCCGTGGTAAACCCAAATAGCGAAGATGAGTACGACAATGACTACATACATGAGGTGACGGTTTCATATAAAGCAGATGCTATAAGACACCGTGTGTTTTATTTTAAGTTAATATTATTTATTTGTATGTTATTTAATAAATAGCATCAAACTATTTCAGATTTTTGAGAGCCGCGAGGAGCTGGAGAAATGGGCCAAAGAAAAACGATGTGGACCTTGCATGCAATCGTGGAGGCGAACCGAAAATAAATGTCACGGTGAGACCTACAGGCAGCATTAAAAAATGTTATACGTTTAAGATCCTAGGCAGGTACGACTCGAGGGGTGCATGTTGGAAGGTTCAAGTGGTAAACGAGACTCACAACCACGATCCCGCTGAATTCAAGGAGGGGTGCGCGACTTTTAGAAAAATGACCAGGGAGCAGCTGATATGGTTGCAACTTTACACGGGAGCGGCCTGAAGCCCCTTCAAATCCAAGCAGTCCTGGGCGTAGAGTTTCCCGGTGTCCAACCCACACTAAAGGACATATACAACCACACGAGCAAGATTAGAAGGGAGGCGTTACATGGTGATACCCCTATGAAGGTAGTTGAAAACCTTCGTAGTTTTTCTGTGTAATTGCCATCCTTGTAATATTCACTAAAGTTTTATTTCATCCAATGCAGGCGCTGGAAAACTTTCTCCAACGCAACGGTTTCACGTACTATACCCAGGAGAATTCAACCGATGATAGGACGGAGGAAATTTTCTTCTGTCATAATAAGTCGCATAAGATGTGGTGTGTGTTCCCTGAGGTGTTGTTGATTGACACGACGTACAACACCAACATGTACGACTGGCCGTTAGTTCAGTTTATCGGTGTGATGTCGACATCACAGTCGTTTTGTATCGCCCATGCATTTTTTATCAGGGAACGGCAGAGGAACTTCACCTGGGCTCTCGAGAAACTTAAAGATATGCTCGATGATTGTATGGAGCCACGCGTTATTCTGACTTACGCAGACCAGGCCCTAATGAACTCCTGCGACGCGATCTTCTTTAATGCCACCAAGAATTTATGCAGATGGCACATATCCGAGAACATGAGGAAAAAATTTAAGAGTCGTTATAGGACATATATGGGGGCGGACTTCACGTACTGGTGGAAGGTCCTGTATCAGTCTCCAACGATACAACTGTTCGACAACCGTCGCATGGACATGGAACGTCATTTACTACAGGACGACAGAGCAAGTGAGTCTTTCGTATCAGTTGACAATTTTTAATAGTCTAGACAGACGTCTTATTAACATTTCCCTTTATTTTTCCAGAGGATTGGAAATACATTCGCAACAACAGGCTGGATCCATACAAACACAAGTTTGTAGCCTGCTGGATTGACAACGGCGAAAATACGGCGAGCACACGACGAACCGAGTTGAGAGCCAACACGCAAATCTGAAAAGGTACCTCAACGGAAGCAACAACTCGCTCGACACCATTTCGAGGCGCGTCCTTAAAGTTGTTAACGCGCAGATGAAAGAAATTGGTCGATCTTTTGAAGACTCCCGTTCCAAGGTCATGGAAGGACATCGACAGCACGCCTGGTTGAAGAAGCTACTAAATAGGAAGTCAACTCACGCTCTGGATCTACTTGTGAACGAGTATGAGTTGATACACAAGATGCGTGACGGCGGCGCTTCATGCGACCACCATTTGTCTTCGTCTTCTGGGTTGCCGTATGCTTGTTGGATTGAGGGATACATAGTTAATGATACGTGTATCCTAATAAAGGATGTGGACCCGTTCTGGAGGAGGCTTAATTTTGATCCAGCCTATCCGCCGAACAAAGAGCCAGACTATGAAGCAGGTCTACGGGACATTAGAGATACGCTATCGTCCATAAAGGACCCTAATCAAAAGAAAAGTTTTTTCTCCAAGATCATATATGCTCTTCCAGTGAGATCTAAAAAGAAGGAGCCCGAAAAAAGAGAGGATCCTCGGGGGCGTCCCAAAAAACCAGATCCCCCGAGGCACATCTCATGCACACCCTTTTCAGATATTCCCAGACACAGCTCAAACACCTCCTCCTCGTCACAGGTGCCCACACAAGAAACCCCTACCCCTTCCTCGTTATCTTGTTCGTTGTCCTAGTCACCGTCGCGGTTAAAATTTCGGGCATGCGACCTAGGACACCGAAACCTACGGGAGCTCACCTCGGGTTTCCTTTAATGGTTTCGCAAGCACAACCGGTGATAGAAATGTTTAAGAGCCTCATTCCCAGCTGGGCACAGCCGTTCGTCTCAGACATTAAAGACATACGCCCAGACGGTAACTGCGGCTTCCGAACAATCTCAGTGGGTTTGGGGAGGCATGAGAAACACTGGCAGGATGTTAGGCGTGCAATGCTGAACAAGCTGGTCACGAACGAAGGGTGGCGGAGGGCGATGATCAAGAGAGAGGATGATGGTTTGTATGATAGGGTTCGTTCCACCCTTCCATACTTCGATACGGTCAAACTGGCGCTGCCAAGTAGTTGGTTCAACGTACCCAGTCACGGGCACGTGGTTGCTGAAATATACGGGTGTGTTTTAGTCAATCTACACGGCAATGACACCGAATGTTACTTCCCATTGAAAATTGACAATAATAAATAATACAAATAAATAATAATAATAATAATAAATAATAAATAAAAATAATAATAAAGAATAATAAATTATAAATAATAATAAATAAATAATAAATAATAATAATAAATAATAATAAAAACAGGCATAATACACCTCGTATAGCTCTATGCGCGGCGTATTAAGTCCCTTATAACATCGTGTTTGCTCAGATGCCCCATCATTTTCAAATTTCAAACTCCCACTTCCGAGCATTCGAGCATCCAAACACGAGCCTCTGTTAGACCAACAACGACCCCACACGACACGAGTTAGGAGATTTGACCCGACACCGACACGACATGAAGGTAATTTTTTAATATTATGTTGATGATGATGATTAAGTTAAGATGATGATGATGATGATGATGATGTTCTTTTTGTTGGGATGATGTTGTGTTGTTGGGATGATTATGTTAAAACCGTCCGCCGGAGTCTGGCCGTAATATGGCTGGAGTCTGGCCGTCGATTTTACAGAGAAGGTCAGAGGCGGCATATAGCCCTATACGCTGCCTCTGATATATATATTTATTTTTTAATTTATTTATTTATTAGTATTATTTTTAATATTAATTTAGTATTATTATTTTTGTTATTATTATTATTATTGTTGTTGTTGTTGTTGTTGTTGTTGTTGTTGTTGTTGTCGTTGTTGTTGTTAGTATTACTGTTTTTATTATTATTATTATTATTATTATTATTATTATTATTATTATTATTATTATTATCATTACTGTTGCTGTTGTTGTTATTATTATTACTACTACTACTGTTTTTATTATTGTTATTATTATTATTATTATTATTATTATTATTATAGTTTGTGGACGATGAGATTGAATTGGAGCTCGAGCAGGAGCAGGAGCAGGAGATGGAGCTGGGGCGGGGCCGGGGGGCCCCTAGCGGGTGACAAAGTGTTGGTCACCTAACCACATTTCAGTTCCCTGAGGGTAGCGACCACAACATACGATACAGGAACCTACGACAAATGACCCCGTTTAACAACGCAGTCATCTGTTGGACGTTTTTGGAGTCCTGCGACGCTCACCGGCGGGCGGCTGAGTATGTCGGAGAGGGTACGCCCTGGAGCCAGTACTTCGGTATGCCTCTAACAGCACACCGAGAGCTGACACTAGAGGTTTACTCCACGATACACGTTAGGTGTGTTTACTCCATGTTATTATATTTTTTTATATTTATATTATATTATTTTATATTATATTTTATAATTTAAGGCCGCGTGCGTCGGGTACGCCAGAGTACCCGATGAGGGAACCAGGCGCCGACACAGAGGGTTCGGAGGTTTCCTTCCGCATGTTCAGGCAAGACGTCCACCTCTGATTGCGAGGTTATATTATATTATATTATATTATATTATATTATATTATATTATATTATATTATATTATATTATATTATATTATATTATATTATATTATATTATATTATATTATATTATATTATATTATATTATATTATATTATATTATATTATATTACCTACACAGGCTGATTGCGATGTCCATCGGGGGTCGCAATCAGGGTGCGGAGCACTGCAGCCTGCGTGACCTGTTTTTTTTTAGGTGTCTGCTGACTGGCACGCACTGCAACCTCGCTAAGGGATTTCCAGAATAGTTGCCACCTACTTCCACAGGCAGGCACGAGGGTCCTTGATGGGTGGCGGGTATGTCACCCAGCTTGCGATCGCTCTGGGCCATGGAACCCTGGTGGACGGCCTGGTTATCGCCACGACCCCTCCGAGCCCTCTGGACCGCGACTGTTGCGGCAGCATGCACATTGTGCGTCCGTTCCACGGTCGCGACGGCCAGTACGACTGACTGGTGGCCGGGCCGGGGGCACGTGCCCCCTACGTCCCGGTGCCTTTAGTCGAGCCTCCCCCGCTCGCGGAACCAGAGGTGCATATCATTAATGGACCTGTCGACGCGGGGGAGGAGGCCGGCGGGGATTCAGACGACGGTGGTGACGGACATGAGGATCCGGACGCACGTCAGGTACGTTTTAATATATTATTGTTTTACTATTTCTTTTAATTCGTCTGCTTATTAAACGTATTTTTATTGTTTTGTTGTTAGGCATCGCCGTAGCACGTTCCACGCACATATCGTGCGGTGCGTCTGGGTCCCGCCACCGATGCCAGGTTGCAGGCCGTTGAGCGTTGTTCGCTGAGCACGGAGTGGGAGTTGCTGCGACACGGGCAGCGGATCGACCATATGGGGCACTAGATCAGCTGAATGGTCGGATGTCTCGCGGCTATACATTCTGGACAGCACTACCACGTTCCCGCACCACCCCCTCTCAGTTTTGACCACGACGCGAGTACGTCTGGCGTGAGATGCGGACGGGGCAACGACGTGGATGCCGCAGGTGAGGGCCAACAACTTGGCCCGAGGCCCAACCCATACCCTATTACTTTACCTCAACCCCTAAAACTCTTCAATTAACCAAATCCACCCTACGATCATGGTCGGGGCTAACCATGATGCACAACTCACCCGTCGGTATGCAAATCGAGTCGAATTCGCGCGCACCAAATCTTAAAACCAATTTTCAAACAAATCAGCCCCAAATGGACCAAATTCCCATCTTAACCTTTTCATATACCATAATTATGTCCCCCGAGTTGATAGGGTCGACGATTTCTTTTTACAACGCTCACTTTAATGTTTAAACGACAATTTGCGCACAACCGACTCGATTAACTAATCACCAACCAAAACAGCCCCGAGTTCCAAAAAATTAATTTTCCCACAGCCTTTAAACCCCCCTAGGGCCATGCAAACTGATTTGGTTGGTCATTCAATCGATTAACGCATCAAACTCAACAATTGACAATTCTACACCCGATAAACCCTAGTTTTCGAACTAAAATCGATTGACCGACCTAAACACCTCCAATGGCCACGAAATTTTAATATGATGTACTACACATATCTAGGAGGATTTTGATGCAAAAACCTCACTCAAAACAGTCCCGGAAAAGCTCAATTGGACAGCCACCCGGTTAGCCTACAACAAGTTGTTTTTCGATCAATATGCGTAATTCAAAGGTCAATTAACGTGTAAGAGACATGGGGAATCATAAAACCGACCTGGAATTGAAGTTTTTACGGATCAAAGCTGGCTGGACAGAAGAATTTCGAGCAGGGGGGGTCTCTCTTCTGATTGGCGCTAGAGAAGGTTTTAAGGTTAGGTTAATTTGTTTTATGATATAATGAAAATAGTTATATCAAAGTCCCTCCAAATTGAAGTGTGAGGCAAAATGGAAGGAAAAGTTATGTTCTTTAACGTACCGGGATGACGTAAAGGCTTCCGAGAAACGTCGGTTAAGTCCCGAGAGTTATACATACTTTACACGCGCTAAATCATTAAACCGGAAGTTGACGGGTGTTACAAAAACACCGACCAAAACGCCGCGTATAGAGCTACAAGTGGCATGTAAGTCGGTTTTTTAGCAAAAATTGGGGTGGCTATAGAAAATTAGATAACATGATTACAAACTAAATGTTAACATGGGATTTAGGATGTGCATAGTGATACAATAAAAATGTTCATAACAATAAATGATATAATTATATATAAAACCTTATGTATTATTAATAATCCGTAAATGATTAAAATTACATAATCATTTATAAAAGCTTATGGGTCATAATGACACTAGAAAAAGACAATAGAAACGTATCACATTTATGTATTTCTTAAAACAGTTAAAGCCAAAGCACCCTTAAAAGTTAAGATTATTTGCTAAAGCAATGATGAGACCCTTATGTCAAATTTAAAGGCATAATATAATATGAAGTGGTCCAACCAAACTTATCACAGATCCATATATGGAGTGGTCCATTGACTAAAAATGCCCAAAACCACATAATATGCTTTCTGTTTTACCCTTTCAGGCTTGGACCATCTTGCATATATTATACTTTTTTACTTCTATTGTTCTAAGTGAAAAAAATAATAATAACAAACATGAGAAAGGAGACTCAAATTCAACAAGCATAGGCTTTAATTTTTTTATGGTTGTAGTAAAGAAAAAAAGTAAGCTATGAAAGATGGGAATGGAGCACTATTTTAAGCAGGTTGGTTGATTAATAAAAACACTTTAGTGTACATATATAATCTTTTGATGACCGAGTGAACTCTAGGTTCGGCTTAACGATTTTAGAGGGATAAATCGAAATGAGATTTTATGGCCCTTTTATGACAGGTGCTTTTAAAAACAAAAAAAAAATGCTAATGATGAGTCTTGAACTCGTGACTTACAAGTTAGTAACACACACGCTTATCACTAGACCAATAGACATATTGATTTTTAATCCGTCGATTAAATATATATCTATATATATATTTTTTTTAATTTGGAGGCCTTAACTAAGTGTGAGCCTTCACTAACCCACGGGCCGCCACACTGAACTCGGTATCTAGATATTCTTGAGAAGTGAGAACCAAAGGAAATCAGGTAAATCACACTTGTGCTGGACAAATAACCTTCGAAAAGTTATGATGGAAAACTATTGGTAACAATATTCGAATATGAGACTTTGCTAAAGTAGAGCGGTGTTACTACTAAACCGCCCATTAAAGGTTAAGAGGTTTTTTTGAAGATTATTTGAAAACTCTCTCTAGAAGGCGAATTTGGTGATTAACCCTATGCGATCGGCTGCATAGGGTTTTTGGCTTTTCTTGGCTTTTTGTTGTTTGAATCTTGATCCAATCCTTGGTTCTGATTGCTTAGTAGGTTTGTTATTGATCACGGCTATTGTTATAGTTTAGTTAGATCGATAATATCCTATTAATTGATTAAGAATCTTGTGGTTAATCAAGGTTAGGGTTGTTTGTTATTGATCGATTCTAGGGTTTTCTTGATCTTGATCCTTCTTGATCTTGATTCGGTGTTGGTGATCTTGATCTATTGGCCGATCTTGATTAGGGTTTCTTGGCTGATTGGTTCCTTGGATTGTTGGGTTCCTTGGATCTTGATCTTGGCTGATTGATCTTGATCTTGATTGTTCTAAGGTTCTTTCTTGATCTTGATTAGGTGTTGCTTGATCTTGATCCATTGGCCGTTCTTGATTAGGGTTTACTTGGCTGATTGGTTTCGTGGATTGGCCGATTGGTTCTTGGCTGATTTGGTTCTTTGGATCTTGATCTTGGCTGATTTGATTCTTTGGATCTTGATCTTGATCTTATTTTTGGCTGAGATTGTTTCTTGATCTTGGCTGAGATTCTTTGGATCTTGATCTTGATATTGGCCGGTTTGTCCTTGGTTTGATTGGCTGATCTTGATCTTGATTTTTGGGGTATCTTGGCTATTTTTTGTGACCGATCAGGGTGTGGTGTGATTTCATTCTTGGGATTGCATGGAGCAGAAGGGTGGTAATGGTTTGGTTGATCGTGTTATGCAAGGGTTTTCAGCTAATCGAGTAACGAACATTGATGGGGTTCTCCCTCATAGGGGGGCTCTGAAAACTGGTTCATCGGGAAACCCTAATGCTACGGGTTCGTCTGTTTCGTTTGCTGCAAACACTACATTCATTGCTCCTTTAAATGATGTTAGCAACAAAGATGGTGGATGTTCAGCCATGGGGAACAAAGATAGTGGTTGTTCGAGCGATAAAAAGGCTATTGGATCAGATTCGTTAAATATTCAACAAGATGAAGGTTTTTCAGCCTTTGTCTCGGACGACAACAAGGTGTTTGGATCTGAATCTTCTAATATTCGGAGGGATGTAGGGAAGGAAAAACATATGGAAAATTCTAAGCCTTCGTATGTGAGTGTTGTGCAACTTGAAAACAAAACATCGAAGGTAACATTAAGAAAATTAAATGTGGAGTCAACAATGGAAGGAGTTGATGTGGTTATCCCGGTTGAATCTGTCAAGAAAGTTAAAGAAAGGTTTAATAATACTTTGTTTGGCTATTTTTTGGGTAATAGACTTCCTTTTCCGGTTGTTGAGGATTTTGCTAAGAAAAATTGGAACAAATATGGGCTTACGAGACTTAAGATGAATGCGAAAGGGTTTTTCTTTTTCAAGTTTCATACAGAAGCTGGGATGATGAAGTTGATTGAAGATGGTCCTTGGATGATTAGGAATGTCCCCATTATTCTTCATATTTGGACTATGGAGTCAGATTTGGAGAAGGAGGATGTACGGTCTGTTCCGGTTTGGGTCAAATTACAGAACATTCCCCTGGGTGCTTTTACTGAGGAGGGTCTAAGTATGCTCGCGTCAAGAATTGGGGATCCGATAAGTATGGATTCTTATACTGCCAATATGTGTAAGGAATCGTGGGGAAGAAGTAGTTTTGCTAGAGTCCAGGTTGAGCTTCAGGCAAATCAGGATATTAAAAGGAAGCTTGTTGTTGCTGTTCCGGATACGTGGGGGGAGACAAATAAGATCTCGGAGATTAAGATTGAATATGATTGGGAGCCCCCCCCCCCAGATGTTCTTTATGTGAGGTGTTTGGCCATTCGAACACTCAATGCCTGAAACAAGTTCATGATAAAAAGTTAAATGATGAACCAACGAAAGTCACTAATGATGATGGTTTCCAGAGGGTGAAGGGAAAGAAAAAAGTTAATACGCAAGTCAAAAAACATAATCTTGTCTATCGACCGGTGGTTAAACCTGCTGTGTCACAACCTATAAATAAACCATCCGCTCAAGGACAAGACAATAATTATCCAGTGGGTAAACCTACAACTCCTATGGCTGTGGGGGTCCAGTTAAAGGAAAAGCATGCTGTCCAAACCAGTAACCGGTTTGGTAATTTGGCGGACGAATCGGAAAGTAATGAAGATGATGATGATGTGGAGGAGCTGTTTACGGATGTGGCTAAAGCTATGAAAGCGGATATTGGTTCTGAGGGTGCAAGCACACCCGGTGAATTGGGTGTTTAATGGGTACCATCGCCACTTGGAATATAAGAGGGTTGAACCGCCCTCTTAAACAAAAAGAGGTTCGTAAGGTAATCCAAGAGAATAATATTCAGGTGTGTGCTATTCTTGAGTCTCACGTCAAATTAAACGCGGTTTTTGATGTTTGTAAGAAGATTTGTAAAAATTGGGATTGGACCAGCAATGGTAGTGTTTGTGATAAAGGTACTCGGATTATTGTGGGGTGGAATACGGATTTGGTTGATCTTATGGTTATTGATTATTCGAACCAGGTTCTTCACGTTCAGTTAAAGTTTAAGCTGGATAGCAAGGTGATGTATGGTTCTTTTGTGTATGCTGAGAATTGTTATTTGAAAAGAAGGGAGTTATGGCATAATCTTGCTGTTCATAATCAATTCACTCGTGGTAAACCTTGGGCTTTACTAGGAGATTTTAATTGTGCTCTTAATTTGGAAGACAGCTTACATGGTTCTTCCAAAATTTCCACTGGGATGCTTGATTTTCGTGATTGTGTTAAGAACATTGAAGTTGAGGATATAAATGGGGTCGGACTCCAATTCACTTGGAGCAATAAACTGAAAACGGGTATGGGTCTTTTCAAAAAGCTTGATAGGGTGATGGGAAACTCTAAATTCATGGAGATTTTTAATGATTCTTCGGCGGTGTTCCTTCCGTACCGGATTTCAGACCACTCTCCATGTCTATTGAAATTCCCCTCTCTTATTAAAGGTAAGCCTAAACTGTTTAAATTCCCTAATTTCTTGATTGGAAAACCGGGTTATAATGATATTATTGCTAACGGCTGGAATATTGAGGTGAATGTTTATCACATGTTTCGCGTGGTAAAGAAACTCCAAAACTTAAAACATCCTATCCGTTCTTTGCTGCACCGGCAAGGTAATCTCCACAAGAAAGTTAATGATCTTAGAACCCTTCTGGATGCTTGTCAAACCCGTCTCGACATTGACCCTACTAATTTGGAGTTGATTCGGGAGCAGAGTAATGATTCTTCGGCGGTGTTCCTTCCGTACCGGATTTCAGACCACTCTCCATGTCTATTGAAATTCCCCTCTCTTATTAAAGGTAAGCCTAAACTGTTTAAATTCCCTAATTTCTTGATTGGAAAACCGGGTTATAATGATATTATTGCTAACGGCTGGAATATTGAGGTGAATGTTTATCACATGTTTCGCGTGGTAAAGAAACTCCAAAACTTAAAACATCCTATCCGTTCTTTGCTGCACCGGCAAGGTAATCTCCACAAGAAAGTTAATGATCTTAGAACCCTTCTGGATGCTTGTCAAACCCGTCTCGACATTGACCCTACTAATTTGGAGTTGATTCGGGAGCAGAGTAGTTATCTTAAGGCTTATCATGAGGCGGCTAAAGATGAGGAAGAATTCCTTAAACAGAAGGCTAAAGTTGATTGGTTAAAGCTTGGTGACTCTAACACTGCGTACTTTCACAATTCCTTGAAAATGCGAAACCATAGGGGTCGTATTGATATTATAAGTGATGCTCAGGGCCATTTATTTGAGGGGTTGGATGTTCCTTCGGTGTTTGTTAATCATTTTATGAACATTTTTGGTTCAGATTTGCAACCATTGAGAAAACCGGATAATCAGATTTTTACTACTAAGCTCACGGCCTCTCAGGCGGAGCTTATGGTTAGACCTATATCCGATTTGGAAATCAAGGATGCGTTTTTCTCTATTGGGAATTCCAAAGCGCCGGGTCCTGATGGTTTTTCCTCGGCCTTCTTCAAAAGTTCTTGGGATATTGTTGGGAAAGATGTTTGTTTGGCGGTTCATGAATTTTTCAGAAAAGGAAGTCTCCTTAAACAGGTAAACCACACTATTATTTCCCTTATTCCCAAAGTGACCAACATTGTGACTCCTAATGATTTTCGCCCCATCTCGTGCTGCAACACTTTATATAAATGCATTACCAAGATTATCTCGGTTCGTATGATGAAGGGTTTGGAGTCGTTAATTGATATCAATCAGTCTGCGTTTGTGCCTGGGCGTAGGATTTCTGATAACATCCTTTTGACCCAAGAGTTAATGCATAATTATCACACTAATAATGGTCCGCCTAGATGTGCTTTTAAAGTTGATATCCAGAAAACTTACGATACGATCAGTTGGGACTTCATTCGTGATATTCTTTTTGGGTATGGTTTCCACGATAGGATGATTCATTGGATAATGGAGTGCATAACCACTTCTTCCTTTTCGATATCCGTTAATGGGAACTTACACGGGTTCTTTAGTGGTAAAAGAGGTCTAAGACAGGGTGATCCGATGTCCCCTTATATTTTCACGCTGGTTATGCAAGCTCTCACGTTAATTTTGCATCGAAAGGTTCGTATTGAACGCTCGTTCCGTTTTCATCGTTATTGTGAAAAATTAAATATTATCAATATTTGCTTTGCGGATGATTTGTTCCTGTTTGCTCGAGGTGATGTGAATTCTGCTAAAACCATTATGGGGGCTCTGAATGATTTCAAAGATATGTCCGGGCTTACTCCGAGTGTTCCGAAAAGTACCGCGTTTTTCTGTAATGTCACGGACCGCGCTAAAAGTGGTATTTTGAATATTATGCCCTTTGTTGAAGGAAGGCTCCCGGTTAAATACTTGGGAGTTCCGCTTATTTCCACGAGGTTAAATTACCATGATTGTAAGAGGTTGCTGGATTGTATGGATAGTCGGATTGGAGATTGGAAGAATAAAACTTTATCTTTTGCGGGTAAACTGCAGCTGGTCAGGTCTGTTCTGTCGTCCTTATATATTTATTGGTCTGCTGTGTTTTCACTCCCTTCTAGACTTATTGCTGATCTTGAGAAACGGATAAAAAATTTCCTTTGGGACTATGGTCACAACAAGGGAAAGCATAAAGTCTCTTGGGATATTGTGTGTCGGCCGAAATGTGAAGGTGGTTTGGGTATCCGGCGTATCCGGGATGTCAATAACTCTCTTCTGGTTTATCATATTTGGAGCTTAATCAATGTGCGTAATTCGTTGTGGGTTAAATGGATTCATGAGTATAAAATGAAGGGACGAAATTTTTGGAGCTTGCAGATTCCTAACTCGTGTACTTGGGGGTGGAGGAAAATTATTCAGTTTCGTCCCCATATTAGACAGTTTATATGGCATGAAATTGGTAATGGGAGATCTACTTCAGTTTGGTACGATAAATGGGATGATCTTTGTCCTTTAATTGATTATATCAACCCTAGAGCTATACATCGGGCTGGATTGTCTTTAGAGACCTGTGTCAGTGATGTGGTTCATCATAATAACTGGGGTTGGCCGCCTGATTGGTTTTTGAGATACCCAATTCTTTCGAACTTAAAAGAGGTAAGTATTTGTCCGGATAAGAGGGACAAGATAGTGGTAATGGATGAGAATGGGACTTCAATGAGTTTCTCGGCTTCAGGTATATGTCATCTTCTTCGGAGACCGGCTGATAAGGTGTCTTGGGTGCATGTTGTTTGGTTCTCTCAATGTGTTCCAAAACACTCCTTTATGTTGTGGACTGTGATTCATGACAGGTTGAGCACGCAGAATCGTATTATGGGGTGGAAGATTGGTGGGTATCCAAATCATAACTTGTATTGCTGCCTTCTTTGTAATGGAGAGCCGGATTCTCGTAATCATCTCTTCTTTGATTGTAAGTTCTCTTCTGAGGTTTGGAGTATTGTAAAAATGAAAGGGAAGTTTCAGGGGTGCAGAAATGGTTGGGCGAATATTCTTCAATATGTGTCTCAATTTGGAATGTCCAACTCTATTGATAATGTTGTTAATCGGCTATTATTTGGGGCTTCGGTGTACATTATTTGGAAGGAGCGAAATAACCGGCTTTTCAGGAACTCTTTGAAGACTCCTACGACTGTTGCTGACGAAATCATTAGGGGTACTCGCCTAAAGCTTATGACTCTAAAGTTCAAGAATTCTGAACGGATTAATCGGGTTCTCGAGGATTGGCACTTTCCGCGGGGAGTTTCCCATCAAATTGATGATAATGGTTGATTTGTTTTTTGTTTTGTTTTTTCCTTGGTTCTTGTGTAAGCTTTAGCTGTGTTTACCAGTTTTTGGTGGTTTTGGTTTGTCTACTCTTGTATGGCATGTCATACTTGAGAACTAATATGGCACTCTGTCATATTACTTGTATTTTTTTGGCTGTGTGAATGCATTTAACCGGGTGAATCCCTTTACCCAAAAAAAAAAGGTTAAGAGGTTCCATGCTGACTCCAACTTTCAGTCTCTTTTAACCCTTTCTTTTCTCTTTCTTTTTTTTTCCTGATAATTGCTCTCATTGAAAGAACTGTAATTAGATATATCCAGACTATACATATTCAGCTTACATTCAATGTTGTCTTCCAATCCCAAAACCAAATATCAATGTTAAGGTTATTCTCTTTATGAATATGAAATGCAACCAAAATAAATCAAAATCAAAAGAGGGCTAGTTCACGTTCGTCATCCAAAATTTTCCAACGTACCACGATTGAGGAGTGGTCCGAAAATTGTTATTTTATATTTTTACTATAATTTATTATCCAACTTGTTTTCTCACGATATGAAGGATAGTCAAATTGTGAATTATATTTTATGACAGTTTTGTACATACATCATACATGTGAAACTTACATAATATTTTATTTTGGAATTTTTTTAATATCAACTATACTTTTTTTTTGGAACGACCAACTAAGTTACGCCGGGTATTCCGTACACGGCCCTTATTGGCTAAAGGTAGCCCGAGCCGGCCACGAGTCCGGACGGACGGAGCCCCTAGCGGTCCACCTATTGAGGGATTCCCCGGATAAAAGCCGATCCCCACGCCCGCCAAACGGCACGATAGCGAAGAGCCAGTAAAACCGGGTGAGATCAGGACTCGAACTCTGGCAAGCCATGGTCATCCCTCACATCTCCCATATAAATTGTTGATAGTGAGGTTTGAACCTCCTACCTCTCACTAGTAAAGTGAGTACCCTACTATTGAGCCACATCCAATTTATAATATCAACTATACTTGTTTAATACACTTAAATTTCATATTTACACATTTTATCCTATACAGTCAACGAACATGCATTATACGTGTCACAATCTAAAAGCAAGTATATATCTAATATTAAAATTATGGGTTGGGTTATTATACAAAGTCCAACAAAAATAAAAAGTGTGAGAAGCCATGGTTGATTAACATGTGTCAAGTGGGGAATAAACATAAAATGGTATAAAAGTAATGGTACATATTTTCTCTCTTCACATGCAAATCGCGTGTCAATTCCCCATAATTTTAAAGCGCTCATAACTTTTTCATGCAACATTATTTGTTTAAAAAAATTTCACCATAATAACAAGCATTTTTATATCTTTAATATCAGTATAAATTTGTGATAGTTATATAAAAAAAATTACGTCATTGTGTCTTTCTGTTTGTTATTGTGTTTTTTTCGTCATTATGTCTTTCAAATCATCATTGTGTTTTTTTAAATGCTAATAATACGGTTGTGTAATAATAATACGTAAATATAATGATAAAATAGCAACAAATTATCAAATACATAAAACACAATGATGAATACATATTAAACAATTATATGAAACGTAAAACACAATGATGAATATATATAACACAATGACCTGAAATGTAAAACACAATGGTGAATATATATATAACACAATGACCTGAAACGTAACACACAATGGTGAATACATATAACACAATGACCTAAAACGTAAAACACAAAGAAAATTACATATTACACAATGACATGAACGTAATACACAATGACTAAAACATAATGATAAGTACAAAGACAAATGACGAGCACAAAGACACATTGACAAAACAAAAAGACACAATGACATAATATTTGTTTTAATTCCTATCTTTAATATAAGCATCAATTGATAACACAATGACCACGTAACATCCAACTTTTGTTAAATAATAAATAACATAAAGTTTGGTTATTAACCGTGTGTCGTTAAGTTAGTCGGGTGTTAAAGTGTTTGGATAAGAATTAGAATTGTGAGTGGGTTGTGGGGCCCATAGCCCCTATATATATAATCCAACCCATCCTTCCTTTCACCACTTTTCTTTCCTTTCATCACACACACCCACTCAAGAACACACACTTTCTCTCTCAAGACCCGAATCCAAATCCGGGTTAAAGTAAGAAAGATCTTGGTGTTCAAGTGTCTTCAAGTAACAAGAATCACGTCCAGATCCTCGAGTTGTCTCGGATCCGAACCGAACCGAACCGAACTCGAAGCAAAAGGTAGGTTTCAGTTTAAATGGTTAAGTTTTTAGTTGGTTTCGACATGCAAACTGATAGGATGATAGATCGGGCTGTGAAATGTAAGAAAAAGATAAACTTGGTGAGTTATAACCTCACAGGTATGTTATAGGACAAAAAGGTGATGTTCGGACCTCATAAAACACGGGTATACAAAGTTGGTACAACCCAAAACCCATAAAAAGGGTAAAATCGGGTCCTAATAAAGAGTCACGGAGTAAAATAGCTTTAAAATGGCAAAAAAAAAAGAAGAGATGTAAAAAAATGGATTTTTCCCATGAGAAGAGAAATTCTTCCATGAGAAGCGAAATTCTTCCATGAGAAGAGAAATTCCATGAGAAGAGAAATTCTTCCATGAGAAGAGAATTCTTCCATGAGAAGAGAAATTCTTTCATGAGAAGAGAAATTCCATGAGAAGCGAAATTCTTCCATGAGAAGAGAAATTCCATGAGAAGAGAAATTCTTCCATGAGAAGAGAAATTCTTCCATGCGAAATTCCATGACCCTCATTAGTTGAGGATTTCATTAGCATAGATATAAGAGATACTAGTAACAGATGATTGATACGCATAATGTATTGTGCAGTTAGCCGTGCACAACTAAGGAAGGGCATTACCATTGACGGCGAGAGAAACAGACTCCAGGTGAGTTTCTAGCCCTTTATCTGTTATGTTTTCGAGGCTGTGTGCATACCCAATGTGATAGTTGTTAATACGCTTACCTTAAGTGGTGAGTGTATGATACGCGTATGATATGTGTATGACATATGTATGATTAAGTATTGAATGTTATGATAGAATGTTTATACGAATGAATATGTATATATATATATATATATATATTTATATACATGATTAGAAGATATGTATAGTATGCACGTATAAAAATGAATGTATGAAAGAGTGAAGAGATAGGTATGGTTGTATGGTTAGTTGAGACAGAGGGACCAGACCCTAATAATATCTGAAACAGAAGGGACCAGGCTCTAATAATATCTGAGACAGAAGGGACCAGACCCTAATATAATCTGACACAGAGGGACCAGACCCTAATAATATCTGAGACAAAAGGGACCAGGCCTTAATAATATATGAGACAGAAGGGACCAGACCCTAATAATATCTGAGACAGAAGGGACCAGAACCTAAAAATATCTGTGATGGTAGAGATGGTGTAGCCTATGTTATACCATAGGGGATTAAGAGAGAAAGTATGAGAGCATGAATGAATGTATGTATGTAAAGCAAGTATGAAAGAAGTAATAGTAAGTAAAGTCCACAATACGTATCTTCGGACACGTATGAGTAAGAACACGAATGTATTGTAGGTTAATTGATTAACTAGAACTCACTCAGCGTAGCTGACTTTTAGTATGCACGCAGGTGAATAGGATGCGATGGGTTGCTTGAGGGAAGTCACGTGGAAACAAAGTGAAGACTGGCATCGAAGAAAAGAAGATTCACGTGTCGTTTACGTTACCTTTTAAGACTTATGTATTTTGTTTAAAAAAACAAGCACTTATGTTATGTAAGAATGTTTATATTATGTATTCCGCGAAAAGTTTTTAATTAACTCTGATGTTAGAGCAGTGTTTATGAGTAAATCGAACGCCAAAGTAGGGCTTCCGGGAACGGGGCCTTACAAGTTGGTATCAGAGCATAAGTTTGAGAGAAGTTAGCATCCTACATGCTTAGACTCGAACAAAGAATGGGACTTAAGGAAGGAAAGAAGGAAGATGCCAGTCCGAGAATGCCATGTGTCGCTCAAGCAAGCTCGAGAACGGTAAGGTACATGATTAAGTTCATGTAAAGATTTGAGAATGTATGTATATGCATGTTAAATGAAAGTATAAGAATGTATAAATGCTAGCTTAAATTGTTAGAGAAGAATGTGTGTATGTTAGTTTAATTGCTAGAGAAGGATGTGTGTATGTTAGCTTACTTGCTAAAGAAGAAGGTGTGTATGCTATCTTAAATGCTAGGGATAAGAATGTAGGTTATTTGTATATTTGCTTGATTAGGTAGTAGAAACTAGCACAAGTGAAGTCATAAAGGGAAGTATGTAGGACCTGAGGAGTAATGTAAAGAGTTAATTACACTTGGCCACTGTCATTAACTACTTACCTTACAAATCATGTGCTAACTAATTCCTGGAGTGATAATGTTTGCGTTCCTTAGAGAAAAGATAGGACGAATGTTGTAAAGAAACGAGCACGAGGACGTCGTACCAGATGCTGCGGTAGGAAATGTGTCAACCTGACACCTATTGAAGAAATGTGTGACAACGTGATATACGAAAGAAGTAGAATTCCAACCGAAGGAAGTAACGAAGAAGGATCACATTTGGAGCTTGTAGCCAAAAACATTAAAGGAGTTGCTCAATTGTTTCGCATTTCAATACCAACAACGCTCGCGGAAGCATTTAAAGGCTACCCAGATTGGGAATCCAAGTGGAAGCAACATGAAGGAAACCGAGACAAGTCAAGTGAAATGAGCTAAACATGTAGTATACATGCAATAGTTGACTCTATAAGGGAACTTGTTGGGATCGTGGGTGATGAAGCGAATGTTGAGAAGGTAGAAATGATCGAGAATTAAGGGTGACTGTCAAGGAATCCTAATTGAAAAGGCATAAAAGGATGAAGCTACGTGGTGTAGCGAGTGTGAAAGAAGAACACTAAGAAGAATGTTGTTATGTACATGAGACTGTTATGAAGAAACCACTAGTGGTACTTTAGTTAAAATCTCGTGAGCGGTTAAGAATTGTAAAATAGAACTAGAAGGACATGATTTCCTTGCTACTAGTTATGTTATGGTCTTAAGAGGGCTCGACGCAGTTGGGAATGAATTAGCCGTCTGAGTTTAAGGCTCAGATAGTCTGTAAGAGTGAATTGTTAAGATCAAAATCTTTGGATGGTGGTACGACGACGGTGTACGGTGATAAAGAAAGTTTAGGGCTTAACGTCATTTCGATGATAAAAGCCGAAGGTTTGATAAGGCGAGGGTACAGTGCCTACCTGGCGTATGTTGTCAAGGCTACGGGCGAGACAAAAGGATTGAAAGGCGTTCCTATAGTTCGTGACTATCCAGAAGTGTTCCTAGAGTACCTTCCGGGGTTACCACCAGAACGAGAGGTAGAATTTCAGATTGAGCTAATACCAGGAGCACAGCCCGTCACGAAAGCGCCTTGCTGTCTGGAGCCATCCGAGATGAAAGAGTTAGTGTCCCAACTTCAATAACTCCTCGATAAAAGTTTTATAAGATCGAGTCTTTTCCTTGTGCGGTACACCGGTGATGTTCGTGAAGAAGAAAGAAGGAAGTATGAGAATGTGTATAGATAACCGCGAGTGGATCAGCTTACAGTGAAGAATAGATATCGGTTGCCTTAGATTGACGATGTTTGATTTGTTACAAAATGCTAGTTGGTTCTCCCGAATAGATCTCTAGATCTGGTGATTATCAGTTTAAGGTGAAAGAGGCAGACAGCATTTCGAACGCAATATGGACATACAAGTTTTTCATGATGATGTTTAGATTGACGAATGCTCTGGCAGCATTTATGGTTATGATGGATAGGGTACGTCGTCCGAGGTTGCAAAATCTGTCGTTGCCCTCATTGACAATAATTTTGATTTATTCAAGGAATAAGTCCGACCATGCTGGTCACTTGAGAAAAGTGTGAGACATGAAGAAAAGGAAACTGTATGTTAAGTTTCCAAAGTGTACCAACTATACTTATCACAAGAGTTTGAAGAACTTCTTCAAGCAGTAAGAACTGAATCGGAGGCAAAGAAGATGGTTAGGGTTGACAAAGGATTTGTATTGTAAAATCAAGTATTATCCTGGTTAGGCCAATGTGGTCGCTGACACAGTAACCCATAAAGGTTAAGAAGTTATCACAACAATTAAGTCGTATAATTTAGTTCGCACTTCAGATTTCATGAGCGAGATTTGCGAGGTGCGGTAAAAGTTATAAAGGATGAGAGCAAGATGAAAAAGAAAAAAAAAGAAAGAAAAGGAAATGAATATTCGGGTTACACCAAGATGTGTAGGAGGACTACCGGTGGCCGGGTATGAAGGATAAAGTGATAGGATATGTTAGTAAGTGTCGACCTGCTCGCAAGTCAAGGAAGAGCGAAACCGTATGGAAAGATACAACCATTAGAAACACCAGAATGGAGATGAAGACACATTACCATGGATTTCATAACTAAGCTACTGCGTACAGCTAGAAACCATGATACCATATGCGCGATTGTGGACTGTTTGAAGGAAGGTGCTCACTGTATACCAATACGAGAAGCTATCTCGTCGAAAATGTTAGTTAGAGTATACGTCAGCAAGGTGGTGGTAAGCCATAGAGTGTCGTTATCAATTGCGTCAGACGGAGATGCTTGGTTTACATTGAGGTTGTGAAAGGAAAGATGTTGGTTACACTAAAGGCAGATACTGAAGGTAAAACCTCTAAGTAGAAGTCGATTAAAGATGAGTTCATGGTATGTGACACTATGGGAGGACAAGATACCTGGCCTACACAGATAAGAACAACCGCAAGTGTTATGAAAGTGGAACCAGCAGAAACACATCAAGAAGATGCAATAAAAACTAAGGACGGAAGATGTAAAGACATGTAAGGAAGGCGTAGGGATGGTTTAGAATTATGTTTATTTAGGGGTTATGTCATACCTGATAGACATGCAACTCATGGAGAAGGCAGACATCCATTGGTTTAGGTTTATGAATTGAGTCTTAAAACGAATGAATAGTGTTGTGACTGATAATCATGTGATCATGAGTGAGAAGTCATCTAGAATGGTAACGATAGAATATTATTATAAAGGTCCATATAAATGTCAAGGCATGCCTAGAAGGGAAGTTGGTTAAGGAAAATAGTTATGATATATCAGGCAAACCTGATATGCAGTAGGTAACAATTGGTTCATAGGACAACACGATACTTGATAGTCAATAAATGGAAGATGCATCAACATGGACTACATGATCAAGCTACCTTGGAAAGCTATAGCTCATGAACCCATGTCTTAGTAATGAGCTACAAATGGAAGGAGAATTAAATGGTGATTTAAGAAGTTCTCCGTCAAATTATGTCACGAATGTGCTCAATGATTGTATGAGGTATTCTAACTTAAGGAATAGACAAAGGGATTTCAGGGAGAAATCCTTAAGGAGAAACTGAAAAGGGTTTCGTTTTATGGAATTAATATGCTTTGAGCGTATTGCAAATCAGTATATTTGCTAAAGGATGTGACTGGGCAGAAGGGTCATTTAGTGTGGAATGTTATGATAGTAGGTGAAGTGTTTCTATATGAGGGGAAAGCAAGAAAAGCATGCTTAAGGAAACGATGCGGACTTGATAAGTCTAGAGAAGGAAGTATACCATCGAGGACTTCATGGACAAGCTACCAAAGACAGCTAAAACTCGTGAGCATCACTCGATGATTGTATGACAACGGATAAACCGATAAATAAGGAAACTAAGATGGCTTAGAAAAGTATATGAATACAGGAAATATTTCTTTTATAAGGACTAAGCAGGTTTCGGGGACAAAACCTCTTTAAGGAGGGTAGACTTGTAACATCCAACTTTTGTTAAATAATAAATAACATAAAGTTTGGTTATTAACCGTGTGTCGTTAAGTTAGTCGGGTGTTAAAATGTTTGGATAAGAATTGGAATTGTGAGTGGGTTGTGGGGCCCATAGCCCCTATATATATAATCCAACCCATCCTTCCTTTCACCACTTTTCTTTCCTTTCATCACACACACCCACTCAAGAACACACACTTTCTCTCTCAAGACCCGAATCCAAATCCGGGTTAAAGTAAGGAAGATCTTGGTGTTCAAGTGTCTTCAAGTAACAAGAATCACGTCCAGATCCTCGAGTTGTCTCGGATCCGAACCGAACCCGAAGCAAAAGGTTGGTTTCAGTTTAAATGGTTAAGTTTTTAGTCGGTTTCGACATGCAAACTGATAGGATGATAGATCGGGCTATGAAATGTAAGAAAAAGATAAACTTGGTGAGTTATAACCTCACAGGTATGTTATAGGACAAAAAGGTGATGTTCGGACCTCATAAAACACGGGTATACAAAGTTGGTACAACCCAAAACCCATAAAAAGGGTAAAATCGGGTCCTAATAAAGAGTCACAGAGTAAAATAGCTTTAAAATGGCAAAAAAAAAAAAAGAGATGTAAAAAAAATGGATTTTTCCCATGAGAAGAGAAATTCCATGAGAAGCGAAATTCCACGAGAAGAGAAATTCTTCCATGAGAAGAGAAATTCCATGAGAATCGAAATTCTTCCATGAGAAGAGAAATTCGGTGAGAAGAGAAATTATTCCATGAGAAGAGAAATTCCATGAGAAGCGAAATTCTTCCATGTGAAGAGAAATTCCATGAGAAATGAAATTCTTCCATGAGAAATTCTTCCATGCGAAATTCCATGACCCCCATTAGTTGAGGATTTCATTAGTAAAGATATAAGAGATAATAGTAACAGATGATTGACACGCGTAATGTATTGTGCAGTTAGCTGGCACAACTAAGGAAGGGCATTACCATTGACCGCGAGAGAAACCGACTCCAGGTGAGTTTCTAGCCCCTTATCTGTTATGTTTTCGGGGTTGTGTGCATACCCAATGTGATAGTTGTTAATACACTTACCTTAAGTGGTGAGTGTATGATACGCATATGATATTTGTATGACATATGTATGATTAAGTATTGAATGTTATGATAGAATGTTTATACGAATGAATATGTAAATATATATATATATATATACACATGATTAGAAGATATGTATAGTATGCACGTATGAAAATGAATGTATGAAAGAGAGAAGAGACAGATATAGTTGTATGGTTAGTTGAGACAGAGGGACCAGACCCTAATAATATCTGAGACAGAAGGGACTAGGCCCTAATAATATCTGAGACAGAAGGGACCAGACCCTAATAATATCTGAGACAGAGGGACCAGACCCTAACAATATCTGAGACAGAAGGGACCGGGCCTTAATAATATCTGAGACAGAAGGGACCAGACCCTAATAATATCTGAGACAGAAGGGACCAGACCCTAATAATATCTGAGACGAAAGGGACCAGACCTTAAAAATATCTGTGATGGTTGAGATGGTGTAGCCTATGTTATACCATAGGGGATTAAGAGAGAAAGTATGAGAGCACGAATGAATGTATGTATGTATGTATGTATTTATGTAAAGAAAGTATGAAAGAAGTAATAGTAAGTAAAGTCTGAAATACGTATCTCCGAACACGTATGAGTAAGAACATGAATTTATTGTAGGTTAATTGATTAACTAGAATTCACTCAGCGTAGCTGACTTTTAGTATGCACGCAGGTAAATAGGATGCGACGGGTTGCTTGAGGGAAGACACGTGGCAACAAAGTGAAGACTGGCATCGAAGAAAAGAAGATATACGTGTCGTTTATGTTACCTTTTAAGACTTAATGTATTTTGTTTAAAAAAACAAGCACTTATGTTATGTAAGAATGTTTAATATTATGTATTCCGCGAAAAGTTTTTAATTAACTATGATTTTAGAACTGTGTTTATGAGTAAATCCAACGCCAAAGTAGGGCTTCTGGGAACGGGGCCTTACAGACCAAAATCTATACAATGCATAGAAAACCCCAATTAAAAATCATAATGAACAACAAATAACATAATATAAAAAACCCACTAATTTTTTTTTTCATATAATAATATGGTACTCATATCAGATATAAAAGAAGGTTAATATTATGGTGAAATTTAAAAAAAAATAATGTTGCATGGAAAAGTTATGGACGTTTTAAAATGATTGGGGAATGAACATGTGCCTTGCATGTGGAAAGAGAAAGTCAACAAAATTGAGTTATTACCTTTATGCCCTTTTCATCAATTTATTTTCTCAAATTAATTTCCACAATTCAAATCTAAGATCAATGGATTAGATTCCTTCACACCCTTCTCATTTTTGTTGTCTTTTGTATTTTAACATTACACTTTAAATTATTTTATTGGATAAATATGGTATTATATGAGATGTAGGTGAGATAACATACAAATAAGATTTAGCATACACACAACACGGAATTAAGAAAAAAAAGTTGTGTGGCGATCACATTTTTACAATTACTCTAAATAGATAAGAGTAATTTCGCTACAACAAAAATGAAAGTATTGAGATAAAATTTATGCTAGACTTTACAAGTAGCGCAAGTATTGTTGCTCTACTTATATTTTGTTGTACAGTAATTACGAAAATGTCAATCACCATGTTTTTTTATTATTTGATTTGTGTACGTGTTTCGTACAACGAAACTTAATTGTATTAGATCCAAACTTTTATATGATATATATATATATAAACGAAAACCTAAAAAATCCTAGGTGTCGCGATGTGGTCGCTCCCCCTTTTTATGAAAGCCACCAGATTTCTTGATTTTTAAACAGAGCCCGCTCATTGATTTGCCCAGATTCATGGCCTCATGGGTATGGATCTTACCAAAACCAGATAGCTCTTAAACGAGTTATAACATCTCATTAAATTAAAAATTAATCTTACCAATTATTTGATATGAAAATCCTACAAAATAGGAATATACTAAAATTTAATATCCAATTTAAAAAGAAAAAGATATTATTTATATATAATAAACAATTTTATAGTAAAAAAAACATAAGCGGGTCATGCGTCACCAAGTCTAGATAGCTTTTAAACGGGTTATAACATATCATTTATTTATGAAACCCTTTCATCATCAAACCCTAAGTATATTATTAACTTTCTTACAATAAAGAAATTAAAATCCAAAAAATAAATATTAAAAAACGAAAAATGTAAAACAATCATTCTCTCAAGCCATGAGATTACTTTATTTGTAAATGAAGGCTTCTCACGCATTTGACCCGAATTCACGGGTAAAGGTCTCACCAAACCCAGATAGCTCTTAAACGGGTTATAACATCTCATTATATTAAAAAATAATATCATCAAATATTTGATATGAAAATCCTATAAAATAGGAACATTCTAAAACTTAATATCCTATTTTATTTAAAAAAAAAGATATTATTTATAAATAAGAAACAATTTTATAATAAAGAAAATAAACGGGTAATGGGTATCACCAAACCTATATAGCTTTTAAACCGGATTATAACTTATCATTTATTTGTGAAACCATTTCATCATCAAACCTCAAGTATATTAATTATTAACTTTCTTACAATAAATAAAATTAAAATCCTAATATACATATATAAATATTAAAAACGAATAATGTAAAACAACCACCGTAATACGGGGGGAAAAATCTATATATATATATATATATATATATATATATATATATATATATATATATATATGGTAAGGTTAAAATGAAAACCCAGTTGTGAAAACCCGCGAAAACCCTATGTAACATCGTTTTTTTTTGTTACATGTAATATATGTTGTAACATTTAATACAAAACATTGAAAAATCAAAAAAAAATATTTTGCTCGTTTTAACATATTTTTACTAATTTTTATATATGTTTTCAAGAGAGAGAAAAAGTTATATTTATATTTACATTTTTTATTCACTTTAATTGTGGACCACAAGATTTAAACATTAATTGAAAACATGTGGTTGAGAATGGGTTTTTAGAATTTTCACAACTCAAGTGGGTTTTCATTTTATACTTAGCCTATATATATATACAAATAACTATCTATATAATTGCCTATCCTAAAATCATGCACGTCGCTCCCTCCACCCTTTAAGAGCCACCTAATTGCTTGAGTTCTAAATGGTGAGCTCTCATTAACTTAACCCGTTTGGGTTTAGACACGGGTTGGACGTGACCCATATTATCAATCTGGGTTATAAGAACCATCCCACCATACAACTCTCTCACGATCAATAAACCCTAAAACCCTGTAACCACTTTCACTACTCACATGAAATTTGAAGCCCTAACTTCCATCGTTCCACCTGATCTTGAAAATGGACAAGAAGTATCCAGAGTATAGTGACATAATCGATTTCAAAGACCAGACCACACTGTAAGTTCTTTAATTCTCCTGGATTGCACAGACCTCACGATTTAGGGTTTTTAATTTTGATTTTTATTGCTTATGCAGGTTTTATGTCAAATTAGGTTAGACGGTGAAGACGATAATGCTGGTGGTGTAATGAAATCGGCTTGGAGCATGTTCAATTTTTTAAGGAGCCTATCCAATTCTCTCGAATCAATGAACAAGCACGGTAATCCTATTTTGTGTGATTAAACCATTTGTTTTAAGATTCATATTAGTTTTATGATACTTTTTCAAATCTTGTGTATATAACTCTGAAACAATTAAAAATGTATTAAAACGAATATTATAATAAAGTACGATTAATGATCGATATCACAACGCTGTCTATCGGTATATCCACTTGTTTAACTATAAACCAAATATATGATACGTTATTTTTAATTTTTAAAATAAAGTTAGAACACTTTGAGAATACTTTCATTGATAATATTCCAAATTATTGGTGTATCTTTAACGTGCAGAAAATAAATAATATTAAATTTGAATATAACCAGAAGGAACGAGGAGCATGCCAAGGAATCTTTATACGTGTGGCGTTGTAAGGGAATCCATAGGATCGAGTCCACAACATGCTTATAATACGTTCGTGTATTTTTCTATATTTTTAATATATATGCTTGTGCAAATTTATAATTTCTTTAGCCAAAAATACAACTAGTTAATTTTATTTTTTTCTATATATATACGCTTACGCGGAATGAGATTATGTCACACTACTGCATATAAAATTAGATATGATATCTTAATTTTGTGTTCTGCCTTTATCTCATTGCATGAATATTGCATTGCTGATATAACAAATTATGCTATATAGTATTGCATGATTGTTGTAAGGTCAAAATATGACTTGCGATATCAAGATACGAAGCCTGTTATATATTTATGGTCAAGATAATATTTAATGTCGGCGAGCACAACCGAACACGAAACGAGAGCTTCGGGACACGCGTTTAGCTTCAACGGAGGAAGTCTTATAGAATATCTATGTTTAGTTATATAAATAGGACATGTATTGCCTTTGTATGTGTGCGTTTTGTATGGTGTTTTCACCAACCCAAGGGGAGCTCACCTTGGGTGGGGTCGGTTCGTTTACTTAACATATTAAATCTTTCAACTGATAACGAGATCGTTCATTTATATTATCGTCATATCATTTTGTTCGGTCGTTTGATTTCACCGCACCCGTCTTGAGCACGGTTATCAAGAACAAAGCCATTCGTTGTCGGATCCGGTTTCAGGACCTACAATTGGTATCAGAGCGGGTCGGATTTTATGATTCAACTATGTTCTTGATATTTGGGTTTTATTTCCGCTATTACCCGAACTGATACGTTAAAACCCGTTGAAGGTAGAAAATAAAGTTTCTAGCTCTAGAAACAAAGTTGGAAATAAAGTGGGAAATAAGCGTGTTTGAAGCATTCTCTTGTAGATCCGGATGTTCGGGATCTATAAGTGCCTGATCCGGGCGTTTCGGGAACCGTTTCGTCATACACCGAAATTCCGGCGAGTCAGGTTCTTCTCCGGCGACAATTCTAGAGATTGAAGATGTATATCAAACTCCAACATGAGTGTCGGTTATCTCTGTTTGTTAAAAGGAGGTGGGTATTTTGGCGAGGAAGAAAAAAAAATACAGCGGCGGTGGCTATTGGTGGGAGTCATCACAGGTGGTTATAAGGTGACGGTAGTTGGGTTTCCGGTGTGCCGAGCTCCGGCGGGTTTTCCGGTGGCTTGGTGTTGCAAGGTTACCGGAAACGGTTTTCCAGCAATGTTAAGCCGGTTACCACTGATACGATGAGACTGTGGAATTTGTGGTGGAGATCGGGTCTGATTGGTTCATGATTGTTCAGCATATGAGAGCCCGTGATAATGGTACCCGGAAATGGATGGACAGCGGCTGTAATAATATCGTTGGAATCCGGTTTTTCCGACGATTATGCATTTAGCGGCTCTAATGATGTTGTGGAAGACGACGATGGCGTCAACGACTTTGGTGCCCGGAATGGTGGAGAAAGGTGGCGGTGGCAGCTGTGGTGGCTGGAATTGTTTTTCCGACGGCCGATAACCGGTGATCGGTTTTCCGGCGCCGTCACCGGTGATAGTAAGGTTAGCGGTTGCATGTAAAGGATTTGCTTTGTTTGTGCCCTAGCTGCTGGGTAATCAAATGCTTTAGGTTGGGCTTTTGTTTTGGGCCTTATGTGTGGACTGCCTAAACAAAGATGGTCCAGCCCACTGTTTTACAATTTGGGCTGCTGAAATTAATTTTAAATTGGACCTACTCATACAAAACAACAAGAAATAGTGAACGAGTGACATACTTGCAAGATATTTTTTTTGGGCCGAGTAAGTCTTTTCTTTTTTGTGTTGACAAAACTGAAGAAAGTCAAAATTTATTCGGGTTTCGTCTTATTTAACCGTGTTCAAAGCTCGTTATTTCTAAGGCATTCGAAAAGTTGGATCCGAAAGGTGAACTTCGAACGAAATAATAAGTTTTGTTCATTTGATCGATGAAGCCGGTAATTCGAGATTGATTTGTGGAAATTCGAGCTCATCTCATGCCATATACAAGCGAGAACTATTTCAACATTAAATATAGATGGGTCATACCTTGAGGGGGTGAATTGAAACGAAGAGGCATCGATTTATCGGGTGACTTGTGAAGATGCGAGACACGGTTTAACAAAGTTTTGATATCACAAGTCAAGGAGGTGATTGTAAGGCCAAAATGTGACTTGCGATATCAAGGTACGAAGCCGGTTATATATTTATGGTCAAGAAAATATTTAATGTCGGCAAGCACAACTGAACACGAAACGAGAGCTTCGGAACGCACGTTTAGTTTCAACGGAGGAAGTCTTCTAGAATATCTATTTTTAGCTTTAAATAGGACATGTATTGTCTTTGTATGTGTGTGTTTTGTATGGTGTTTTCACCCACCCAAGGGGAGCTCACCTTGGGTGGGGTCGGTTCGTTTACTTAATATATTAAATCTTTCAACCGATAACGAGATCGTTCATTTATATTATCGTTATATCATTTTGTTCGGTCGTTTGATTTCATCGCACCCGTATCGAGCACGGTTATCAAGAACAAAACCGTTCGTTGTCGGATCCGATTTCAGGACCTACAATTGTAACGTGATATTATATGGTATATGTTACAATATAAGTATATAACGTAAGTCATAGCTTCTTGGATATCCAAGCTACATATAAAGTTTCTAAGACTAATAGGGTTGGCAATTCATGATATGCTTAAGACATACTTAAACTTGTTTAATAAAATGTATAGTATGTGGTTTTATACCTTTTAAATAGTTAAATTTAGTAGACTATACCCATCATTTCTTATTCTTAGTATATAAAACATACAACTGTGCTATACATATGAGATATAAAGTAGTTACACGAATCAGATTTATGTTTGATATTTGTGTTAATCATGTCGACTATGACATGTTTAAAACGATTTACCAGCCCTACGTTAAATAGATTGGATAGGACTATCTTGACTAATGAGATTATTTATAAATTTTAGCATCAAATATATTAACTATGATAAAAAAGAGATCAACATATTACATATGTTAGCATAATTTAACATATCTGAGTTAATTGATATCAGATCTCTCACCCCATATGGTTGTATCAGATGTACAAGATCTAGTGACGGACATAAAAAACTGGTCATTTTAAGAATGCTTGTATTAAATTAAAAAAAAAACATAAATCGAAATCTAAATAGCACTAAAAAAGTTATTCGGATAAGTAGACCCTGCATCCAACGGTAGGCCGGCCCCTAGTGTAATCCCATGTGTATTCTTAATATCTATCTATCTATCTATCTATAATATATATAAACGGAAACCCAAAAATCCTACGTGTCGTGATGTGGTTGTTCCCCCCTTTTATGGAAGCCACCAGATTGCTTGATTTTTAAATGAAGGTCTCTCATTGATTTAACCCAAATTCATGGGTATGGGTATTACCAAAACCAGATAGTTCTTAAACGGATTATAACATATCATTAAATTAAAAATTAATCTTACCAATTATTTGATAGGAAAATCCTATAAAATAGGAATATACTAAAGTTTAATATCCAATTTAAAAAAAGATATTATTTATAATTAATAAACAGTTTTATAGTAAAAAACATAAGCGGGTCATGGGTCACCAAATCCAGATAGTTTTTAAACGGGTTATAACATATCATTTATTTATGAAACCCTTTTATCATCAAACCTTAAGTATATTATTAACTTTCTTACAATAAAAAAAATTAAAATCCAAAAAATAAATATTAAAAAACAAAAAATGTAAAATAATCATCTCTCAAGCCATCAGATTAATTTATTGGTAAATGAAGGCTTCTCACGCATTTGACCCGAACTCACGGGTAAAGGTCTCACCAAACCTAGATAGCTTTTAAACGGATTATAACATCTCATTATATTAAAAAATAATCTCATCAAATATTTGATATGGAAATCCTATAAAATAGAAACATACTAAAAATTAATATCCTATTTTATTTTAAAAAAAGATATTATTTATAATTAAGAAACAATTTTATAATAAAAAAATAAACGGGTAATAGGTATCACCAAACCCAGATAGCTTTTAAACCGGATTATAACATATCATTTATATTTGTGTAACCATTTCATCATCAAACCTCAAGTATATTAATTATTAATTTTCTTACAATAAATAAAATTAAAATCCAAATATACATATATAAATATTAAAAACGAATAATGTAAAACAACCCCGAATACGGGGGATAAAATTTAATAGTTTATATTGGAAATAACTTTTTAATTGATTCAACTAAACAAATATAAATCTAATATAATATAATCTAATCTAATCTAATCTAGGCTTGCCAAGGTTCGAGTCCTGATTTCACCCGGTTTTATCGGCTCTTCACTGTCGTGCCGTTTGACGGACATGGGGTCGGGTTTTATCCGGGGAATCCCTCAATAGGTGGACCGCTAGGGGCTCCGTCCGTCTGGACTCGTGGCCGGCTCGGGCTACCTTAAGCCAATGGGGGCCGCGTACGGAGTAACCGGCGTTACTTAGTTGGTCGTTCAAAAAAAAAATAAATCTAATCTAATCTGACCATCTAATCTAACTAATAATAAAAGAAAATAATAAGGATGATGTGACAATCTCACATTATTCTTAGCCTAATCTCTCTTCTCATTCATCTTACCTATCCATGGATTATGGGGTAAAACCATTTTGACAAATGAGTTATAATTTCGTTTTTAATTTTCTAATATCTCATCTCATTCATCCTAACTATCTATGGATCATGGGTCAAAATAATTATGGCACTTGGGTTATAATTTCCTTTCTAATTCTCTATTTTTTCATCTTATTTATATCCTACATATCCATTGATCATGAGTCAAAATAATTTTGACAAATTGGTCATCTCATTCATCATAGTTATCCATAGGTAATGTGCCAAAACAATTTTGACAAATGTTGTATATAAAACGATTTTTTTTTAATTTGTAAATTTGAGATTGTAAACTTCTTATTTTTTGTACTATATATTTATTTTATTTTTACCTTAATTTTGTTTATTTCTTTCAAAAAAGTAGATCTTATTATTTTTATTATTTAACAAATCCCGTGCAATACACACGTTATCAATTAAATTAAAAAAGAAAAAAACAATGGAATATCGGTAGCTTACTTTTTAAGAGTTGTAGAAACGTTTTATTTGGAGGAAACCACGCGATGGTAATGATGCATGATGTATAGAATCACCCTTGTCACTTTCATTCTGTGGTCCTAAAACATGTTTCTCGTAAGTCCTTCAAGATTTGACAAAGTATAGAATGGCCCCTGAACTTATTGCTAACGTTGACTTACTTTGAAAGAGGAAAGACGTGTGACGGTTGGAAAACAAGTGGTTGGTAGGTTGGTTGTCCATTAAACCTAGTTAATGTAACTCCCTGCACATCCAACTAGTTTCTTTTGCCACCTTCATTAATACAGGAATGTCTATTCCTTAACTTTATATTTTATATAAACATATATTTTTACCCTGATTAGCCTGCCCATACGTTGAGACGATACTCAGACTTTAGGTTCTTCCATCTCTAGACTACCCGCCCAACCATATATCTCTCTCTCTAACCATCTTTCAATTAGGGCTGAGCACGGTTCGATTCGGTTATTAGACGAAACCCAAACCGAAACCGAAGTAATCGGTTATTTGAATATGCAAACTGTTCGGTATTCGGTTTTCCAGTTTTTCGGGTTTTGGTTTTTCGGTTAGTTTCGGTTATTTTCGTTTTTTTTTTCAATTATGTGTCATTGCAAAAGAAAATTAACAAATGAAAATACTTATTTTAAGCTTGTATAAGAACGTGTTACAGTATCACAATCCATATATATATTGAATTTAAAAAACAAAAATAGGCACGTGTTACATGGAATTATACGAATACAAAGTTGCTAAATAGAGCTTAAAAGTTAAAAAGCAATAAAAGTTTAGTCTCGATCTTCATTCATCATCTATTTTATTTATCTTTAAAGTTTAGTCAATTCCTCATCATCTTGATAATCTTTATCATCATCAATCGGTTCGGTTCGGTTTTTTTCGGTTTCTCAAAAATGGATAACCGAATTGAAACCTAAATTTTGGTTTTTCAAAAAAAAAAAAATTAACCGTCAGTTAATGCTTCGGTTCGGTTTCTGCTCACCCCTACTTTCAACTCAGCCAATATATTTCTATAACTTTTTGGTTTTGTTTTATCTTTTTTATTTTTTAATGCTTTTATTTTCCGCATATATTTTATTTGCGTTGAGTTTTACCAACATGATATTAGTTGTTGTTAGAAGCATTTACATGATCAAAAGACACTTTAACTATATGGCAAATTTTTACGCTTAGAACAACACCTTTGTGTTGTACATCACTGCATATTATTAACTTGTTTGGCTGCAAATGGAACCGATAACAATATGATAACAAAATCATTTTCAAATCGCCGTCAGAGCTGCCACTCTAGAATGATAATTGTATTTGTTTTTCATCATGACCCAATTAACAAATAAAACAAAGCAGTCACATGTTTGCTGATCATCACGACAGTCTCTAACACTAACAAATGTTATAATACGGCGTGATACCTAACGAGTTTTGGACAATGTACAAAACAAAATTTTATAGCTGGATATAGGGTTGAAGTTACGTAAATCTATCTCAAGCGCTACCCATTATTATCCCTAAATGCATTTGACTCTTTCAAAGTATTGTTTCTTTTTTTTTTAAAAGTTATGTAAGAAAACCTCATCAAAATTAAAATAGGACAATAATTCGGATTTTATGTTATTTTTTTCATAAAAAATGAAACATATTAAAGACATTAATAATTATGCAAACTATTTTTTGTTTGAGTTGAAAGTAAGAGTCATATTTAACTTTTTGTTAACTACAATTTTATCACCAAGCAGTCTTAATCATTAATATATTCCAATTCATGACCAAAAAATATTTCTACAATTTCTAAAAAATATATATATCCTTTTTTAGTCTTCCGGTATGCATCCCAATTTCATTTGAAGATGAACTAAAAACATTATGCAAGCACCATTAATAAAGAGCATAAAAATAATTTATTATTGATATCGAATGAGTTATATATTAAAATTAGTTTAAAAGTATATGTATTAAGAGTATGGAGCTATGCAAAATGATTATTGTTTTATAGCATCTTCAAACATTACTTAATAAATTAATTTACACAATAACTATGATGTATGATAATCAAGTATGAGTTTCCAAATGTTTTTTAACAGTACTTTTAGGTCCCAATTTAACTAATGAAGCTTTCTTTATTTACCAAAAATCAATTTTTTTTTCAGTGAGTTATTAGCATAACAATTGACTTGTGGCATGTTTTAAGCTAGTAATGTACGTTTTCACAATTTTTCTTAGTCGAGTAACTAACTTTGGTCAAAGACGAATCAAACCTGTCGAATTAGGTGGGTCAGTTGGACTTACCAGTGTTATTGGTTTAGCGATTCACGGTCTGAACTTCATTTTATTAAAAAAGACTCATATATTTATATTAAATTCTTTAAAATGATAAAGATGATGTGTGATTAAAATGCATATATAACTAATAACTACATTCTTACAATATGCTGTTAAAAAGGTATAAAAAATAAAGGTTAAACAACTAATTTCCTGTTTCTAAAGTCTAAACCCTAGTTGAACCATTAAAATGTCAAAGGCTCGAAGCGTTAAAACTTAACGCCCGATCCTTTAAATATTTTATAATAAATGAAAAAGTAAAAATATTTATTATCCTTTAATAAATATTCATTTTGAGAAAGGTCCTATGCTATTAAAGGTGCTGTTACAAACAATTTGTAAAGCTATTCTTCAGTCACCTTTTCTCTCAATCTACATACCAAAATCAAAACAATGGGGATATGTTTCTCAAGGAAATCAACAAGAACACGGAGAATTTACTCCAAACGCGTATCAAATCAATCCACTGCGTCGCCGGTTAACAACAGACGGTCTCGTGCTCGATCCTCGTCTGTTAAGAAGGAAAACGTGGACGATGTTAATGCTATCATTCAAGAACATGCCATCGCTGCTGCTCTCCTCTTCCAGCAGCAGCAAAACGGCGATGTCTTGCCGTCATTCGATCGATCAACTTCTCTACGGCATGCTCAGCAGATTTTTCGTCGGAGCTGTAGTACTAGATGTCGATCGGTTGGTGATCCTACGATTCCTCCTCAACAGCTTCTTCATCAGGTGTTTTTTTTTTTTTTAAACGAACAAATTGAAAAACTTATTATTTAATTTTTCATATTCTGATTATATGTTTGGTTAAAAGTTATTGGAATATGAACACTTTTAATATTTTTCAACATATGGATTTTGATTATATTACCTTTAGTAACTTACATTTTAGGTAAAGAAGATACTACTTATATTATCTTTAATGTTTTACCATATAGTTATATTATTTTGTCGTTAATATTTTCTTCAACCGTTTTTATTCGTTTAATAAATTTATAGGTTTTAGAAACATATTAACTTAAGGTAATAACTAGTACATTATAATAACACTTTTTTCTATTAATAGAAAATTATAACCACGACAGACCGGCCTGCTTGGACCGGAACCAGACATGGAACTTGTTTGTTTAAGCATGTTTAACTGTTCCCCAGTTGTCGTGGTCGGACCGGTGAATGAATCAGGTGATCGGAATTGGTTTAAATTTTTTTAGTTTTGTTTTTCGTTTTTGTTTGGTTTTCTAAGTCTCAGTTTATGATTTAGTTATTTCAAAATCTCATTTTATGATTTAATTGTTACTCAAGACACCAAATTTTATTTATTCAAGTCTTTATATCTTTATATTGAAATTACAAATTCACAATAATATATAAAGTTTTTGCCTATATATAATATATGTATATTAACCGTTATATCATCTATGACGCTGGTTCTTAAATCCGGTCCAAACTGTGAACCTAGTAGACGAACGATTTGTTGTCTTGTAGTTTCATGGAGGAGTATGGTGATTTGATGATGATAAGGTAATATATAATGATGAAAAATAAAAGATTAACATGACATATGGCTTGATGTGATTGTTATTCAACAGGAGGTAAATCATGATGAATTGGAAACTAGTCATATTGTTCTTGTTCATGGAGGTGGTTTTGGAGCATGGTGTTGGTATAAAACAATTGCGCTTCTACAAGAATGCAAATTCAAAGTCACTGCAATTGATTCAAGCGGTTGTGGAATCGATATGTTTGATGCAAATGCTATCAAAAGCCTCTCACAATACGCAAAGCCGCTCACAGATTTTCTCAAAAATGTTGGGGAAGAAGAAAAGGTTAATATCTTCTATTATCCAATTTCTTTACAATCTAGTTATCATTTCAGTTTATAATACATATTAAACAATTATGTTATAGAAAAAGGTACTTGAAATTAAGTTCCATTTAGGGTGCCAATATATGACAAGAAACTATACTTAAAGTTTGCGAGTTTGATTTTAGTTTAAATGGCTTGTGCCTCGGGTTGGTTGTTGATCGAATCTGTGAACATATTTATCTAAATGGGTTAGATTTAGGCTGACTCAGCGAGTTGTACAGTTTGAATTTTTGACACGAGAAGAAGCTTGACACAAAATTTGTGGGCTTGAGTTTAGTCTAAATGGGTCCGGGCTAGTTGCTGGTGGAACGTATGAACATGCTTCGCTAAATCTGTCAGGTTCGGGTTGGCATGGCAGGTTTACGTGTTGACATGTGTACAAATAATTTTTGTTTTTATGCATTTGTTACTTTATATCACTATGCAAAAAAATAAAATAAAAAGAACGTATGCTTATTCGCAAACCATGTATTAAACTCGGTTACTCAATCTTGTAGGTGATTTTAGTTGGTCATGACTTTGGTGGGGCATGCATATCGTATGCAATGGAGTTATTCCCAACTAAAGTCGCGAAAGCCGTCTTCATTGCTGCTTCAATGCTGAAAACTGGACAAAGCACACTTGATATGTTCTCCCTCAAGGTTTGTTTGTACAATAAAATCTCAAATTAGATAATTTACAAGCAATTTGCAGATTAAATAAATTATAAAAATATTTCAGGAAGATACAAATGGTCTAATGAGGCATGCTCAAAACTTTTTGTATGCAAATGGGAACAATCAGCCTCCAACTGCTATAGATCTTGACAAGTCTCATCTATATCTGTTATTCAATCAGAGTTCTGCCAAGGTATAATTTTCTGTTTTTCAATCATGGTTTTGTAAAAATATTAATCTTTAATGCCTATTTCGTTCATTAGACGTGGCAGAATGACTATATGAGCGGGTCAAACAAGTTGAGCATCGAGTCAAAATGAGTTTGGGTTGAAATTTGAGACCGACTACTTTTTAGCTAGTGCGGGGTCAGTTTTTGATACATATTTTTGTCTATAAAAATCAATGTGTTAATTACGATTAGGGTTGGCACCTTGACACAAATAAATGCATTAGTTTTGTTCAGTTTCAACGTTCAACCTGTTAACCTGCCTTGCTTGACACCCCCAATTTCAACTCATTCAACTTGCTCGACATAAACAAAAAACCTGAATCAGCCCATTCATAAGTAAATGAGTCAAACCTGCCACCTTAGAGCATTCTCATCCCATCCACTTTCAAAATATATTAAAAAAATTATAGGTGATGAACAGTAACTTTTCAAGTATACAGAAAAATCACTACTTTTCTAAAATATAAAAACTCTTCACTCACAACACCCTGAATTACTCTCTAAATTATAAAAACACCCCTCAAATAATATGAGGGGTTGGATGAGAATGCTCTTAACACGTTTATAAAATATGTTGTTTCCGTGACATGTTCATTTCTATTTGTAGGATGTGGCATTAGCATGCGTCTCAATGAGGCCAATTCCGTTTTCACCCATTCTAGAGAAGCTATTTCTTTCTGATTCAAACTACGGTTGTGTTAGACGGTTTTATATAGAAGCCCCCGAAGACAACGCCATACCAGTCACTCTCCAACAAATAATGATAAATAAAAGCCCGCCCGAAAAAGTTTTCCGTCTCAAAGGGGCAGATCACTGCCCGTTTTTCTCCAAGCCTCAAGCCCTACACAAGTTGCTAGTCGAGATTGCAACGATGAAATAAGATCAAAGAGATTTTACTCAGTTGCATATAACAAAACTTATGGGACACATCAATACACTGCTAAACATTGAGATCAAATAAAAGCTATTTGCGTGGAAAACTGTCATTCAAGGGTATATGCTAAGGTTTGTTTTGATTGCTAGGATGATTTTTAGCAGTCGTATACAATTGCACATCTATACAAATGTTTTGTCAACTACAAAAGATTAAGATAGTGAACAGAGAAGCCAAAATGGACACTTTTCTTGGTTTATTTTTAAAGAATTGGTGGCATATTGTTAATTTAGAAACTTTTGGCTTTTTTAAGAAATAAATAAATAAATAGTTCAAATATAATTTATAAAAGGGAATATCTCATAGAATAGTAACCAAGTTTCAAAAGTGTTAAAATTAAGTCACTCATGCAACTTTTCTTCAAATCGGGTCACTAAATCTTCAAATCGAGCCTCATCGGATTTTTTGTGCGTCTAGAAAGTAATGAAGGAGAACATGTGGGGGTCGGGATTTGCAATATATGTTGTTATGTTGAAAAACTAAAAAAAATAAAATTTAGTGACCACATATCCAAAACATAAGAACTAATAAGAAACTAAAATAAAACAGAAACTTAGAAAGAAAATACAATAATCGGTCGCTTAAACATCAACTCGTGTGTTTAAGCGAAGATTCAGTTTAAGGTGGTTTATTTGGTTTATTTAATCTGAGGCTTGTTATGAGACCAATTTCAGTATCAATCTGCCTTTAACTTGTAAAATAACTACAAAACAATAGCTAAGTATTTTGGTGTCTTTGTAACCGAGTATGAATAAACATTAACACCCCAAACGGGTTTAAATGAGTGTTTGCCTAAAGTCAAATTCAAACTCAGTTCCAACATGGCCACACTATAAAAATGAACTTATAAAAACTTACAAACTATAAATTATAAGAACTTAGAGGTTTATACGAGTAGAAATCCCAAATTTCACCAAAACAGCCTTAAGATGCAAAAATGGGCATTTGGAATATGAAGACCCTTAATCAAATGTATTTGAAGTGGGGAAACCATTCTAATCTGGTTATAAGACAAAAACAAAATGAACTTATAAACATTAACACCCCAAACGGGTTTAAATGAGTGTTTGCCTAAAGTCAAATTCAAACTCAGTTCCAACATGGCCACACTATAAAAATGAACTTATAAAAACTTACAAACTATAAATTATAAGAACTTAGAGGTTTATACGAGTAGAAATCCCAAATTTCACCAAAACAGCCTTAAGATGCAAAAATGGGCATTTGGAATATGAAGACCCTTAATCAAATGTATTTGAAGTGGGGAAACCATTCTAATATGGTTATAAGACAAAAACAAAATGAAATTTCAACAAATATCTACCCGATTCGGATTGAAAAGCAAGCAAAGGTTCTGCTTGACTTTTAAGTCAACTTAGGTAAGAACACCTTAATTAGCCTTACAAATCCGAAATTGGGTAGACTAGAAGGGAGGGCCAACAGAAAAATGGTTAAAGAGAGTGTATTTATATAGCCAGGTTACCAGGGTTAGAGACAAGAAAGCAATAAACTCCACCAATGAAATTAGATGTAAAGAGGTTTATCGGTTGCTTTTGAATTTAATTAAAGCTTCATAATTAAAGTAATATATTTTGAGATGAAAAATAGTTTACTGACAGATAACACAGTTATGGGTCAGGCCTTGATCAATTTGGATGGAGAAACACAAGTTTAGTGCTTAAACGATCGAAAGCGAACCGAAAAACGAATTCTCCTGACCTGATGGGTAGGTAGCGCTACGCGTAGGGCAGAGGCCATCCCTACGCGTGGAGCGAGGGGGATGTTTAGGCCAGACTTTGGTTTTTGGCAGTATTGGTCGATGTAGTTTGTTTTAGGTCGATTTCGAGTTCAAAATAAGTGAATTAAACACCGTTAAAGATAGTAAACCGACACGACAAGTATGGGACATGATTATAACATTAAAAACATTCTTTTATTATTGACGATGAATCCGAAAACAAACCGGGTCGGTTATATAATACAATTATGAAGAAAACATAAAATGACATCTTTTCTTATAATAACAAAAGGTTTGATTTCAAAACAAATTTTTAAAATGGGTCAGGTTTTCGGGTTTGAAAAATGATGAATGTCACACAAAATACCTGAGGGAATAACTAGGTTCATATATATAAGTTTCTAGTCTGTGTGTTCGCTAGCATATAGCTGACGTATTTACCCCACATTTTAGGAAAACACGTTAAGCGGTTATAGCAAGTAATTAGAGTAATTTATGAAGCTAGATGCCCGCTATATGAAGATGGCTCAATTAAATTACTAAAATGCTTATAATCAGATGAAACGTTTTTATAAATCACTCGGGTATTTAATATTTGAGAAATTATAGAATAAATAAATATTGTATTTTAAACGAAGTCTTCCTCCAAAACAAACTTGCAACTCTGGTATATTTATACAACATATACTCAATATTGGTCACACTTCTAGACCCATGGAACTGGGTGTGACAATAATCTACAAACAAGTTTTGTGTTTTGAGCTTTAACGAGAATTGGGCACATGTAATAAGGCCACTTAATGAAAATAAAGGGGCCTATTTGCGAAATGTATTGTAGCCTTAACATTTCTAGTTTAGATAAAAAATAGCTATAAGACCTAAATTTCAGATTGGGCTTGACTTTGACCTGCAGTTGAGGAAACCTTACATAAAGGAAAACCACAGAAAAAAAAAAATAGAGAGAAAGAATAAGGGTTAAGGGATTCGTATTGAGGAAATTACAAGAAAAGGAATGGATACACACTATCATCTACATGCCCACCAACCTACACTAGAGTTAAATATGTTAAAGTTTTTGGGTTTGCATATTATAGATATATTAATTGGGAAAATTCGTTTCGGGACTAAAAAATGATTGGGCCTGGGACGGTCGCCCCTCATGGGCCGGGCCTGGTATTATATCAATTAAATATGTGTACATTTTATAGTAGTTCATTTTATTTTAGCCTTTTGATGTGTCATTTTATGGTGTATGTAACAACCTGAAAAATAGGGCTAGAATTTTTTTTAGGAAATTATATCGTAGATACCAAGTTTGATGTTTGTCAAATAGTCGGAGCGAATCGTACATTGACAGGCTTGGCCTGAACCGTAGAGATTATAGCTAATAGTCTCGACCCAATGATTATGTAGAACCCTATAGAGACAGAGATAAGCCCAATAATAATACCATAATTTATAACATGGACTTGACTCAAATCAACCAAACGAAACCGGGACTCGGTTAACCCAAATGAACCTGAACCTGATAACTTAGAATTTTTAAGAACCATCCCAACACATATTTATTGTTACCGGGTATCCAAACTGTATAACTCAAACATAAAATGACTTCCTACATTACGTCTGGTCACCGAATCAAAATGAAACAAGAACTGATAAACAAGAATTGCGACGTGTAATATAATAACAAACAATATAATACCATGATTTTTATGTAAAAAGCAGCCTAATGTTAATTATTTAAAACATATTTTCTAAGCTTTATAAAAATAACAGGTTTTAAAAATACAAAATATAATTAAAAGATATTATCTCTATAATCCTGATCAAATCCCTGGCAGTCCAATTAGCATTGTTGACCACCCCTGCTCCATTCACGTTTCAGCAGTTTCCTTCTCCAATCAAAACAATTGCATAACTTCTTCAACCAAGAAAAATCCTCGCAACCACATTTGTTCTCCTTCTATCTCTATTACTTAAATCAAACATAAATTTTCACTTTGCTAAACAAATTCAAACTCCCTGTTCTCTCTTTGCTGATAGCTCTCTGCTGATTGCTGAAGGATCCAAATCAGTCCAAAGTCATCAAGAAATCCAGTGATCAACATTCTAATCTTATTCAACCCATTCTATATCCTATTCCTTTGATTTTCTACTGAATCAATAACCTAATTGAAGCTGAAGTTTCTGTTTTTGCTCCTGGAACCATCCAAGAATCGGAGCTCGACTCCACTCGTGAACCCCTAACCCATTCAAGGTACACTAACCCTATTGTAACACCCCGGATTTAAGCAGAACACGCCCGGGTGCAACGTATAGATTACTCAAAAGCTCGTAACACTATTAATATTGACAATATATTTATTTTATTTCATAATTTCGCAAGTACACAAATAGTTTGATAATAAGCCAAATAACATTACATCGAAATGAAAACATTATTATTCATTTGAATAAAACCTAAGGTCGATCTAGTTTTTTTTGTCCTTAGCACATCATTGAATTCAACCTGCAACACGTTTAAAATAATATATTTTGGTCAACATCACATATAAAAGATGTGTCGATTCACCTGTCAAGAATGCATTATATTTAAACACAAAGTAAAAGAAAAGCAACCAAAAGTAACGGTCCAACGTAGGGGAATGACTACAAAAATAACGCCCCAACCTAAGGAAAAGATAACCACCATTTAGTCCAACCGGGACATAGTATAGGCGGCGTAGGTACGTGCCGTCGGACCCTCCCGCTTCGATGTTTGATGTACCAACCATAAAGCGATAAACACATTGCACATTTTACATGTATAGTCATCATAAACAATATGAAAGAATATTATTAACATGCATGACATAATTGTGAATCGGTTTGCAAACAACGATCATGAAGTAAAAAAGAAAGCATGGTAACGTGTTACACCCCAAAAATGTTAAAAGTGAAAAATGGGTTATGAAAAACTCATTTGGTAAAGTAAGTGAGTGAAAGAGAAAATGCGTTTAAGCGAGCTGAACCGGACGAGTTCGGTTCGACGAGCGGCCCTAGAAAATATTTCTAGGTTCAAAATACAATTCAAGAAAATAAACGGAAATGGAAGACTTAGAAGATTCAGTTCATGGTTTAGTGTTTTAAACCTTTAAAAGCAAAAAATATATATATACTCTATAATTGTATATTTTTAGAGTTTCCATCGTAAAGTTTATAAGTTGATTAAATTTAATTATTTATAAAGGGTATGATATTTCATAGTCATGTTACTAAGTCGTGCTCGTTTCAAGAAAAATCTCAAACAGGCCAAAAATGAGTTTAAGCGAGTGGCTTGTTTTCGGTCGTACTCGAACCCAACTTTAGGTTGGGTTCGTTTTCGACATGGTAACAATATTATATTTCAGAAAGTGAGATAAAAAGAATTGGTTTTAGATGTTGGATAAATAAAATAACTAAACCGAATCGAATAAATACATAAGCGAGTCAAGTTTTTTTTTTATGAAGTAACACTAATGTTAAAATTAATTTTAATATAACATTAAGTTCTAAACGACCAAATACACAAAACATACAAACATGACATACCTGTAAGAAGAACTTAGATAATAAAAGAAGAAATCTTGAACTTCACGGCTTGACTTCATAACATCAAAGTAGGTAAAAATCACCAAAATAAGAGAATAATAACAATCTTTTGTAAATTGAGTGGTAAGGAAATGAGAAGGAATTGAGCTATTATAAAGTGAATTGAGCTAGAGATGTTTTAATTGGTAAAAAATGTTTAATGGATCATAAATATCATTCAAAGCTTGTAATGGGTCATAAAATTGAGTTGTAACATAGAAATAGTGGTAAAGAATTATTAATAATAACATAAAATGGAATCTTGAAACATTAAACAATTGAATTTGGTCTTGAATCGGATTAATTGAACGATTTGAATAACATGATTATAGTTTGTATCCTGAAACGAAACTTACGATAGGTTAAAAGTATAAAACTGCATAAGCAAAATAAAGATATAAAATACATGAAAATGAAACTTGGTATTAATTTATAACATTGCAATAACATTATTAACAAATATATCAATTAAAAATAAAAGAATATCCAAAAAAATTTAAAACGGGTCAGGTTTCAGGTTTGAAATTTAACGAACGTTACACCTATAATAATCGTTTCTATTTACATATTATTCGAAGCTTTGATTCCGTATTAAACCCGTGCGTTAAACTTGTAAACGAACCATCCCATACCAGAAAATAATCTTGCTTAAAATTATCTCAAAACTTGTTAATGAACATGGTAAAAAACTGATTTAATGTAATAGAAAATTAATCCTCTAAATATTTAGATCTATAAACAAAAACTTTGTTTTTAAACTAACTAACAGGCAAAGAAATTGAACCGTAAAACTTCATTAAATGACACGATCCTACAGAACTTATTACCCGACAAGTGACCTTATTAACTTTTGTAATTTTAACAAAAGCTCTAGAAGTTAAACATGAATATTTAAGATCTCAAATCTGGTAAAGACCAGCCCCAAAAGTTAATATCTAACCGAGTAAGAAAACCACCAGAACCGACATTTTGGTGACCCTTTTGATAAGAAACAAGCCGTGAAACCCGAGTAATAGTATGATATCTTTTTGCAGCCATAAAAATAATATTTTGATGATATATAATCTGACCCGTAACCACTTTACATGAATTATCGCATTTAAAACCGAATCATGTCCTTAACGGGCCAAAAACCCAAACAACAACATTAACCGAAACCCTAGTCATTTTATGAACCAAGATATGACATTACATCATATTTTATTATATTATAACAGGGCATAACTGATTTGATGATTAAAACTGAGTTTTAGCTGATTATATAGCTAAAAGGGTATTTTTGGAATAAACCTTGGACGAATTATATCCGTAAATTGTGTTTACACACAAATATTATTTCAAACAGAAACAAATATGATTTTGTTTACTAAAAACAAGTTATAAAATATTTAGGACGAATTTGGTTAGGAAAAGAAACCCGCTTACGAGCCTAGACACGTGTTTCGCTTAAAACCGACAATAAACCAGCATAGATAAGTCTAATTGTTTCAAAAGATAAAATACATGTTTTTTATAGAAAATATACTTAAAATATCTTATAATAATGATATATAATCTAACACGGAACCATTTTTCATAAATCGTCATTTTTAAAGCTGAATTAAGACCCGAAAGAGCCAAAATCGGGCCCGTTAGCGGAAATGCAGCCATGAACATATTTTCAAAACCAATAAAATGCCAAAATAGCCTATCTTTATGTATTATCTCATGTCTTAACAAGTTAGATGACCAAAAGTGAGTTTTTGTTAAAATCATAACGAAAGGGCATTTTTGGAAACCGATTATTTCTTAAAAATTGAAAGTACAAGACTATGTTTTTAGAAAAAAAAAATCATGATTTTAAATGTGCCAAAATAATCTATAAAACATTTGAGGATAAACGGATTTAGGAAAGGTCCGTTTAGGAGCTTAGAAGTGTTATTTCGTTAAAACTGACGAACGAGCCGACTTTTGAAGACTAAAATGCTTCAAATGTATAAAATATATATTTTCTAGAAAAATGAATTTTATGCACTTTATCTTAATGGTGTAAAACATTTTTGATGGATATAACACCTCATTTGTCAAGAATGATCGCTAAACGCAAGTTACGGTTAAACCGAGTTAAACCGAACAAGCATTTCGAAAAATACAAGTTATGAAGTTTCTAATATTAACAGAAAGTGTGAGCCAATAAAATCATAATTTGAGTGTTTACTTATTTTACAAAAACTATCTAAGTCTTAAACTTGGTTTTAGCCAAAATAAACGTTAAAACGAAGGTATGAGGACTAAAACGGTACCACCTCAAAATTTCTGAAATATCAGACCTGAATATAACTCAATTTTATAATATATATATATATATATATATATATATATATATATATATATATCTAAAAAATGAGAAGTTATAGTTACAAAAGTATCCGTTTATTTAAACTATTATTTCAAGAAATTTCATTAAAAATGACAACATCGGTGATAACCGGTATTGTTAACTTTTGTAAACCCATGACTTGATGTTTCAAACAAAAATCATTATCCTATTGATATAAATATACTATATAGCTTCTATGGTCATACGGTGGCTTGGAACCTAACCGAAAGCCTGATCTTTCCAAAAATGGAAACTTTATCGAAACCTGACAAGTAAACTGAGGTAACTAAAACTCTCAATAGTTGAATTATAATACTTAAAAAACAACACCATTTGTTAAATTATTTAAGTGTAAAGTTTCCATTAAAGGGAGCTTTATTCATGGGGAACCAAACACATTGGCCGGCAGTTAGAATTAACTAGTACACAATACCCATAACGAATTTTACATTGTTGTCCAATAACTTATTGTTGATATATATATATATATATATATATATATATATATTTATATATATATATAGGGGAGATTTCAAATGAGAACCCCTTTGAGTTTTAAGAACTCGAAAGAACTCAGTGTAACGATTTTTTTTTTTCGAATTTTTTTTACACATGCGTAATATATGTAAGTTACACGTAAAAAAATTATTGAATTTTTTACTCGCCGAGTCGACTTATTACACATGTGTAACGGACGTAAAAATTAGTGTAATCACTTACAACTTTATTCTCTCTCATACTTTGACTTTTTAGTCAGATTTAATCTCAATCGCACAATCCAATCCATTTAATAAAATGTTTGGCTAAGAATTAAGTTCTTATGTTCTTAAAACTCAATATGGTTCTTAAAATATCACTCCCCTAATATATATATATATATATATATATATATATATATATATATATTTATTTATATATAGGGTAAGGTTAAAATAAAAACCCACTTGAGTTGTGAAAACTCTAAAAACTCATTCTCAACCACATGTTTTAAATTAAAGTTTAAATATTGTGGTTCACAATTAAAGTTAATAAAAAATATAAACATAAATATAACTTTTTCTCTCTCCTGAAAACATATAAAAAACATGTTAAAAAATAGCAAAACAATTTTTTTTATGTTTCGATGTTTTGTATTAAATGTTACAACATATATTACGTGTGTAACAAAAAAAAACAAAAAAACGATGTTACATAGAGTTTTCACGGGTTTTCAGAACTCAAATGGGTTTTCATTTTATACTTCCCCTATATATATATATGTATATATATATATATGGGTGGGTTCTAGTGAAAACTCCTCTTAAAGAGAAAATTTAAAAACTCCTAAAAACTTATAAAAAACTATTTTTTACTTTTAAAATTTTTTTTTTAAGTTTCTTTTTTTCCATTATTCTTATATGTTGTTATTGGTTAAAAAAAAAAAAAAAACTTGTCGGTAACCTCGTTGGTATAGTGCGCATATGTAATAGTGTGCATTGCATACATGCAAAAGTGTTTGTATTGCATATAATATAACACTATTGCACATATTTGAGACACACCATTGTATATATGCAATATAAGATTAATACACACATTGATTAGTACGTATGTGTAATACAACATTAACGCACATGTGCACCACATCGACTTTTATTTTATTATTATTTTTTTCCATATAATACAACACTACTACACATATACAATACACAAATATTGAATATATGCAATAAAACACTATTATACTAAAAATACATAGTAATACACATGTGTAATACAACGGTATCGCACAGTAATACATATGTGCATTACAGCGGTTTTTTTTATTTTTTTAAAATTTTTTTTATTTTTTTATATTTTTGAGTGAAATATAAGAAAATATAAGAATAATGGCTAAAACAAAATTTTGAAATTATTTTTTTATTTTTAATTATAAATAATTCTTTAGGAGTTTTTATGAGTTTTTAAGTTTCCTCTCTAAAGGTGAGTTTTCTCTTGGTCCTCTCTCTCTCTCTCTCTCTCTCTCTCTATATATATATATATATATATATATATATATATATATATATATATATATATATATATATATATAATAGGCGTACTTGGTGGTTCCTAGCGTAATTTCAAGCTCATAGATTTCATTTACACATGTTGCATACGAAGTGAAGTGAGTTTCGTGCTGCCCTTTTTACTTAAACTTTTCGGGCTGGATACATGTTGGTTTTAATTATGGTGTGATATTTATCAAGAATTGTTTTCTGCCATGCATTTTTCCCACTCAAAATTACACAATCATTAACTCAGGGAGTGAACATAGGGCTCGTATGGGTCGTACTATTTAGGAGAGCCTCACGCATAGTGACCTTATGTCAGGTTAACCACACCGAGGTCTGCAGTCCGTTGCGGCATATGACCTAAACGTTTGATTATTTCTTGGCAGGGTAATAATCGGGGTGGGGGGGGACGTGTGACGTTCGGTTGTAAGTCAAGGGGGGCTTATGATTGGATGCAGGATTGATTGTGGACTTGATTGATGTGCACCATGATTTACACGTACATACACGCAAATATTTATGCTTTTATACATTAATTCTTTTATGTGTATGCGAGATAAACTCACGAACTCACCAACTTTTTAGTTGAAGCTTTTTAGCATGTATTTAGGTATGTTGAGGATAACAATTTCGATTAAGTATTGTAATGAGTATGACTAAAGATAAAGGCGTATGTTGAACATGAACAATGAAGATTAGATGCCAAGAAGATTAGTAGAACCGAATAAGGGATTGCAGCAGTGTCAGAGATGAGATAGTTTAGTAGTTACACGTTGTCTTAAATACATAGTTCAAACGTTGTAACTTATGTTTATCAATAATATTCCATTGGTTACATTTGGTACCAATTTGTCCATGAAACTCCCAGACCCCCATTGCAAGGTGTGACAGATTGGTATCAGAGCCAGGTTTCAGCAAATTAGAACTTGTTAGAGATTTCTAGACTTTAACCGAGATACCTTATGACTACCTTCCCGCTAAGACTAAGACTCTGACAATGCAAGACCTTGACCAAATAAGTATACGAAAACAGTTAAGTGATACCAATAGAGCTCTAGGGGTTGGCTATCGAAATTGATTAGTTATGAGATTTGGCTTATAGATCTCTAAGACCTGGTTTGGAGGAATAACTACCAAGTGATAACTTTCGCGATTAATTATCGCATTTTCACATGGATACTTATAAGACCTTTATGCACATGTGATTAATATTATTGTTTATTGGGCATATCATCAACGAATTTTATTTGTTTACAGAATGACGTGCATCATTCCTTATTATATTAGTATTGCATTGTCTGCTAGATATTTTAAAGGCCAAAAGGCACGTATATTGAATTGGAGCTTGATATACTCGGGATTATTAACCATAAGAGGGCATTTTTTGTTGATTGGAGCGTGTTATGCTCGAGATTATTTGGGGACTTCGACCTCGTTTTTGTGTTAAGTATTTTTTTCCTCACATTTGGCAAAGAAGGATACACGTTGTACCTTCTTTGATATCCCTATCCAGCCATAGACTAATTTATATAGGAGCCCGTGCTGCATTACTAGGAGTTGCATGTCAGAAAAAGAGCTTAGGGAAATAAAAAAAAACTATAAATATACACGAAACAATTATGAAACACCTAAAGGGTAAGCGATAGAGTGATCATGCAAGGCAAAAATTTATAATTATGGGTGCGCAACGTAATTATGAATTTGCATGTGCACGTGATTTATGGTAAATCCCCGTTATGGTAGCCAACACTTAACCAAAAAATTACAAAATATCACATGTGACAACAATAATGAACATAAAATGAGATCAAGCTTAAAGCACCAGATGAGTTACTAACTACCTATGATAGAATGATGGTACCATTCCTTATTCATTATCAATGGAACCTAAGAATCTTTTGATCTGTTCATTATTTCCTTCAGTTAATTGAAATAACCATTGAATACTCTTTAGTGAACCTTGACACATTTAAATTGTCCTAAACAGGCATTTCCATAGCTTGAACATTATTATGACTTAAATGCACACATATAACCTTTTATGAAACACGACTCCTAATCCAACGCATGATAAGTATCATAAAGATTTTCGAGGTCCTCATAGTTTTGACTGAGATTATTGAACGCTCCAGCTTATCATGAATGCTAAAGACTCATATTGCTTCCTCGGGGTTACTTTCAACACATCCTTTCGACTACTCCATTCCAATGGTTAGGGCACGCCCTAAGTTGCGAGATTATTATCCATGATCTTGCAAAAACCAACATGAATTTCTCTAATCTAACGCTAGCTCACCAATGAACACTAATTTCTTATATCTCGAATTTCAAATCGATGTCGACGCGCCGATAACGACCAGACTAGACTTGAAACCTAATAAAAAAAATAGAGTGAAAGCCTTTAACCTCACTAAAGTATATCATGAAATATTGTAACATCCTAAAATTTATAATGTTGAATAAAGAAAGTTATGTTAGTGTTTTCGCGTTTTTAATTATTAATATCGGGTAGGAGCGGATCAGGGACTTGGATTAATTGAGATGGGTTAAATGAGAATGGGATTTAAGGGATATAAATATCCCCTAAACCCAAAAATATCTTCATTTACATCTATTCCTTCACACTTCCAAAACACACACACACACCCCATACACAAGCCGACCGGCGGCCGAGATCCGAGGAGAGAGAGAGAGGCCGAGAGCCGTAGAGAGAGAGACCAAGATCCAAGAGAGAAGAGAGAGCGGTTGGTTGTGATTAAGCAAGGAAACAAGATCCAACATGCTCAAAAAGGTAAGATTCTTGAACTTTGAAGTTTAAAGATCCAAGCTTTTTAGTGTTAAGTGACCGGAAATGGTCGGGAAGCATAGTGATATTGAACCATAGCGGGGGTGTTAAAATCGCTCGAAATGTTGGACAGAAACCAAACAGCAGGCTGTCTGGGCAACTTCGCCTTCATCTGGGCAACTTCGCCTTCAAGCGATGAACTTCGCCTGCAAGCTAAGTTCGCCTGATGACAAGTTCGCCTGAGGTTTAACTTCGCCTAAAGCTAAGTTCGCCTGAGGTTTAACTTCGCCTAAAGCTAAGTTCGCCTGAGGTTTAACTTCGCCTAAAGCTAAGCTCGCCTGAGGTTTAACTTCGCCTAAAGCTAAGCTCGCCTGAGGTTTAACTTCGCCTAAAGCTAAGTTCGCCTGAGGTTTAACTTCGCCTAAAGCCAAGTTCGTTTAGAAAATAAATTAAAAATCTAATGAAAAATGTGTTAAGACAGTTAATGGAAATAAAATTTTTCCAAGCTGACCTGGCAGCTCGACCCCAGCCAGGGGCTCTGCCCCTTGGACCCTGCTAGGGGCTGCCGCCCCTAGACCCCGCTGCCAGGGGCGCTGCCCCCGGACCCTCGTTCGTTGTGGGTCATATAAAAATAGAAATACATTATGAGAAGTGATAGTCAATTGATACGTATACTTGTTATACAGTCAGCCGTGCACAACTGAAGAAAGGAATTACGATTAACGGTGAACGTAACCCTGTTCAGGTGAGTTTCTAGCCCCATTCCTTGTTATGTTTTCGGGGCTGTGTGCATACTTGATGTGTTGTTAATACATTTATCCTAAGTGATAAGTGTATGCCCTATGTGATATATGTGTTATGTAAGAATGATTGCTTGATGGTACGTGAACGATCTTCGGATATTGCACGTACTGTCAGGTTGTAACGCTAGTTATAGGTAAAATGTTATGTATGTTATGTATATGAGCATGGTAGTGATAATAGAAGAAAGAAATGATAATGTATGGTTGTATGGTTTCGAAAAGGGTACCGAGCCCTAATAATACTTGAGGTATGATGTATGGTTGTATGGTAACGAAGTGGGAATCGAACCCTTCTAATATTCGAAAACTAGGGACCAGACCCTTATAATATCTGTGATGATAGGGACCAGACCCTTATAATATCTGTGATGTTAGGGAATCGAACCCTTCAAATATTCGAAAACTAGGGACCAGACCCTTATAATATCTGTGATGATAGGGACTAGACCCTTATAATATCTGTGGTATTAGGGAATCGAACCCTTCTAATATTCGAAAACTAGGGACCAGACCTTATAATATCTGTGATGATAGGGACCAGACCCTTATAATATCTGTGATGTTAGGGAATCGAACCCTTCTAATATTCGAAAACAAGGGACCAGACCCTTATAATATCTGTGAGGTTATAGGGCGAAAGGCTCTTTAAAAAGTATGATTATGTATGTAAGGAAAGTATGAAGGTAAAAATGAACGTATGATTATGTATGTAAAGAAAGTAAGAAAGTAAAAATGAAGGTAAGAGCACTTAGGTGTATATGAAAGAAAGTTAAGAGATTAAGTATGAAATGTAAGAAGGTATTGTATGATTATGTGATTAACTAGAACTCACTCAGCGTAGCTGACTTTTAGTATGCACGCAGGTGAGTAGGATGAGGCAGCTCGCTTGAGGAGACACATGGCACTGAACAGGAGTCTGGCATCTGAAGACTTACGATGTTTTAATTTTAATGTTTTAATGTGGAAGACCCTGGGACAAGTTGTGAAATATTGTAATGTTTTATGAAAGTTTTATTTTCCGCGTAAACGTTTTAATCAACTCTGATAGTTAGAACTGTGATTATGAGTAAATCCAACACGAAAGTAGGGTTACCGGTAACGGGGCCTTACAAGTTGGTATCAGAGCATAAGTTCGAGAGATTTAAGCATCCTACATGCTTAGACTCGAACAGAGTATGGGATTTAAGTAAGAAAGGAAAGAAGATGCCAGTTCAAGAATGCCATGTGTCGCTCAAGCAAGATCAGTAAAGGTAAATGGTATGATTAAATGATATATGTTAATGGAAAGAAAAGATATGTGAACGACAGGGATTGGAATAATTGATTGTTTGATTTGACAAACTGCTTAAGTAGAACCAGCACAAATGGACTCATAAAGGGAAGTGTATAGGACACGGAAAGTAACGTGATCAGCTAATCACAACTGGCCACTGTTATTACCTGTTAGCCTTGCTATCCTTGTACTAAATAGTTCCTTGAGTGATGATGTTTGTGTTTTCCCTTTTAGAATACGATGACTGGAGCTGGAGACATTGTTGGAGCTGGAGGTCGCACTGGACGACGTGGCAGGCCTCGTCGTGTCCGGCAACCTTCGGTTGAGACCGCTTCCAACACCGAAGTTGAAGGAAGCGCAGCGGGAAGAAGCCCGGGAAACAACGAGGAAGTTCAACTTAGCCCTGCAGTTCAAGCAGCCATTGTTCAAGCTGTGGTTGCTGCTGTGAAGAACCTGAATCCCGAAGGATCTGCTGGAAGCCGTGAACGAACTGCTGAAAGGGCGGGTGGTGTTGGTAGAAAGGATGGGGAAGGAGAAAGAAGGACCTCGAGTGAGGATAAGTTTGTGGAAGTCAATGACAGGAGAAGAGGCCAAGATGGGTGCAGCTATAAGTCCTTCAAAGGATGCGACCCGCCGAAGCTGACTGGTTTAGGAGACG